>NW_006408668.1:3337464-3342236 GCF_000296735.1 Chrysochloris asiatica | reverse complement strand
TTCAGGGGTTATCTGTGGCCTTAATACTTAGATGGGTATGTATTTTGGTATTTTTTATGCTTTCTGATTGCCTCCAGATAGATGTGATCAGGAAATGGGCTTTCCTTTTCAATCTTCTTCTTGAGAAATTTCAAGATTCCACTGTTGGTCGTTGTGATGTAATTTAGGATTTAATTTTCAGCCTGTTTCCTTTTTTGTCTGCTTGTCCTGCTCCACAATCCCCATTCAGGCCTTTTTATTTTAGTTATAAACAGTTCAGGGCTGGCTGTGGTCGTTTGGCTTTAAGTGGAAACTGTCTCTTTAAATTTCAAGGAGATCTGTACGCATGCGTAGTAGAACCCTCTGAGGGTGGGGCTGGGGTGTCCACTAGCTCAGGCACCCCTATAGTCACCAGAATGGAGGTACACAGGCAGCAAGGGACCAACGAACAGATTCCAAAAAAAAAGAATGTCCGCACCTCTATCTTCGCGGCTCTGTCAGGCCGCTTGGCCCCATACAAGATGGCGGTTCCTGGAGCAGCTGAGCATCCTGAACCAGAAAGCAATGGATTTCTTGCTTCTGCCACAAACTCCTCCAGCTGTAAGTCTTCCAACCTTCTAAATAGTCCTTTATATGTGGTTCAGAGTTCTGGGACCATCCCCTAAGCCTGCTTGGTCCTGTATTCTGTTTTGTTGCAGTGTTCCTCAGTGCACTTCCACCTGATCCACCATTCTGTTTGTTCTCCCCATTCAATATTGTTTTGTAAAATGTTTTTTATGGTATGGAAAATACTCATCATATACTATTGAGTTAAGGGGAAAAGCAGGTTACCAAGCAGTAGGTATAACAGGAGCCCACTCATATTTTATATTTAAACAAATGTATATATTACACTTTAACTGTAATAATTTTAGAAAATACGAGTTTTTAAAAAGGCAGAAATATTGCCCAAACTTTTCCAAAAGTAATTCTCAAACTGATTTCAGTGGTTGTATCTGGATAGCAGATTTTGGGTGAAATTGGCTTTCCTTTTTAAAAATGTATTTTTTAAAGTTTTCTACGATAAGGGTGTAAAAAACTCTGGGTGCATTTTTTCTGGGATGTGTGTGTGTGTTATATTGAGTTGGACGCAGTCTTGGGGCTTACAAGACAATTCTGCAGGTAACACTCCTCTGGCATCTGTCTCATCCTCATTGCACACAATTCTCACCTGGACAAGCAGGAGGAATAAGACATCACCAGAGAGCCTTTAACTGTAGTCTGCAGGCATGCGACCAACTGCCTTTAGCAGGGCAGGAACTTGGTCAGGAGTGCACCACTTCCCCTTGTCTTGGGAATTTCAGAGCTGAAGTGGTGACATGATTTGGCTCAAGAGGGTGTGACCAACCTGAAGGAAAACTGGGAATTGAGCAGAGCTCACTTGATTCACTGTCTTGTGCTTTTACCACAAGACTCCACTTCCTCTAGTTACTTACTGCTGGGATTTCAAAGCAGGGTTCAGGCTCAGCGCTCACTGCTGGTTCCCTTTACGGGACTGCTCTTTCTCTCCGCCATTCTTGCACCCTAGTTTGAAAGCCTATCCTTTGTTCTCATTCTTAACCCACTGCCATCTGCCAAGCATAAATTGGCATTCTAGGAATTAGAATGGCCAGGATCCGTCCTCCATGACTTCACATTGTCTTCCACATCTCTGCTTAGAGAGAAATTTCTTTAAAACTCTGCCATTTCCTCACTGATGCTGGAAATTCAAACTAAGGGTAGCAGTGCAAGGGGAGCCCCTGGGTGGTGCAAAAGATCAGCACGCTGGCTGTTAACTGAAACGATGGAGGGCTGAGTTTGCCCTGAGGCTTCTTGGAAGATCAGCCTCTGAAAACTCTAGAGCCCAGTCCTACTGTCACACACACGGGGTTGCCATGAGTTGGACTTGACTCAATGGCAACTGGTGGGGATGATGGATCAGTAAGAACACCGCATCGCCACACTCAACATCTCCCAGCTCCAGATGATAGATATGGGTGAGCAAAAGGCATGAAGAAACTGAAAACGGGTCAAGAGGGGAAACATTTTTTTCCCTGAAAAGTCAGACACTATGTCCTATTTGTTCTGGACTGCATCATCAGAACCTGAGAATTTCTGGGTTTAAGTGCTCCCCATTAATCTAATCCGGAAAGCTCTTCCTCCCTCTTCCTATGCCTGTCCTATTTCATCTGTTTCCTTCACCTTCTTTCCTTCCACTGGATACAACGGACTGAGACTTGGGTAAGTGCCTGGCTTAATGGCTTGGTGTTTATAAGACCATGGGTAAATTGTCTTACCACTTTGAGTCTTCATCATCTTAATTATCAATTGTTGTTTTTGTTAAGTGTTATCCAGCCAGTTCTGACTCATAGCAACCTTGTATAGGGCTTCCAAGGAGCAGCTGGTGGGCTTGAACCACCGTCTTTGTGGTTCAAACTGACCTGACGGTCTAGTGCTCATCCTACAGTACCACACCAGGACTCCAAAATTAGTCAATTAGCCAACAATAATCCCTACCTGATCGTAGTTGGGAAGATTAAGTGAGATAATACAGTGAAGCCTGTGAGACCCAGAATGCAACAGGACTGCCTTATTAGTGTTTTTTCTGGTCTTAAAAGTTTTCCACTTCTGAAAAGGTATAGTCAGATGTGGCTCTGTAGGATAAATATTGGCTTACTAATCACAAGGCCAGTAGTTCAAACTCTCAGAAACCCTATAGAGGGTTGACCAGGATAAGCACAGGACTAACTGCAAGGTCAGCTGTTCAAACCCACCAGTCGCTCCTTTACAGAGTCAAAATGGACTCAATGGTACTTAACAATAACAATGAGTTAGAACAGACTCAATGACAGGCAACAAGAAGAAGTCTTACTGCTTTTTGATTCCTCTATTAGAGGAAAATATTTGAGTTTCTCTTCGCTGCCAGGTTTCTGCCTTACACAGGATCCAGATTTTGTAGGCTTACTCTATAGTTAAAGGTTCTAGTAAGTTAGTTATTTTCCTAACTTTTAATATCTTCCCATCCTTCACAATATCTAATGCAAGACCTTTGGGGTAGTAGATGTCCATCAAATGTTTGTTGATAAGTTGATTGAAAACTGGTGATATACAGGCCGCTCATCCCTGAATTCAATCTGTATGTTTCAAAAGAGCTGGAACTAATGAGATGTATTATTATGGAAGGGAATGTACATTCTAATTGCCATGAGACATTAAATATTACTGATTTTACTTAATCTATACAAGGTACTTTAAAAATGTTTGGTTCCATACCCTTCTTATACTCAGGAAATAAAAACTAACATATACTTGTATTTGTTCTAATCTTGTCTCTCATTAAGGCTTATAGCAAGTCTGGTCACTCTAGTTATGTAATACATTTTTTTCATTGAATTATTAATGCAATGAAATTGAATAGAAGTTCAGTTGGATTTAAGAAAAAAGTCTAATAAAAAAAACACACCAGTTCTGATGGAGTAGATTTGCATGAGCAGTTAGCAGATAACAATATTTTCCACTTAAGACATTGTGATCTATCCAATAAAAAATAAGTGTATGGGTCAGAGATCTAGCCAGAAATGGATGGCATGCTCAAAAACAAACACACACACACATGTATTTGGTGGTGGACTATGTGGAGTCAATTCCAATTCATAGCAACCCTCATAGGGTTTTCAAGGCTATAAATCTTTACGGAGCAGAAAGCCTCATCTTTCTTCCATGGAACAGTTGGTAGTTTCGAACTGCTGACCTTGAGGTTAGCAGCCTGACTTGTAACCACTATGCTATACATATATATTTATCCCACAAATATATGAGTTTGAAAGAGAATGTACATGGGTATTTACCACTGCTATGAATGTTGTGGTGCATACAGCAGGTAAAATGATGAAAACTTCCTAGATATTATAAATGTCTTAAGGCCATGAGTTGCTGGGCCTGGGGAGCTCAGGACCATAGTCTCAGGGGACACCATGGTCAGTTGTCATAACATAGTTCACAAAGATGTGCTCTACATCCCATCTTGGCGAGTAGTGTCTGGGATCTTAAAAGCTCATGAGTGGCCATCTAAAGTTCAGCTATTGGTCTCTCCACGCACAGAAGAAAGAAGAGTGAGTAGAACTGAAGAGGCTTGAAATCAATTAGTTTAACATGCTAATGGAACATGTGAACATCAATTTCCATAACTCTGAGACCAGAAGAACTAGATGGTGCCTGGCTACTACTACCAACTGCTTTCAAAGAGTTCACATTAGAAGGTTCCTGATAGAATGGCAGTAAATATAAAACAAAACTCAAAATTAAAAAAAAAAAAAAAAAGATCTGTATTACTGGTCAGAAAGAGACTGGAAGAACCCAAGATTATTGCCCTCAACCACCTTTCAGGTCTAGAAGGGAACTGGCCAAATTTCCAGCCAAGCAGTAGATAGGTATACAGGGGGGACATAGATAGGTATACAGGGGGGACATAGATAGGTATACAGGGGGGACATAGATAGGTATACAGGGGGACAACAATACTAGTTCAACCATTCATGATCAAAAGGGCAACATTTACTCAAGGACAAAGTTGAGAAGGGATGGGAAGGTGGGTGGCATGGAACTAGAAACCACAGGGAGGAAGCAGGATAGCTGTTTTTGCATGGAGGGGATTGCAATCATTGAGATTATTAAAAAATGTATGATTTATTAAATATATAATGGATGATGTTATCTGTAAACCTTCATTTGATTCACAAACATTTTATAAAAAATAAATTAATTTTTAAAAAGAT
>NW_006408668.1:3336385-3337364 GCF_000296735.1 Chrysochloris asiatica | reverse complement strand
TATGAGTCAGCGCCAACTCGACGGCACCTAACAATAACAGCAAATATGTCTGTCACCATGCTAATGGTTTATATATTTTTATCATATAAACTTTTACACATCCTCATGAGGCAGGTTCTATGGGCTGGTTGAGTGAATGCTCACTTGCATTGGGACTGGAGCCTGTATTGTGTAGTAAATGGTGGATATTGGCCCATTTTTCTAATACCCACTTTAGACAAAAAGCCCTTTGAAGAACAGATCTTTTTTTTTTTTTTTTTAGCAAAACAGATCTTTTCATCTTCATTTTCCTTGAGGCACTTTCTGTCTCCACAGTCAGCCCTTATTGTTTTGTGATGGAGCATTAGGTCTTAAAACACTGAGTTAGCTCAAGAAGATGCAGGGCCAAATATATTACCTTACATTTCTGAAAATTCAACTAATTAAGGATTCTTTGGGGGAACAACAACCCTTTCAATTGACTATGAATTGGTAGATTCACTCAGTATTGGTCTGCCTCTTTCCTTCCTGCTGAGAGCAGTCCCTAGGGGGTCTCTGAATGGAGGAAAGCAATGCTGCTCCTTAACACTTATTCTTTTGTTTGGGGTTAACCTCTATCTCTATCTAAAGCTCCTCCCCAAGACTAGGCTATCAACCTAGCCAGATTTCTTAGTCCTCCAATATTTCTTTTCTCCTCCATATTGTTGTTGTTGTTGTTAAGTGCCATTGAGTCAATTCTGACCCATAACAACCCTGTATAGAGTTTCCTATACAGGGTAGCTTGAACTACCGACCTTGCAGATCAAACCAACTTCACAGTCAAGCGCATTAACCCACAGCACCGCACCAGGACTCAACATCATCTGGGAAGTCAATTTCTTGTAGAACTCTTGTGTTTCCTAAAAGAAATGGTTCATGGTTCTTTTCTCTCCTACTTATTCCCATCCCAGGTTATCTAGTGGGAAAACTGAGGGAGTCAACGGGTAGACAAAAAGTTAGA
>NW_006408668.1:3333929-3336285 GCF_000296735.1 Chrysochloris asiatica | reverse complement strand
TATGATTTATTAAATATATAATGGATGATGTTATCTGTAAACCTTCATTTGATTCACAAACATTTTATAAAAAATAAATTAATTTTTAAAAAGATAATGAAATATCCTAACAAACTTTTGAAGTCCCCTTGCTTAGTGCCCATCTACATTTTCTACCTCTGGGGTTTAGTGGTATAAAATGGAAAGATCACCCATGTGATTTCAGCAAAAAAATTCAAAGCAGAAAATAAGTCAGTCTTAAAAGGGTTAAGGGAGACCAAGGAGGGATCCTGATTTATTCAAGTTAGAACAATGGGGTACTCTAGCCTCCCTGGACCTGAAGGGACAAAGTGAGGGAATAGCTGCTAGAACGCAGCATAGACTGTACTGCCAGAGAAGGACCCCTGATTGTACCCCTGATTGAGCTGTTGCCTTCATTGGTAGCGGTGGTTATGTACCGTGGAGTCGGTTCCGACTCATAGTGACCCTGTTCAGGGTTTCCGAGGCACCTAACAACAACAACAAATCTTTATGGGAGCAGAAAGCTTCCTCTTTCTCCTGTGGAACAGCTGTTAGTTTAGAACTGCTGACCCTGAGGTTAGCAGCCCAATTCATAACCACTATGCTACCAGAGCAGTAGTCGTGACAAATTATACAAAATAAGAATCACAACAGAGAAACAGACGTTAGATATAAGTCCAACTATTTCAATAATCATAAATAATGCAAATAGAATACAAAAATTCTCAGATTGGAGAAATAAAAAGACAAACTACTACACTGTGCATTTAAAAGAGACATACCTCCAGCATAATGACTTAGACAGAAGAAAATGAAAGATAACCAAAAGAAAAGAAAGGAAAAAAGAAAAAGAAACACCCCAGGTAGATACTAATAGAAGGGAAACTTATTTAGCGATACTAATAACAAACATAGTAGAATTTAAGGTAAAAATCTTAATGGAAATGATGCAAAAAGATGCAAGAATCATTAAATCGTATCTATTTAATATTACAATTTGTAAGCATACAAAGCGAAAATTGGTGGGGTTACATGGAGAAATTGACAAATCTACAATCATAGTGGGAGTTTTTTAAGCAATTCTCTTAGAAACGGATAGATAAAGCAGGCCAAAAATTATAGAAAATTAAGACACAGAAACCTTAGACAAAATATTTTAAACAGGCTGACTCTAGTAGATAGCAGAGATATCTTGTACTATCAAATAGATAACACATGTTTTTTTCAAGCACAAATGAAACATTTTCACAACGTGATTGTATGTTGTTGTTACTTGCCATCGAATCGGTACCAACTCATAGCGACCCTATGTACAACAGAATGAAACACTGCCCGGTCCTGGGTCAACCTCACAATTGTTGCCATGCTTGAGCCCATTGATGCTGCCACTTTGCCAATCCATCTCGCTAGTGGTGTTCTTCTTTTTCTTTGACCCTCCACCTTACCAAACATGATATCCTTCTCCAGCGACTGGTCCCTTCTGACAACATGTCTGAAGGAACTGATGGAATAAAAATTGAAATCTTTCAAGAATGTGAGACAGCACAGGAGGTACTCACTCATCTATGCCAAGAAATTTGGAAGACAACTATCTGGCCAACTGATTTGAAGAGATCCATATCTGTGCCCATTCCAAAGAGAGGTGACCCAACAGAATGTGGAAATCATCGGACAATCAGGATCGGGCAGTGTTTCGTTCTGTTGTGCTTAAGGTTGCTATGAGTCTGTACTGACTCAATGGCACCTAATAATAACAACAACATGTTAAAGAGGGGAAATCAGGTACCTGACATTAGAGTCAGGTCAGGGAATTGGGTTTCAGAGTCCAGACTATTAATGTGCTTGATAACCATTCCCTTAAGGACTCTTAAAGACACTCTAGAACCTGATCCTGTCTCACACACTCCACACACATACACACGCACACATACATCACATCATGTCTACCATATAGCTGGTCAGTGGTAGAGTAGATCTGTCATTTGTGTTATTATTGTTTGCATGAGATTCTAGTCCAGTCCTATCTAATATAAATGCAATGAGAGCTACATATTTAATGTAAAAATTTCTAGGAACCACATTAATAGATGTAAAAATACAAAACACATGAGAGTGCTTTAAATATTATATTTCATTTGACTAACTAAATCTAAAATAAAGGAGCCTGGAGGCTCAGCTGCTAACTGAATAGTTAGTAATTCAAACCCACCCATTAGCTCATTGGAAAATCTGCTTCTACTAAAGATTGTTGTTGTTGTTGTTGTAAAGTGCTGTAAAGTCAGTTCTGAGTCATAGCAACCCTGCATAGGGTTTTTGAGGAGTGGCTGGTAGTTTTGAACTGCTGAATTTATGGTTA
>NW_006408668.1:3331161-3332069 GCF_000296735.1 Chrysochloris asiatica | reverse complement strand
AGTCTAGTGTTTATCCTCTGGAGCCACTGTGCTCCCAATTTGCCCAATAGCCATTGTCAATTTCTATTGAACAATAGAACTTTCTTTGTTTTCCAAGGCTTAGTAAAGTACACTTCAAAGAATATCAATAGCCTCATGTAACTGAAGCAAACCAATTCAGAGCGCTGAATTTCCTAGGCCCCTAGTAAGAAGTTGATGAGAATTCCTTGGGTCAGTTCTCTCCCCATCCTCCATGTGCGAATGACGTGAAAGGGGAGTGCGTGACAACATAGCTCTTTGGGTGCATTGCCTCCTCTCCTTCCAAGTGTCTTGATGGGCCTAATGCCCATCTCCTCCCTTCCCTTCTTGGCTTGCTCAGAAAGATGGAGTACTTATTTTGGCTAAAGAAATAGAAAGGTCATTTTGTGTGTGTGTGTGCTTTGGCATAAATTCAAGATTTGCAAAACCCTCAGCGCCTCCTCACCAGATGGTTTTGCCCTCTTTGCCTCTCAGCACTGCTCCTTCCAGCTTGTAGAAGGAGAAACTCAAAAACAGTTCAAGGGCTCTGCTTCTGGACTTGACACTGATTTGCAATGTAACTCAGGGCAAGTCCTTTTGCTGAGATTCTTTGTTTTTTTTTAAAATAGGGATGATAAAAACCTTTCTTACTTCCTACAGGGACTGTTGTGAAAGTCAAAGGAGAATATGCATTCTATGTAAAACTCCCCAGAAAAGTGTTGAGCATGGTACACACCTAGAGTGTGATTTTAAAATCATGTTGGCTGCAAGTCTTTTTACATATGCCAAGACAAAGTTGAAACATAGATAAGTCTAATGGGCTTTCTCAGTTTCTGTTGGGGGTATAAAGAGGAGAAAAAACGGTTTTTGAAGGGAAATTTAGCAGTCCATATGCTAAAAGAACCAATAGA
>NW_006408668.1:3321895-3330398 GCF_000296735.1 Chrysochloris asiatica | reverse complement strand
TGACCTTGGGGCTAGCAGCCCACAATAACCCACTCTGCTTTCAGAACTCTTCCAATGAGCTATACATGCCAGATGGTATGCATGGTGGTCGGTTCTGACTCATAATGACTCATAGGGTTTCTGAGGCTGTAAATATTTACAGGTGCAGAAAAAGCCTCATCTCTCTCCTGTGAAATGACTGGTAGATTTGAACTGTTTTTTTTGTTTTGTTTTAAATAAATGTTTTATTGTGTATTGTGTGATAGTTTACATGGGGGAATAGATTTGAACTGTTGACCTTGTATTTAGCAGCCAGATCTTAATCCACAACACTACCAGAGCTCCTTGGATAGTATGCATTGTTGTTGTTATTGTTAAATGTGAGTTGGTTCCGACCCATAGAGACCCTGTACAGGGTTTCTGAGGAGCGGCTGGTAAGCTTGAACCACAGACCTTGCAGTTCAAACGGCTTTTGCAGTCTGGCACATTAACCCACAGCACCACACTAGGACTCCATAGTATGCATTATTGTTGTGAAGAGCTGTCGAGTCAGTTCTGACCCATATTGACCCATAGCCACCCTATATAGGGTTTCCGAGGAGCGGCTGGTAAGCTTGAACTGCCGATCTTGCAGTTCAAACATCTTTGCAGTCTGGCGCATTAAGCCACTGCATATTATGCATGTTATTGTTGTTGTTATGTGTCGTATGCATAGAAAAGTTTAAATATGTTACCTAACATTTCACTAAAAACAGGGAAGGATCTTTCACACTCCAAAAGTTTCTTTCTATATTGTTTAAATGCTTACAGTGAGTATGTGTCACTTTTTAACCAGCAACAGCTGTGAAGAGGTTTCTATTTTAAAAAAACAAAAAAGTAATGTAAGAAAGGTGGAGGAAGTATGCCATAAATGTGCTAGGCAGTGGGGATTTGAGATGATTTCAAAATATGGTCCATATCCTTCAGGAATTCATAAAATAACCAGGCACGTTATAAAAAAGAGAAGTCCTTTTCTATGCGCCAGATAATTATCCGAGTTTTTCCACATCACTTTGTGAATGTCATTTTGCAAAAGATTGTATGAGCTCTTCCTTCTACTCTCAAAGCTTTTTTGTAGCTTTTGAAGTCACAAGTCATCTTCTTCCTTGTGTTCCTACAGCACACATTTATGACACAGCCCTCAACCAAGGCATCATACTGTGTGCTATTGTTGTTGTTGTTGTTGTTGTTAAGTGCCGTTGGGTCGGTTCCGACCCATAGGGACCATGTACAGGGTTTCCAAGGCTGTAAATCTTTACAGGAGCAGAACACCTCATCTTTCTCCTGGGAAGCAGCTGGTAGTTTCGAACTGCTGGCCTTAAGGTTCGCAGCCCGATTCGTAACCACTACGCTACCAGAGCCTTGGGAATCTTGCAGTCTGAGAGAACAAACAAAATGAACAAACAATAACAATGTAGGGGAGAAACGAGGGTATGTGCAATAGAGATGAAGTAGCTGTAGGGTTCCATGGGGTTATCCCTCTGAGGGCTGGAGACACAACAGGAAGAGCAAGCCGAAGACTTTGTCAAAGGGGTGAGTGAGCTGGGCCGAGAAGTGTATTGGAATCTGGAAAAGTAAATATCACTTTCCAAGTTGAGAAATGTCTAGTAATGAAAGCAAGGACTAAAGTTTATTGCTGCTGTTTTTATTTTCTATGACTAAATCAACCCATTTCTATCACACACGCACTTCATTTTATTATTTGACCAAAGAGTTAGTGCATGGAGTGGATGCCCATTGGTGGTCTTCCTGTAAGAGCATGACCAGGGCTGGCTCGTTGGCACTCTCGGCTTTGTTTTCGCAGTGCTGGCTTGGGGTTATTGCCCCTCAACCTAAGAAAAACAGGCCGTGGAGGGGTTTTTCTGATTGTTGGAAGTCTCTCAGCAAACCTGATCTCTGTCAGAATGGAGTTCAAAAGTCAGATTGTATGTCACTCACCCTCCACCCTTCTGCACATAAGGAGGCAACTTGAGTTCACCAGGGCCCTAGCACACAGCCAGCGTGGCACAACCAGTGTTTCTGGAACTGCTAATCACCACCTTGTTTGACGGAACCACGCTCTTGAGCAAAATGCTCCTTGTGATGCAGCATTTTTGACCATTTCCTCCTAACCTCATTTCAACATTCTAGAATGTCCCTCAAGAGAAGACATTCTTTTGTTTGCTTTTTTCCTTTTAAAACTATTTTCTCACAACAATCTAAGGAAAACATAACTAGAGGTTATCATCCTTTTCTCTTCTAGCAGTGCTCAGTTTTGGGAACCACCAGGACTGGAAGCAGCAGCTGTTCATAGACACAGCCAGAATAGTTCTCTGCCATTCATTCTGTGCACATTTAATAAGCAATCCATATGGACCAGGCACCGAAGATACAAAAAAGGATGACATGATCCTTAACCCCTCAGAGTTGATAGTCTGGTGCAAGAGACATCTTTGCAAATCCTATGAATTACTACTGTTCTCTAGGTCCTTCTCTGGGTCAAGCCGCGAGGCCAGGTTGTTGTTGTTAAGTGCTGTCGAGTTGATTTCAACCCTGAATAGTGACCCTGAACAGGGTTTCTGAGGATGTAAATCTTTAAGGGAGCAGAAAGCCTCAATCGTTTTCCCGCGGAGCAGCTGGTAGTTTCAAACTGCTGACTTGCGGTTCACTGCCCGATTTGTAACCACTATGCTACCAGAGTTCTCATCACACTCTTTACAACCCTGCAAGCTCAGTTTTGTTAGCTTTGTTCTACATATTAAGAAGCAGACCCAGGGAAGGCAGCAACAGGGAGTGCTGAAAAGGTGCTCGTAGCCCAAGAAAGTCCAGCTAGAGGCTTGGGTGGGATTTGACCCACAGACGATTTGGAAAGGCACCCAAGGGAGCACATTAGAGCCGAGAGTGCTGTGAAAGCCAAAAGGGATCCAAGACTGGAGTCGACTGGTAGGCAAGTCTCCCTGAACCCAGAGAGCTTGGCAGGGACAACAATGCAAATCCATGATGCTGGAGCTGTGGATTAAAAAACACTGTAAATACTCTGCTGGAATATAAACCACCTTAATAGCAGCGTTCTGTTCCCGTAAAGATTTACAGCCTTGGAGACCCTGTACAGGGTCGCTATGAGTCGGAACCGACTCCACAGCCCATAACAACAACAAGAGGATAAGCACTGGGCTGCGAACCACAAGGTCGGCAGTTCGAGCCCACCAACTGCTCCATGGAAGAGCGTTGAGGCTTTCTGCTCATGCAGATTTACAGCCTGAAAAACCCTACACAGGGTCGCTATGAGTGGGAACCGAACATCAGCAACAACAATCTGCATCTATCTTGTGTTTGTTCCATTTAAACTTGAAGATGGCTGGCAGGTACAGGTCAGCTCCAAACCCCTCAAATCAAGCCCAATGCTGTAGACTTGATTTCAACTCTTTTCAGCCCGTATAAATTGTTGTTGTTAAGTGCTGTCGTCAGTTCCGACCCATAGCGACCCCGTATAGGGTTTCCGAGGAGCTTCTGGTTAGCTTGAACCGCCGACCTAGCAGGATTTGCAGTCTGTTAACTCTAATTGCTAAGGAGCTCTGGTAGTGTAGTGGTTATGAATCGGGCTGCCAACCTCAAGGTACGCAGTTCGAAACTACCAGCAGTTCCCCGGGAGAAAGATGAGGTGTTCTGCTCCCGTAAAAGGTTTACAGCCTCGGAAACCCTGTGCAGGGTCACTATGAGTACTGTCTCCGTGACTCCTCCTCCGTACTTAACAACAACTTTAATTACAGAGGCAGACGTTCTTTCCTGAGGGGATCTAGAGCTCTGCAATTCACTTTACTGGAAGGGTAATTCTCTACTGGCAGTGACTCAGCAGAATCACTTCACATCAAGCTGAACACACAATGTCTGCCATAGGCCAAATGCTGAGTCCTGAGGTGGTGGTGTGAGTTAATGCTCTGGACAGCAAGGTCAGCTTGAACCACAAGGTTGGCAGTTCAAGCTCACCAGCTGCTACTCTCAATAACTCTTATACAGGATTGCTATGAGTTGGCATCGACTCGATGGCACTTGACTACAACAACAATGTTGTTGTTGTGAAGTGCCTTCGAGTCGGTCCCGACCCACAGCGACCCTGTACAGGGTTTCCGAGGGTGTAAATCCTTATGGGAGTAGAAAGCCTCATCTTTCCGGCTGGTAGTTTCGAACCACTGACCTTAAGGTTTGCAGCCCGATTCGTAACCACTATGCTACCAGAGCTCCTTACAACAACAATAAGAGATTTATTTACCTCCCCTCCCTCCCAGCCCTGCACTTTCCTAAAGTGGTGGCAGAACTTGATCTGGAATGGTGGGCAAGATACATTTCCTGTAGGTACTGCTTACTCATCTGCATAATACAAGGGGGTTGGATTTGATGATTTCCAAACCAACTCCACAGCACATAACCACCACCACCACCACCACCACCACCACCACCGAGGTCCCTCCTTGCTCTAAACATCCACAAACCATTTTGAGAAACAAGATGAATTTCTACACCCTTTCACCCCCATCTGATGAGCCAATTTTATTACAACAGTCAATCTTTATATGAGAAAAATTTTTATTGTAAGCCCCAACCATATGGGGGCAGGCAGAAGAATGATCCTAACAGGCTATGGGAATGTGCATTTTGAAACATTTGGTGTCAGAACATGCAGGTTTTAATGTAAGCTCCATCACCTATTAGCTACTGAGCTTTAGAACGACTCTGCACAAATCTCAGTTTCTTCATCTGTCAGTTGTAGGAAATAGTCTTACTGTGTAGAGTTGCACGAATAAGATGACGGATATCATCAAAGAGTCTTTTGAAAGAGAAGAAACTCGACAAGTGTATGTTAGAAACAGAATTTCAAATATTAAACTCCTGATGGGCCAAGAGGTGGCTGGCAAGCAGAAGACAAAAGGAAAGGAATTATGGGTAAGCACAAAGCAATTATGGACTCCTGGTGTTACACTTTAGGAGCAACAGTAGACAGTTCAAACTTACTAGGCGCTCCTCAGAAACTCTATACAGGGTTGCTATGAGTCAGAACTGACTCAACGGCATTTAACAACAACAAAATAAAGCAATTATGGGTCAAGGCCCACTAAAGTGAGGGAAAGAACTTTCTTACAAAATGAGAATCAGGAAAAAAAAGATTCAATTGAGGAGAGGGAGGGAGTTAATTGTGAGCAGCACAGCGGACTTCAGTAGTCCAGATGTTGTTAAGTGCCGTGGAGTCGTTTCTGACTGTATAGGGTTTCCATGGAGCAGCTGGTAGGTTTGAACCACCAACCTTGCAGTTTGCAGTCCATATCCTATAAAGTCCATATCCTTGCAGTGCTTATCCTATAAAGCCACATCAGGAGTCCAGACAGAGATCCATTAAGAAGGTTGTTCTTTATGTAAATGTATCTCTTCCTACTGGAAACTAAGCACCAGGGCCAAAGAGTAATGAAGTTCATGTTGCTTCTCAGGTTGCTCACTTTAGGATCAGTTGGCTGCCCCAACCACAGCATTTAAGGATGAGGAAACAAGCCAGGAAGGTGAGAGGACTTACCTGAGGTCACAGGATCCATGAAAGAGTAACTGAGGGGATTGTGAGCAGAGGGCAGGCTTCTCTGAATTCTAAAAGGGGCTATAACTAGATCCCCTCAGGAAAGAACCGTAGCAATTAGAGTTAAGAGACAGTTTTCTCTGAGAAGTGGGCTGGGACCAACAGGACACAGATAGGCGTCTTATTCTGTGTCAAGCAAGGTTCAATGACAAAAATGTAAATGTATACCTCACCTACCTCGACATAGTACCAGGACATTCCTCATGTTATGGTGAGGTAGCTTTGTACCCTAAATGGCTTCTCTGAGCATAAGATCTGTGAATGAGCCTCTAATAATGAGTTTGGTATTGTCATCTCCATTAAACTGGTGGGAATTATTATTATTGTATTATTATTATTGTTGTATTATAACTATGACTCATTCAAGACCTATCATGTATCCCATGCATTGCTATTACCTACATGATCTATTATAATCTGCACAATGACCTAACAAGGTAGGTATTTGCAAATGAGTAAATTGAGGCTCAAAAAAGTTAAGTAATTTGCCTGAGGTCATACAGCTGGTAAATGGCTGGGCCAAGGTTGAAACCCAGTTATGCCTGGTTCCAAAGCTCAGCCAATGTTTTCCCCACTACTTCATGCTGTTCTAGGTCACAGGGATGGCAGAGAAGCAACTCCAACAACCTAAACAGTCCCTGCATCAAAATCATTAAACTACTACTGCTTTGTTTTAAGACATCACTTACTTAATTTACTATGGATAGCAAGTTTGCCAAGGCAGCAAGTGGTTCCATCAACCCAAGAGCTCATGTTTGTTCAGTGTGGAGCATGTCACAGAAAACTGTTTTTTCTCAGGTAACATTAGCGAAGTCAATTCAACAAGCACTTTTTGAGTATCAATACATCTAGACCCTGTCTATATTACTTGAGCATTACTGTTTTTTTGTTTGTTCCCCCACCCCCACCCTACCCCCACAAGATCTATAGTTAATATAGGAGTCCTGGTGTGGCACTGTAGGATAAGCACTAGAAAAAAAGGTCAGTTTGAACCATAAGGTTGGTATTTCAAACTCACCAGCTGCTCCTTGGAAAGCCTATACAGGATCACATGCGTCAGAACCAACTCGAAGGCACTTAACAACAACAACAATGGCACTCGTGTTGTCTAAGCACAAACACCAGCGTTTCATTCTGTTATGTGTAGAGTTGCTGAGTCAGAACCAACTCCATAGTATCTAATAACATCAACAAAAGCCAAGCACTGGTTATGAATCAGAGAGCGAGCCTCAAGGTCAGCAGTTCGAAATTACCAGCTATTCTGTGGGAGAAAGATGAAGTTTTCTGCTCCCGTAAAGATTTACAGCCTCAGAAACCCTGTACAGGGACGCTATGAGTCGGAACCAACTACACGGCACATAACCACCACCAACCAGCCATGTAGTAAATTTTGAAATCAGGGAGTGAGAGGCCTCCAACCTTGTTCTTCTTAAGCAGTGCTTTACTTATCCTGGGTCTCTTTCCTTTCCATATAAAGTTTGGAATTGTTTTTTCCATCTCTTGGAAGAATGTTGCTAGAATCAGGATTGGGATTGCATTTTATGTGTAAATTGCTTTGGGTAGTATTGACATTTTCACAATGTTGAGTCTTCCTATCCAGGAACATGGTATGTTCTTCCACTCTTGTAGGTCTCTTTTGGTTTCTTGTAGCAGTGTTTTGTAATTTTCTTTGTATAGGTCCTTTGTTACTCTGGTTACGTTTATTCCTAAATATTTCTTCCTTTGGGTTGCTATTGTAAATGGTATTGCTTTCCTAATGTCATTTTCAGTGCTGTCGTTGTTACTATAGAGGAATCCAACTGATTTTTGTATGTTGGGTATACTCTGCCACTTTGCTAAATCTTCCAACGATGTCTAGAAGCTTTTTTACTGAGTCTTTGGGGTTTTCTATGTATAGGATCATATCGTCTGCAAATAGAGTTTTATTTCTTCTTTGCCAATTTGGATGCCTTTAATTTCCCTATCTTGCCGTATAGCTCTAGCTAAGACTTCCAAAACATTATTGAATAGGAGTGGTGACAAAGGGCATCCTTATCTGGTTCCTGTTCGCAAAGGGAAGGCTTTCAGTTTCTCTTCATTGAGAGTAATGTAGGCTGTTGGTTGTATATATGCTCTTGATTATGTTGAGGAATTTCCCTTCAATTCCTACTTTGTTGAATGTGTTTATCAGGAATGGATGTTGGAATTTGTCAAATGCCTTCTCTGCAACAATCAATATGATCATATGGTTCTTTTCCTTTATCTTATTTATATGGTGGATTACATTGATTGTTTTTCTAATGTTGAACCATCCTTGCATCCCTTTTATGGAACCCACTTGATCTTGATGTTTTATTTTTTGATGTGGTGCTGGATTCTGTTGGATAGGATTTTGTTGAGAATTTTTGTGTCTTTGTTCATGAGGGATATTGTTCTATAATTTTCTTACTTAGTGATGTCCTTCCCTGGTTTTGGTATGAGGGTTATGCTTTCTTCATAAAAAGTATTAGGAAGTTTTCCGTCCTCTTCTATATTCTGGAGTAATTTGAGTAGAATTGGTGACAGCACTTCCCTCAATGTTTGGCAGAACTCACCTGTGAAGCTATCTGGGCCTGGACTTCTTTTGGTTGGGAGTTTTTTGATGACCTGATCAATTTCTTCTTTTGTTATGTGTCTGTTCAAGTTTTCGATTTCAGTCTGTGTAAATTTAGGTAGGTCGTGTTTTTCTAAAAATGTATCCATCTCTTCTAAGTTTTTTAATTTGTTGGAGTAAAACTCTTCATAGTATTCTGCCATTATCCTTTTTCTTAAGGTTTTTATTGTGGATTGAGTGAAAGTTTACAGGGCAGATCATCAGTTTTACATTCAACAAATCATACACCTTGTTTCATTACAATGATTATAATC
>NW_006408668.1:3319867-3321110 GCF_000296735.1 Chrysochloris asiatica | reverse complement strand
TAATTTTCCTCTAGTCAAGTTTGGATTACTGAGCCATCAAGGCTAGGCCAAATGGGTACTGTCTGCAAGTTTGGGTGTTCTTGTGCATCTCCCTTCACTTCATATCCGCTGGATGCTTCACTGTCACCTCTAACCCTCTGTGGCTATGTCCTTGTCCATGGGTTTATGTGTCCTCAGGTCTCACTACACTTTGGACCAACCAGCCCTTTTTCTTCTCACTCTCATCTCCAGGTCAAAGGGATTCAATGGACTGTGGTAGAAATCAGCCCATTTCTTCATTGTTGCCTTTCCCCCTCTTCCACTCTCCAGTAGACCAATGTGGTTGCCAGAAAGCTTACATGCTTGTTTGTGTGTTCCCTTTGAGTTTCAGTCTTAGAGGGGAGTTTGTCCTGAAGGAACTTGATTGTTTCCCTTAATGTCTTCTGGCAAACAACTTGCTTATTCTTGTAGTAACCAGTTATGCTGACATTTTTGTTTTGGGTTTTTCCTGATGATCTTTCTTTGAAGATGTATCTTCTGACACTGTAGCTTTTCCAGGCTGGTCTTCTTGTCCTTTCTAGTGGGAATGTTCCACCTCTTAAGGTTCTGATGGGACTCAGGATTCCACCTAAGGTCCTATACTCTGTAAAGGCTTTACAAGAGGCCTATTTCACTGGGAAAGTTCTAGAACCCTTTTTAGATATTCTAATTAGTTATAGGCTGAAGACGGGCTTACAAGTTTTCTCTAATAATGTTTCCCAGTATTCCTTTCTATCCCACTCAAGTGTCTATTTTACAATAGTAGGCAAGGAAAACTAATATTCATAAGATATTCAAGCATTTTAGTATTATTTCTCCTCTTCAAGCTATGCCTAGACCTGTATCCCAGAGCCCTGTTGTTCCCAGGTTGAGCATGCATCATTATTTACCTCTGTCCCACTTAGGACATGAAAAACAGTCTCAGTGTTCCCCTATCTATCTTGTTCTTCTGCTTCCTTCCCCTTCTTGTATTGCCCTCCCCAGCACCTGAACTAAACCCCCCACCCCAACCCCATTGTTGTGGTTACCTTATGTTCTATTAATTCTTCCCTTCATTTAAGACAGTCTATTTTATCCTGTAATCATCTACCTGACCTTCCCACCACCTGGATCTCTGTTCCTCTGTGTTTACCTTCTTTCACATTGTAATCGTTTTGATCACAGACTGACCTCCCAGATCCTCTGTTCTTATAATTTTATTGTTCTTGACTCTTCCATTTGTTGA
>NW_006408668.1:3303451-3305009 GCF_000296735.1 Chrysochloris asiatica | reverse complement strand
ACCTTCTAAGTATTCCTTTATATGTGGTTCAGAGTTCTGGGACCAGCCCCTGAGCCTGCTTGGTTGGGTATTCTGTATTGTTGTTGGCGGAGCTCTCTGCTACACATCCACCCGGTCTGCCATCTTGTTTGTTCTCAAAAAGTGTTTTAACATTGTAATAAAGTACATACAAATTATTATTTTATTATTTTAATAAAGTATTATTTTCTTATTTATTTGTGTATGTCTGAACATAAAGGGTTTCCTGTTTGTGAATAACTGGGAAAGGACCTAGACTGTTGGTGTATATAGCAAGATGTCATCTGCATTCTCAGAAAATAAAAGAGGGAAAAAAGGAAGACACTAGGAAATGAGTTTTTATATGATATTGGGCATAAACAACAATGCTTATAGCAGCCTCATTTATGATAGCCCCAAACTGGAAACAACTCAAATATCCATCAACAAGAAAATAATGAGTAACTTTTGGTACCTCTATACAAAGGGATACTGTTCAGAAATAAAAAGAGATGTGATAACATGGACTAATCTCAAAAGCATCATGTTGCACTCAAAAACCCAGACACAAAATGGTATATGTTGAATGGTTCTTTGCCTATAAAGTTCTCATCTATGGCTATGTTGTTGTTAGGTGCTGTTGATTGGCTCCAACCCATAGCAACCCCATGCACAAGAGAATGAAACACTGCCAGATCCTGCGCCATCCTCACAACTTTGGTAAGTTTGAGGCCATTGCTGCTGCCACTGTGCCAATTCATCTTGTTGGGGTCTTCCTTTTTTTCACTGAACCTCCACTTTACCAAGCATAATGTCTTCTCCAAGGACTGATCCCTCCTGATAACACTCCCAAAGCAATTTACACATAAAATGCAATCCCAATCCATATTCCAACAACTTTCTTCAAAGAGATGGAAAAAACTATTACAAACTTTATATGGAAAGGAAAGAGACCCATGATAAGCCAAGCACTGCTTAAGAAGGAGAATAAGGTTGGAAACCTCTCACTCCCTGACTTCAAATTTTATTACATGGCTACAGTGGTCAAAACAGCTTGGTACTGGTACAATGAGAGATACATTAATCAATGGAATCCAGAAATTAACCCATCCACATACAGCCAACTGATTTTTTACAAAGTACCTAAATATATCGCATGGGGAGTTGATCGTCTATTCAACAGATGGTGCTGGTAGAACTGGAAAATGATATGCAAAAGATTAAAACAAGACCTTCACCTCACACCTTATACAAAAACCAACTCAACATGGATTAAAGACCTAAATGTGAATACCAGAATTATGAAAGCCATCAATGAAAAATAGGGACAAATGTGAGGGCACTAATTCAGGGAATACACAGACTACCAAATATTTTGAAAACTACACAAACAAATGTAGACAAAATAGATAATTGGGATATACTAAAAATTAAATACTTACGTGATCAAAAGACTTCACCAGAAGACTAACAATGGAATCCAAAGAGTGGGAAAAAATATTTTGCAATGACACATCAGACAAGGTACTCATTTCTAAAATATATAGGAAAATACAACACC
>NW_006408668.1:3301501-3302549 GCF_000296735.1 Chrysochloris asiatica | reverse complement strand
GAATGGGGAAAAGGGAGAAATTATGTTAAGATACTTGGCTGTCTTTTGAATCTTGGTTTCCCTGGCATACCATTATAAAATACACACTTGAGGAGGAGAGAAAGAATAGCCAGAAATATCACCATAGAAAGCTTGTAAGTCCATCTTCTTCCTATAACTGGAGTACCTAATATGGGGTTACAATGTGCCCAGTGAAGGAGGCTTCCTGCGGAGCCTTTGCATTATATAAGACCATAGGTGGAATCCTGAACAGCATCCAGAATCTTCTGAGGTGGGAAATTTCCACTTGAAAGGACAAGCTGACCAGCCTGGAGCAGCTAGAACAACAGAAGATACTTCTTGAAAGAAAGTGCAACAAGAAAAATAAAAAACAATAAAGGCAGACTGACTGATTACTACAAAAACAAGCAAGGAGACATAAAGACAAGTGGTTGTGTTCCCTCAGAGCAAACCCTCTTCAAAGACTAAGACTCAATGGGAATACATGCTCTGATTGGTGACCACGTTCATCACCAATAAGGGTATGTGAGAGAAAAACAGAAATGAAGCTATAAGCTAAGCACTACAACTTTCAATAGACGCCTGTGAACCCAGGTGGAGACCTGGTTGGCCAGCAAGACATGGGGACTCTTGGGCCCAGAGTCATTGACATACCCACAGAGGACTAGAGTGAAAGTGAAGCGTCCAGCTGATAAGAAAAGAGGGCTTACATATAAGAACACCACATTTGCAGATAATACCCACTTGACTTGGCTTCTATGACTGGATGATCAGAGCTCAACTAGAAGAAAGAATAGGACAAAAAACAATACTATGATACAATTGATGAACTTGACCTACACTATAGATGCAGTAGCTCAAAAGAGGGAACAAATCTTTACAGCGAGGATCATTCCCACCCTCTCCATACACAGAGTGGACAATAATGGGCAACTTGGTAATTGACTACCCAAAATGGGGGGGCTACAAAGTCAAGAAGTGACTGGCTTACAAGCTTTCAAGAGGGAGCCTAGATCCAGAGGGCATGGATGAAGGTAGAATCTCCACT
>NW_006408668.1:3300063-3301214 GCF_000296735.1 Chrysochloris asiatica | reverse complement strand
CAGTTTAGGAGCAGAGATCCCTGAAACCATCAAGGGTGAAAAGCAAAGAGCAAGACCGTGTTCAGAAAGGCAGTGACACTTGGTACAGGGTTCCCGAGGCTGTAAATCTTTACAGGAGGCAGAGGCAATGATGTGGACAGAAGGAGCGCCTTGGGACTCTGGACTCAGGGAGTGAGAGGGGTTGTATGCTGGTGGCCAGGGGCAGGGGTGTGGGGTGTACCCTTTGGATGTTTGATGATGCATGCAGGGGATTGTGATCATTGCAATGTACCAAAGTATGATAGGATGAATGTAAAGATAATGTTCACCCATATAAACTAACACATAATTCACAATAAAAACTTGAAAACAAAACAAAACAGGAGGACAGAGGGTTACAGACAAGGTGGCACCAAGGTGGTGAGACAACTTATATTTGCTAATTATTGTAATTTAATGATTAATGTTATGTTAACTTGGTTAGGCCATGATTCACCATATTATGCAAATATCCTTCATTTTGTGACCTGCTGTAAGGAGAGTTTTCTTGAGGGCATGAACTGTATCCAATATATATGAATGTTCTGGCAAAGGCCTCTCTTGATCCTGTATCTACTTTTTCATCATTTGGCCTTCCATTCTTAGGACATGAACCAGCAGCCTAATGTTTGTCCTGCCAATTTTGCATTCATCAGCCCCTGCAACCACATGAGCCTCCAGCCTGACACCTGACCCACATTTGCATAAGCCATTTCCTTGAAATCATATCTTTCTATACATGTTGTTGTTAAGTGACACCCAGTCGGTTCTGACTCATAGCAGCCCTGTATAGGGCTTTTGAGGAGTGACTAGTGAGTTTGAACTGCCAATCTTGTGGTTCAAACTGAACTTGCATTCTGTTGTGTATCCTACAGCACCACACCAGGACTTCATATATACATGTATATATGGGCTAATGTGCTGGGCTGCAAAGTTGGTGTGAACCAAAAGGTCAGTGGTTCAAGCTCGTCAGCTGCTCCTTGGAAACCCTATATGGGGTTGCTATGGGTCGGAACCAACTCGATGGCACTGAACAGCAATAATATATATATGTGTGTGTGTATGTGTATGTGTATATGTATATATATATGGAGCTCTGGTAGCGTAGTGGTTACGAATCGGGCTGCTAACCT
>NW_006408668.1:3281873-3298793 GCF_000296735.1 Chrysochloris asiatica | reverse complement strand
ATCTATCTATCATCTATCTATTCTATCTATCATCTATCTATCGTTGTTAAGTGCCATCAGTCAGTTCCAACTCATTGCAACCCTATATAGTTTCCAAGGAGCAACTGGTGAGTTTGAACCACTGACCCTGCAGTCCAGTGCTTATCATACAATACCACACCATGTGTATGTGTATGTGTGTGTGTGTATATTTCCTTCACTGGTTTTGCTTCTCTAGTGACCCCAGCCTATGACAGAATGAGTTGTAAGAATGGGGATAAATTAGTGATTTGTATATCAAATTTTAGCAGAAAAAAATAAAACTGTTACTAACACTTAGGAAAGCAAAAGGTTAAATAAGAAAAAAAAAAATGTAGTTAATGCTACATGAATCCTGGTATGGTGCTGTGGGACAAAGTACTGGACCACGAGGTCCGTTTTAACCACAATGTTGGTAGTTGAAACTCACCAGCCACTCCTTGGAGGCCCTATATAGGGTCACTATGAGTTGGAACGAACTTGATGGCACTTAGCCACAACGTGGCTAAGCTTTGACTTTCATTTTCTTAATGATAATAATATAAGTACTAGATACTGATTTCATCAAAAGTAGAATTATATTGGGAAATAAAGTGTGATATAAGTTAAAGGATAGTATTAAAGCAGAAAAGCAAACAAAATCAATAAATAGTAGCATGATCACATTATTTAAAAGTTTGTTGTTGTAGTTATTTTTGGTCGAGTCCGTTCCGACTCATAGCAACCCTGTGCACAACAGAATGAAACACTTCCCGGGCCTGTGTCTTCCTCACAATTGCTGTTATACTTGAGCCCATTGCTGCTGCCACGGTGCCAATCCATCTTGTTGGGCAAAAATGAAAATAAATAGCTAAGTTGTTGTTCGGTGCCATCAAGTCTGCACCGACTCATAGCGACCTTATACACAGCAGAATGAAACAATGTCTGATCCTGGGCCAACCTCCCTACTGTTGCCACACTTGAGTCCATCGATGCTGCCACCTGGCCAATACATCTCGTTGGGGGTTTTCCTCTTTTTCTCTGACTCTCCATCTTACCTAGTATGATGTCCTTCTCCAGAGACTGTTCGCTCCTGACAATATGTCCAAAGTATGAGAGATGAAGTTTGGCCATCTTGGCCTCTAAGAAGCACTTTGGTTGTACTTCTTCCAAAACAGATCTATTGATTCTTTTGGCAACCCATGGCACTTTCAGTATTCTCCTCCAACACTATAATTCAAATAGCTAAATTACAAGTGGGTAACTCTGTGTAATGGGAACCAGGAGTGGTGAAGTCTGCATTTGTTATAAGTTTGTAAAACTATTTGACTTTTTAATGTATGTGTATAGATTAACATTTTCAAAAGAAATGAAAAAGATAAGCTTCTGGACACTTTCAGATGCCCGGATACATGCACACATTGAGTAATCTGAACACACATCAAATCTGTCCGTCCAAGAGACACACACATCCTGTCTGCCCAGTTACCTGTACTTCCCCTGCATGGGATCCAATCTCGTCAAGGACTCCATTCTACCTCTGCTTTCTCTTCCAAAGTTGTTCTGTTGTTAGTTATCCTCCAGTCAATGCCGACTCATGTTGACCCATATGTGCAGAACAGAGCTGCTCCAGAGTGCTCCAAAGGATTTGACCTTTCAGAAAATTGCCAGTAGTGTCTTCCGAGGCACAACTGGGTGGGTTGGAACTGGTAACCTTTCATCTACTAGTCTTAACAGTTTGCATCCAGGGAATAAAGTTGGTCCTGGTGTGGCGCTGTGAGTTAATGCACTGGACTGCAAGGTTGGTTTGAACTGCAAGGTCGGCAGTTCTAGCTTACCAGTCGCTCCTTGGAAACCCTATACAGGGTCGCTATGAGTCAGAACCGATTTGACAGCACTTAACAACAAAACGGTGCTCCTGCAAAGATTTATAAGACTCAGAAATCCTACACAGGGTTTCTATGAGTCAGAACCTACTGGACGGTACTTACCAACCACAGCAGTGGTCACTAAAGATAGATGATTTCTCTTTGGTATTTTATTCTCAGTGACCAGAATACATGCTATAGCTACAGTACAATCTTTTTTAGCATGTGAAAGAAATGCATAGGTTGCCAGGCTAATTAACTAAATGTTATATTTAGCTGGGAAGATAACATATCCCTAATGTTTGGATTTATCAAAACAAATTCCAGATGGCAGGAAAGTCGCAGAGAGAGGGGCCATCTGGTAAGCAATAGCAGGGCTCATTTTTTTTTTCAAGGTGAAAGATAATAAACTCCACACTGGCTGTGGTGAAAGTGTATGGATCTGCTGTGCTTCCACTGGAGAAGCAATCTGAGTCTCGTGGCTTCCATGTGCTAATTTCAAGTATCTCTACTGTTATGCTCTTCCACATAGCCAATGGTGATTTCTGTTTCAAAAAAGTAACTTAGCTGACCTAGTAAAGTTTCAAAGGATACCTGTTCAATATATATTACAGCTATGGGTGTTAAGAAAAAACCATTTAACAGACTTTACACAGGAGTCGTGGTATGGCCCTGTGGGGTTAATGTGCTGGATTGCAGGGTCTGTTTGAACTGCAAGGTCGGTGGTTCAAGCTCACCAGTCACTCCTCGGAAATCCTATATAGGGGCGCTGTGAGTCTGAACCGACTCGATGGCACTCAAAAACAACAACAACAACACAATTACACAAATTCTTTGAGAGCATCAACCAAAAGAACTGAAATGCTTTTTTTTCAAAATGGTTTAAGATGGTGCTGCCATTTTTAATTTAGTTTAGCAGTGGTATTTTTAGTGCCTTTTCTGTTTGACAGGGTGTTTCTCGCACACACACACACACACACACACACATATATATAATTTATTTATTTTTTCTTTCTCCTTCTCACTACTCCCTCTGAAACTAATCATTACTTGCCTGTATTTATCCACTAGTTTCCCACACCCCGACCCCCAGTCTGACTTGCACACAACTGCCAGTTTAATCTTCTTTAAACATTATTTTGTTTATATAACTTCCAGGCTCAAAAAGTCAATACTTCTCCAATGTCCAGAAGATAACTTGGCAGGCTTCCATTCACCACCACCCCCAGTTCCTCACTCCTACGCTGTGGGATGAAGCACTGGACTGCAAAGTCGGTTTGAGCGGAAAGGTCGGTGGTACAAACTCACCAGTCACTGCTTGGAAACCCTATACAGGGTTGCTGAGTCAGAACAGACTCTATGGCACTTAACAACACAACACTACCTCTCAGGGAGAATTCTCCTCACCTCCATCCTGCAGACAGGCTGTCATTCCCCGGAACTGGAGTTCTGTCCCCAGTCTCAGCATATTTTTTGGGGACTCTTGGTATTCTCTTTGCTGGACCCAATAGCCTTCTCTCCAAGGAGTTTGGACGCCACTCTCTCTTTCCCTAGCTGAAGCCATATCCAGCCTATAGAGGAGAATTGTTCCGGCCCAGAAACTTCTGTGGCTGAGGTCCCTTCCAGGGGTGGTGTCATTAGTCCAGATCTTTTGTAATGGGAAATGTTGGTCACCCTCCGTGGTAGGCAGAATAATGGAAAGTAATCATGTCCTAATTCCCGAAACATGTATGTATGTTTATGTTTACCAAAACATGTACATAAGGTAAACATGTTTAGCTTACATGGCAAAAGGGACTTGCAGATGTTATTAAGTTAAGGATCTTGAGATGAAAATATTATACTGGATTATCCAGGTGAACCCAATACCATCAAAAGAATCCTTATAAGAGGGAGGCAAGAGGACCAGAGTCGAAGAAGGAGATATTGCAATGGTAACAGAAGTCAGACAGAAAGAGCACTGAAGACACTATGGCTTTCAAGACTGAGCAAATTTTCCAGAGCTAAGGAATGCATGCAGTCTCTAGAAGCTGGAAAAGGCAAGCAATAGATTCTCTGTTGTTGTTAAGTGCCATCAAGTCAGTTCTGACTCAGAAGCAGCTGGTGAGTTTGACCCACCAACCTTGTGGTCTAAACTGACCTTGCAGTCCAGTGCTTTATCTGAAAGCGCCACACCAGGACTCCCCTAAAGCCTCCAAAAGGAAGCAGCTTGACTGTAGCCCAGTAAGACTGAGCCCAGTAAGACTGAGGTTGGACTTCTGACCTTCAGAATTGTAAAATAATAAGTATGTGTTCCTTGAAGCCACTAAGTATGTTGTAATTTGCTACAACATCAATACTACTGTCATGTTCTGTTAAGTTGGTTCTGAGTCACAGCGACTCACTGTACCACGGGATGACACACTGCCTGGTCCTGCGCCATCCTTACAATCTCTGCTATATTTGAGCTCATTGTTGCAGACACTGTATCAGTCATTCCTGATGAGGGTCTTCATATGTTTCGCTGACCCTCTACTTTACCAAGCATGATGCCCATCTCTAGAGCAGGTCTCTTACTGATAATATGTCCAAAGTATGAGACAATGCCTCACCATGCTTGCTTCTAGGGAGCATCTGGCTGTTCTTCTGTTAGTCCATGACATATTCAATATTCTTTGTCAGCATCATAATTCAAAGGCATCGATTCTTCTTCGGTCTTCCTTATTCCAGCATCAACAGGAATCTAATATGTGCTCTTTGCAAGCTCTCCTGGATCTCCTGGCTTACACTTGTGTCTCTGCTGGCCTACAATGAGGTCCCAGCAGGATATGAGGCTGGGATTAATATAGATTATAACTTGTATTGTTCAGTATATTAACCAATATTTTCATGTGGCCATTTATATTTAAATTTAACTTTGATCAGTATTTTTTTTTAAATCATTCCCTTATTCACGATAACCATATTTCACATATTTAATAGCCACATGTGGTAACTGGATATAGAATAAGTTCATTACCACAGAAATTCGTATTGGACAGTGCTGGTTAAAATAATATGTTTCAGGGCCTTAGTGTCAGGGGACATCTAGATCAACGGGCATAGCACAGTCCATAAAGACAGTATTCTAGATTCTACCTTGGTGAGTAGCAACTGGGGTCTTAGAAGCTTTTGAGTGTCCATTTAAGATACAAGTATTGGTCTTGTTCCATCCAAGCAAAGAAGAGTGAAGAAAACCAAAGACTCAAGGAATCAATTACTAATGGACCACATAAACTATAGCGTTCAAAAGCCAACGACCAGAAGAACTAGATGGTGCCCAGCTACCACTACCAACCTTTCCCAGCTGGATCACAACAAGAGCATGAGAGAGAAAAAAAATTCATAATAAAGACCAGACTTACTGGTTTGATAGAGACTAGTGGATCCCTGAGACTATGGCCCTTAGAAACCCTTCAAACTTAGAACTTAACCCATTCCTGGAGACCACCTGACAGTCAAACAGTTCTCTACAATGAACAGTGAATGACACCTGTGAGGGGCATGGTCTTCAGAACATTCAGCTCTATGAGACCAAACGATGGTATTTCCCAGAAGCAAACTTGAGAAGGCAGGGGAGGTGGGTGAATGGGTGGAAGTGAAGAGAATGCTGACACATTAAGGGAATTGCAACCAAACTCAGGACACTCTCACCTAAACTACAATAAAATGTTCAAAACAAAAAAGGATGTGCACCAGTAATTTCTATACCACTGAACACTTTTGTCAAACAAAAATTAAAGTGGAAGCCAAAGATACTTTAGAAACAAAGTCAGAAGTGCATTTTATGTGCTTACTCTTACCACGGAGCCCATGGTGATGTTTGGGGGTACCTGGCCTTCAGTATGGAATTGTTGTTGTTGTTAAGTGGCATCGAGTCAGTTCTGACTCACAGAGACCCGGTATAGGATTTCCAAGGAGTGGCTGGTGAGTTTGAACTGCTGACCTTGTGGTTCAAAGCAATCTTACAGTCAAAAATCTTTACAACTGGACCAATAAGCAACATCATGATAAACAGAGAAAAGATTGAAGTTTTCAAAGATTTCATTTTACTTGGAACCATGAAGTTGCTGTTGTTATTATTAGGTGCCATCGAGTCGGTACCGACTCATAGTGAGTCAAGAAATCAAATGATGTATTGATTTGGGTCAATCTGCTGTAAAACATCTCTTTAAACTGTAAAGATAATTTTGGGGTTAAATTCAGCAATTTAGAAAAAATTTAGATTCCTTCAATAAACAATAATACCTAGGAGTCCTGGTGCAGCACTATAGGATAAGCACTCAACCACAGGGTCAGTTTGAACCACAAAGTCAGCGGTTCAAATTCACCAGCTACTCCTCAGAAACCCTATACAAGGTCACTATGAGTAGAACCTGACGGCATTTAACAGCAACAGCAAACATCATACCTAATGGTGAGACAATAGAAGTATTTCCATTAAAATCCAGGAAAAACACAAGGAAGCTGGATATTGCCAACTGCTCCTCGGAAACTCTATACAGGGTTGCTATGTGTTGGAACCCACTGGATGGCACTTAACAACAACAACATTCAACATCCTATAGAGCCCTGATGTCTCAGTGAATTAAGCATTGAGCTGTTCAAATCTATCAGCTGTTCAAATCTATCAGCTCCGTGGAACAAAAATGAAGCTGTCTGCTCCCATAAAGATTTGCAATCTCTTATATTGCCGTTCTGAGCTGTAGACGAATTCCATGGCTGTGAGTATTCAACATCATGCTGGACATTCCAATGAGAAAAACCAAGAGATCATGGTAAAAGGAACAAAGAGAGAAAACTGTCTTTGTAGGTGAAAAGTAATTTACCTAGGAATTTCCTGAGAATCAACCAAACAACTATTAAAATACAAAGAAGCTTCAGTAAGACAATCATTTACAAAATTGTTATTTTTGGGTCAGTATTTTTAAATCCCATTCTGAGTAAGTTAGTAAAAATACAAAATTTTCTTCAGTAAACATCATACCTAATGATGAAACACTAGAAGTATCAACCAAAAAATTATTTTGCATCTTTTCTGATTATTACATTATTTTATCTTCTTAAAATTGAAAATGTTGAATGACAACAACAGACTTCTTAATACTAAACAAGTCTTATATTTCTGGGATCAATCCTGTTTGGCCAATAACATTAAAATTAGTTGTTCAATACGGTACTAAATTCCATTTGCTAAGATATTAATGTTTTCTAGTATTTTTGCATCTGTATGTTTAATTGATCCCCCTCTGTAAGTTTTGTTGTTGTTTGTTTTTAGGGAATTTATTTTGAGTTTATCTAGCCAGGGATATGTTCATCTTGTAGAACGAGTGGGAAAACATTTTAGAGGTTTTTTTGTTTCCTAAGCTCTTCATATGTCCCAAAGGTCTAATTTTTCTGCAGTTATCTGAGACAAACAACTTTTAAAGATCATTCACTAACTTAAATCTCTTCTAATATAATTGCTTATTCTGTTTTTCTACCTTTTTTAAAGTTCCTTTTGTTAATTTATATATTCCTGGAATATCTTCTATTACATCAAAAAATTTAAATTTTATTGATATGAATTTACAGTTTTGCTACTTTTATTATTCTTAATTTTATTTATTTAAATATAATTCCTTCTTTGTTGATATTCACAAAATCTTGTCTATCTTATTTTGGGTTTTTTCTTCTAGGAATAGCTTGTGATTTTATTAGTGAAATATATTGTTTGCCTCCTTTTTTTTTTTTTTTTTCTTTCTTTCAGTTAATTCTTAGTGAAATATACTGGATTGTTTGTTTTCAGTTAATTCTTCTTGTTACCTTTATAAAGGTTCTTTTCTGGGGGTATTTTATTGTTCTTTTTATAGATTCCCATTTCAGAATAGTTCAGTTTCAGTTATTTCTTTTGATCCTGCTATTGCTGCTGCTGCTCTGTGCCCTGGAGTTAGTTCCAAGTCACAGCAAGCCTGAATAGGGGTTCCAAGGTTGTAAATCTTTTTGGAAGTAGAAAACTTCATCTTTCTCCAGCAGAGCAACAGGTGGATTCAAATGGCTGACCTTGCAGTTAGCAGCGAAATGTATAACTTACTTCACCACCAGGGCTCTATTCTTCGTATCCTAGGAGTTATCAATTGTTTTTAATTTACAAGCTAATAAAAAAAAATTTTTTTTTTTTTCCCTACCCTTCTGTTCTTGCTCACTTCTAACTCTATGGCACTATGGCCAGGGAATGCACCCTATAAGTATGAATCATACTTTTTTTATGAAGTATATCAAGATTTTCTATGTGTCTCACTTCATAGTAGCTTTTATGAGTATATTGAGATTGATTAAAAAGAATGTATATAAACATGTATGAGTACATATATAAATAAATACATCTAAATATTTTAGTGTTCAACTGTTAATTTAAGTATTTTCACATATTTTTTTTACCTTTTTAATCTGTAACTTCTGAGAAAGTTATGTTAACCTACCTCATTATACTTGATTGACAATATTTTCTTGTATATTTGCATGCATATTGAAACAAGTCCATAAGAGCCACAATATGACATTGACCATATACCAGCTGAATTTAGAGACCATCTCAAGACAGATTCAATGCATCAGACACTAATGACCAAAAACCAGAAAAGCTGTGGGATGACATCAAGAACATCATATAGGATGTAGAAAGGAAAAGCCAAATGATGTCAGAAGAGACTCTGAAATTTTCTCTCCAGCATAAGAGTTTCTACAGTGAATGGAAGAAATGAGTTAGTCAGAGAGTGAACAGAAAATTTCAAAGGGTAGCTCAAGAAGACACAGTCGAGTATTACAATGATATGTGCAGAGGCCTAGAGTTAGAAAACCAAAAGGAAAGAACACATTCAGCATTTCTCAAGCTGAAAAAAACTGAAGAAAAAAGTCAAGCCTCAACTTGCAATACTGAAAGGGTGTGGTGCTGTAGGATAAATACTGGACCACTAGGTGGGTTTGAACCAAAAGGTTGGCAGTTCAAACTCACCAGCTGCTCCTTGGAAACCCTACACAGGGTCGCTATGACTTAGGACACACTTGATGGCTCTTAGCCACAACAACATGGGCAAAATATTGAATGATGCTGAAAGCATCCAAAGAAGATGCAAGGTACATACAGAGTCACTGTACCAAAAAGAAATGATAGTTATTCAACCATTTTAAGAAGTAGCATATGATCAAGAACCAATGGTACTGAAGGAAGAAGTCTAAGCTGCACTGAAGGTATTGGAGAAAAACAAGGCTCCAGAAATTGATGGACTACAAATTGAAATCTTTCAACAATTTGATGCAGCACTGGAGGTGCTCACGTACCTATGCAAAGAAATTTGGAAGCCAGGTACCTGGCAAACTGATTGGAAGAGATCCATAACTGTGCCCATTCCAAACAGAAGTGACCCAATGGAATGCAAAAATCATCACACAATATCATTAATATCACATACAAGTAAAATTTTGCTGAAGATAATTTTAAAAATGACTGCAACAGTATATCAACATGGAACTTCCAGAAGTCCATTCTACTATTCAGCCTAACTATTCAATTAAAAAAAATTTCATCCATCATTAATAGGTGCCAGGGGCCTATTCAAATCAAGAGCCTAGGCTATTAACCACCTCACTATTAGTAAATGGAAAAAAGATTGTTTTCTTCATCCTAATTAAAGTTACTATCCTTTAGTAGAGGAATTTTAACCTATTCATATTTATTGGGATAATTGATATGTAAGAATGTATTCTTGCCATCTTGATTTAAGGATATGAAAACCTTCTAAATTTTTTTGAGGATATAATTTATGCTTTAAAGTATTATTTTCCTTTTCTCTATTAATGCTATTTCCTTAGGGATTTTGTTTTGTTTTTTGCGCCCTTTCTTTTTTCGGTGTTGCTGAGAACCACAAGTACTAGGTTGTTGTTAGTTATCTATTTGTATTGATATTTGAATTTCCCTTTTTGTCTGCCATTGAATTGTTTGATTAAAGTAGTCAGCTACCTTTGATTGTGGAGAAAAATCATGAGTTGGGATTAGATTGGTATGAGTAGTTGGTCTCCTGAATCTCCCTCTCTGTTGCCACCATTCTCCATTCAGTGGGTCTCCTGTGTCAAATTCCCCAACTAGGAGAGACATTCCTGTACCTTGGAAGCAATACTGAGTCAGTTCTTTCTCCCCTTTTCTTCTGTCCTCCAATGTCCCTATGAAGATCTGGAACACTTTGGGCTTCACTTTCTTCAACCCCAACATAGTAAATATTTCTCTTCTGAAAGCAGTTCTAAGAGTTTTGACTTGGAGACCATGTTGCCATCAGCACTGTATACACATTGTAAGGAATGGACAAGGACGCTCAAACTATAGGCCTTACTTTGACAACTGCTTGCAAGCCCGGGTCTGTTCTCTGTAATGTAGTGGTTTGTGCTGAGGGTGGGAAATGTTAGAATTGTTTTGTAGCTCTGAATTTTAAACAGGGTTTTTTCCTGGTCTTATTTTTGCCACCAAAGCAGATCTATTCACTGTCTGTCTTCTAAGGATTCCTCAGTTTCTGGACCAATGTCCTCTGTTTGTCAGACAATCAACGAATGCTGGAAAGAAATTGACATGGTTTTGACTCTGGTTTGCATTTTAACTTTCCAGAACTCTGAAAAAAAATTAAAATACAAACCATTTGTAGTATTTATAGTATTGTAGTTAGCACAAGCTAACATAGTCATTGTTTTAATATGGAGAAATTGGAATTGAGAAAATCCTCCACTTAGCAAGATTTTTCTGAGTTTTTTTTCTTAGCAGAAAATGTCCATCCCTGTAGAAGGATATCTTCTTAATTGAAAACATCATGGTTTACAGTGAAGAGGTAAGTGAGTTAAATTTAATTTTTGTTAAACACACAATGCAATGCTGAAGAAAATTTTATGAAAATATTAATAGTAAGTCCATATTATTTTAAAAAATACGTTCTTCAGAAAAATATCAGTGATATAGAATTATATTATATAATTATAATAAACTAGAACTCTACCCGTCTGAAGAGCCCTGCCATCATTCGTCTGTCAGTCACACTGTGGTTGCTTGCGTGTTAACACGCTGGGATGCTGGAAGCAATACTAAGGATGACTATGTTAGCTTGTGCTAACTGCAATGCTATAAGTACTATAAATGGGCTGTATTTTTATTTTTTCACAGTTCTGAAGCAAAAAGTCCAAATCATAGTCAAATCCATGCCAATGAAAAGGATGTTGCCTCATACCATGCCAAGAGAATAAGTGAAGCAGGAAAGAAAGGCCGTGGCAGGCCAACAGGTTCAAAGAAGAATGAACCAGAAGAGGTGAGAAGGAGGAAGAGGAATGAGAAAATGAAGAGGAGGAGGAGGAAGATGAAGATGAAGAATTAGTGGCCAGCCTGTAATAATGTGTGTGTTCAGGCAATTGTTTAGCTAAGAATCTGAAATCAAGTGCTGCTCAATATTCACTTCAGTATAAAAACTGTACAAAACTGTGGATAGCTGATAAGGTTCTTCATAGAGAAAATATTTCTTAAAAATGCAGGTTATAGCTTTTTGAGGCGCTATTATACATACAGTTAGATTTTAAAGCTTCTGATGGTGAATATTTCTAAATTTTTAATGTTTCTTGATATGTGTCTGATATCACTGCAAACTTCTAGGAATTAGTTTCAATAGTAAATTTGGGGGTTTTTAGGATGTTTCATTTTAGTTTTTGTTTTTTAAATTTTGTAAAAAAAAATGATATATATTTTAAAAAGAGAAGATGGAAGTGACAAAAGAGTCACTGTATCAAAAAGAATTGGTTCATGTTAACACATCCCATTGTTGTTAAGTGCCGTTGAGTCGGTTCCAACCCATAGTGACCCTGTATAGGGTTTCCGAGGAGTGACTGGTTAGCTTGAACCACCAACCTTGCAGTTCAAACGTCTTTTCAGTCTGACGCATTAGCCCACAGCGCCACACCAGGACTCCAACACACCGCATAGAGAGAGAAAAATAGCCTTTATCCATAAACACCACATTTCTCTGTGTTGCCTAGAAGAAAGAAGGCTCCAATTGCAAGAGTTTACCAGGGACTCTGTGAACTAAGAATGTGCCTTTTGTCCTCAGCTTTTGGGCCTTAAGCTGTATGTATTCTGGGATCATAAGAAACATCTCAGGAAAATTCCCCTTTAGGTCTTTTCTGTTGACCCTAAAATTATGTCTCTACCTCTTCCCCTCATAAGCCACATGATGTTTTTCCTGAGAATAAGTCACTTTACTACTGACTCATTGAATGCTGCGGTGGTCTGAGTGCTACTCTTACTCATCAACTCCCAGTATCTATTCTTAAGTCAATTTCCCAATGTTTCTTCTGTTAACCCTTCTCACAACATGAATTTAAATTTATAAGCAGATAGCTTATGTCTTAGGTCCTGTTCTGTCTCTTATTATCCTTGGGCCAGTTATTTTATCTCTTTAAGTCTCATTTTTCCCATCTGTAAAATAGGCATTAGAAAATTCTACCTGGTAGGATTGGTTTAGTAATTAAATGTTATATTTCATGCTAAGTTCTTAGCAGGGTACTTTGCACCAGTGGTGCCCTTTGGGATAAAAAGTGTGGGTGAGAGCAGGGAAAGTATTTCCTTCCTCTGAGCACTTTCTCCCTAAGTAAAACCTGTTCAGTTTTTATAGTGTTTATTTGTTTTGATTTTTTAAAGAGGTATTTGGTTGCCATGGAAGTAGTTGGGACTACCATAAAAATGCACTAGTGGAAGCTGTAGAAGTTTAAGAATTAGACTGTTGAAGAGGTTGGCATGAGAAAGGTGGTCAAAGACGGGTACCTATTTTTATGACAGTCTTCTTGACATTGAAGGCTCCATGCCCACTTTCCTTAAGATTAGGTTCTGATCATGTTATTGCTTGGCACTCAATGTGTACAAATTACTACTAATATTTGACTTACATCACTATTAGAACTGAAAGAGATCTTAAAGATTATGAGGTACATACAGTACAGGTAAAAATAGTTGGCACAAATAATAATGATGTTGCTTGATTGAATTAAACTAGATTTAACCTCCTCTATGATTTTCTATGAGTTCTGGGGTTGTGCTGTGGGTTAATGTGCTGGACTGCAAGGTCGGTTTGAGCTGCAAGGTTGACAGTTTTAGCTTACCAGCCGCTCCTTAGAAACTCTCTACAGGGTCACTATGAGTCAGAAATGATGCGGCAGCACTAAAGAACAACATGATTTTCCAATATTCTACAAGGGTAAGTCAAAAAGCATTGTTAGTAGGTTTTAGTTCATACATGCATAGGTTTATTTCTAGTAAAACATGTTCAAACCTGTCTCTGTGATCAGTGGACAGCTGAAGATAAATCCTCTCAGTAACACACTTGTCTTAGTCACATTTGTTGTTGTTAAGTGCCGTCGAGTCGGTTCCAACCCATAGCGACACTGTGTAGGGTTTCCTAGGAGCAGCTGGTGAGCTTCAACTGCTGACCTTGCGCTTCAAAAAGCTTTACAGTCTGGCGCATTAACCCACAGTGCCACACTTTCAAAAAAAGATCCAATAGAAACAGTGCTTCCGAAAGAATCTGCTGAGCCAGTTCAATTCAAAGTAGAGGTCAGCTCAGAAGATTGTGGGGTCTGTTTTTTAGGATTCTGAAGGGATAATCTTGATAGATTTTCTTGAAGGACACAAGACAATCACAGGGGCTTATTATGATAAAGTCTAAGAGAATTGAAAACTGTATTGGTGAGGAAAAGACCAGGACAGTTGTACCAAAGAATTTTTTTCCATTAAAACATTGCATACACTCATCCTTTGAAGGTAGCAAGGGGTGATTGTAGTATGACAATTTCACTGGGAAACCTTACCCCATCTACTGCACAGCCCTGATCTTACCCCTTCAGACTTCTTTTTATTCCCCAAACTCAAAGGACATTTAAAAGGAATACAATTTGAATTTCTTAAAGATGCCCAAACTATTGTTTTGATGTGGTGTAAATGGAGGTGCACAGAATTCTTCAGAGAAGTGTTAGAGAGATGGCAACATGGCTTTCAAAAGTGTTTACACCTAGATGGAGATAGCTTTATATGCTGATATGTTTGTTTAATAGAGGTTTCTATGATGTTGTAGTCATAATTTTTACTTACCCATGTATTAGGATACGTTTCACACATCTAGAAATGTGGAAAAAATAGTACAACGTTCACCCATATATTGCTTTATATTTCTCTCCATATATACATCTGAGTTGTCTTGCTAAATCATTTGAAAATTACAAATATAATATATAAATACTTTAGCATTAATTTCTTAAGAATAAGGACATTCTCTTATAAGACCAAAATTCCTACCATATTCTTATTTACTAGTTGCCTTAACAATGGCTTTGTTAAGTTACTGGCTGTCAATAATTGAAACAAGATTCAATCAAGGTTTATCTCTCTTTAGTCTCCACTTATATTCAACCTACCTTTATTATTATTATTATTTTAACAATGACTTTTTAAAGAATCCAGGCCACTTTATAGAATGTCCTACAGCCTGGATTTATCTGTTTTTTTTCCCATGTTGTATTTAACTTGTTCCTCAGTCCCCTGTATTTCCTGCAAACTGGAAGTTAATTCTTGACAAGACTTGAATGGTTCAGACTATATATTTTTGACATTTTAATCTCAATCTTCTCCTTTTATTGGCCAAGAAAGAGGTCAAAACAGGAGTTTGGAAGCAGGTTAATATATATGGTATATAGTTTTCAAGTCAGAAGGTCTGAATTTAAAATAAGCCCTAATCTAACATTTGACAGCTTGCTCTACTGCTCTGATACTTATGTTTCTCTCTGTAAAGGGAGAGACTTAGACCAGTTAAATGTCCATTTACACATCGCTTGGTTGAGTGTAAATAGAGAACACCAATCTACCTTGCCATTTTACCATGGTGATTTCTGTCAAGAGTGTGTTTTGTGTGTGTTTGCTTTTATCTGAGATATCAAAACAATAATATGTACTAATCTTAAATGCGTACAACATGATGACATTTTACTATTGTATACAATGGTATGACCCACTTGGGAGATCAAGATATGGAAAACTCCAGCAAAACCTTACAATGTTAGGTTAACCTAATGGTTTTACTAAGTTTAGAATTAGTAAGCATATCATCACACTGTCATATGATGTAAAGTGAAAGAAAGTCTCAGAGTCTAACTACAGTCTGGAATTAGAAAACCCAGCTTAACAGATTTACAATAATATTAATATTTGTACATGTTCTTGCTTCATTTATGTAGGAAAACCATGAAGAAATAATGTTTAATGCTAATTTAAATTATATTATATGCAAATTATAAATAAAATATTAATAATCACATTTGATTACATATTTCACACTCAGAGTCAGTTTCAGGGTTCAACATTGTATTCTCTTCCCCTGGATATTGATTATGGTCACTTCAGATACGTAGCTACTAAAAATCAAAGAACTTCCTGCCCCACTTTAATATGTAAGAATAGTACTGGACAAAGTTTAAATTTTGTTTGTATCGCTACACACATATACTCACATATTGTTGTTGTTGTTAATGTGCCGTGGAGTCGGTTCCGACTCATAGCGACCCTACACAGGGTTCCCGAGGCTGTAAATCTTTCTCCCGCGGAACCACTGGCAGTTTCGAACTGCTGACTTTGTAGCTCGCAGCCCAATTCATAACCACTACGCTACCAGAGCTCCTTATACTCACATATATGAGGTTTTATATATATATATATCTTCATCTGAAATTAATATGCAAGTCTGGAAATATTATCTAAGGTTTTGTTCTTCATCTTAAGTGAATCTAAGTGTATATTATACACAATGGTCCTTGGTTTTCTTGTTTCAACATTAAAAAATGGTACACAGGATCACTCTTTGGATTGAGTCTTTCTGCCTTTGTTTGAGACAACAAACTGGCCATTGTCTTTGCATAGCCAGTCAGAGCTCTAATAGTTGTAAAGAATGTGTAACCAGACATGTAATTACCACGAGTGCCCTTTTTCAGATCCCCATTTCAACTAAGTGCATTCCCCTCATTTCTCACATTTACCAGGCTTGTCAATTTCTCAAGATTGCAAATCCAAAGGCTCTGGACCATCTGTGTCTAGGACAGCATCTATTATGTCGCTGGAATTTAGCAAATAGTGGAAAATAATGATAATTACTTTTACAGAAAGTTCAAGGGTTTCTTATTATAATGTCATATAGTTTCACCTGTCAACTGGGAGAACCTATGACATAGAGGCTTTGTTTGTGCTTTTGTTTTTAGGGGAGACAGTATAATGTAGGAGAGTGGGACAAGCCAGAACCTGGCCTGGGCTTCCCTACATGGGGTGGTGTGATCTTGAGTAGATTACTTTTCTTACCCAAATCTCAGCATCGCTATCTGTAAATGCCAATGGTCATATCAGGGGGCTTCAAAACATTTGTGAGAAAATTCCATTATCTTTCCATTTCATTTTCCATGAAGTTTTTGAAGCCTCCCTCATGTATTCTAGTGTTGTAGAGAGCATCTGAGGAACCTGTAGGCAGGAAAACCTGTTGTAAACCAGTAACAGTCAATGAACTCAGCCTTGAGCTGGGCAGGCGGTGTAATCCCTGATGTAGCATTCTCTATTCTTGCCAGACCATGTCTTCTTGGATTCTTTAAGGAGACAGATCAGGTGGTTGCCCACAAGGTTTGTCTTGAGAGGTGATGCTTAATATTCAGCCTCTATTCCACTGGAGCCTGAATGAAAACTTGAAATTTCTACCATTTAAACCTCTCCTCTTACAATTCGGCAGAGTGTCTTTGAAGGGAGTTTGACAAAACATACCAAAAACCTTATCAATGTTTATAGTTTTTGAATTTACAATTCCACATTAGGAATTTATCTTAAGGAAACCACTAGCATACATGGTATTTAAAAGAGTGATTCATTATATATCCAACAACAGAATTGGTTAAATAAATGACATTACAGTCAATACAACCATTAAACTTAAGTTGTATTTATATTTGTTATGTA
>NW_006408668.1:3277610-3279138 GCF_000296735.1 Chrysochloris asiatica | reverse complement strand
AGTGAAGAAATTGGTAGAATTTTTCTATTTCATCATTTTTAGCTTTAGTGGTTGGCATGTAAATTTAAATAATAGTCATATGAACTGGTCTTTGTAGGCATCTGGATATTATCCTGTCACAGACAACAGTGCTCTTTTTGACACTGAATGCAGTACCATTCCTCCTCAGTTTGTAGTGGAGTGCTTGTGTGGCACTATAGGATAAGCACTAGACTGCTAACTGAAACGTCAGCAGTACAAACACACCAGCTGCTCCTTGGGAGAAAGATGAGGCTTTCTGCTCCTGTAAAGATGTACAGCCTCAGAAACCCTGTACCAGATCACTGTAGTTGGAATTGACTCAACGGCACCTAACAACAACAACTAGCAGTAATAGCACTGGGAGAGTTACCACATTCTGTCACAAATACTCATTTCCTATTAGCATTGATAGTCTGTCAGTTTAATCTGAGACATTCTTCTACCAGAGCAGAGGAGATAGGAGTGGGGAAGGCTGAAGGTCCAGGAGACTTAGAGCTGGTGGGCAACCTCTTTCCATCTGGTTACATATCAACGGTGTTCATTGTTTTGAGTATTGAGGTGGGGAGAAGAGATATTCTTTTGTATCTCAGTAAAACTCTTGGGAGGAAAAACCGCCCCATTTTCACTTTCTGACATATAATGATCTGAGTAGGCAAATACTAGCTGCTGGGAGAACAACAAATTTGAATTTCCTGACTTGTACGTAGTACAGTTTCATTGTATTGACATAACTTTGCATTTAATTTCCTTAGCTTTTTAGACAAAAAGAACTCCCAACAAAACAATGGAAATAAAAGGGAGTAACTGTACAATGGAATACATATGTTGATTTGGAGATGTCACTGACATTCTCATAAGTGTCCTCTAAGATTAACATATGCATGCAACCAGCGAAATAAATACTTTTACTGCCAAAGGGATGCAGTATGGAATCAAATTCAGGGGATATAAAGACATTCATGCTTGTTTTATCCATGGCACATCATTATTTCTTCTTTTATATTTTTATGTCAACCATTTCTATCAAACTTAGCAAAAGACAGCATTATTTTAAAAAATTAAACAAACATGCCTAAATCTCAAGTTAAAAAAATGAAACTATTTGTAGCAACACACAAAAAATAGTTCAAAGTCAGCAAGACACTATTTTAAAACATTTAGCTAATTCACAAATATCCTAACCAAACTAGAGATTACTCAGTACTGTAAAACATTTCTTTTGGCTTTACAACAAATAAAATCCATTCCTATTTGAATCTATTTCTACTTTACTTTTCTTCTTTTCCTTATATAGTCTATTTCTCTTTGCCTAATAATTTCTTCTCTGTCATCTGCTATGTATTTGCATAAGAACTAAGAATTTTTTTTACAATCTAATTTTTTAAATATTCTTTATAGTAAGTAGAAAACTGTTGTTGTTAAGTTCTGTGGAGTCGGTTCCAACTCATAGCAACCCTGTACAGGGTTTCCGAGGCTGTATATCTTTACAGGAGCAGAAAGCCTCATC
>NW_006408668.1:3275284-3276275 GCF_000296735.1 Chrysochloris asiatica | reverse complement strand
TGAGTCTTCCTCCAATCCTGATGCCACATTTTTCTTCCTATAACCCAGCTTCTCAGACTATTGATCAGTATATAGGTTGACTAAGTATGGTGAAAGAATACAACCCTGTCGCACATCTTTCCTAATTTTAAACCATTCAGTGTTCCCATATTGTTTGAACACGGCTTCTTGGTCTATGTACTGGTTTCTCATGAACACAATTAAGTGTTATGCAATACTCATACTTTGCAATGTTGTCCATAGTTTCTCATGATCCACATAATCGAAGGCTTTTGTGTAATCAATAAAGCACAGGTAAACATCTTTCTGGTATTCTCTGCATTCAGCCAAGATCCAATGGACATCAGCAATGATATCCCTCATTCCATGCTCTTCTGAATCCAGCTTGAACCTCTGGAAGTTCAATGTATGCTTGCAACCGTTTCTGTTTTACCTTTAGTAAAACTTTACTTGCATGGGATATCAAAGATATTGTCCGATGATTTCTGTATTCCCTTGGGTCCGCTCACTTTGGAATGGGCACAAATATGGATCTCATCCAATCACTTGGCCAGATAGTTGTCTTCCAAATATCTTAGCATAGATGACTAAGTGCCTCTAGTGTTGCCTCACTTTGTTGAAAGATTTCAATTTGTATTCCATGAATTCCTGTTGCCTTGTTATTTGCCAATTCCTTCAATGTACCTTGGACTTCTTCCTTCAATATCATTGACTCTTGATCATATGCTACCTCTTGAAATAGTTGAACACTGACCATTTCCTTTTGGTACAGTGACCCTGTGTATTCCTTCCATCTTCTTTTGATGCTTTCTGCATCATTCAATAAATTGCCCAGAGAGTCCTTCAATGATTAAAATTGAGGCTTGAATTTTTTTCTTCAGTTCCCTTAGCATGTGAAACACTGACCATGTTGTTTCTTCCCTTTTGGTTTTCTAAGTCCAGATCTTTGCACATTTTGTTGTAATACTTGACTTTGTCTTCTTGAGCTGAT
>NW_006408668.1:3255560-3256498 GCF_000296735.1 Chrysochloris asiatica | reverse complement strand
TTGCATTAAGCAAATCTGGTACACAAGACCTTTTTAAAGTGGTGAAGAGCAAAAGATGTCAGTTTGAGGACTAAGGTGGACCTGACCCAAGCTATGGTGCTTTCAATCACCTCATATGCATTTGAACGTTGGACAGTTAATAAGAAAGACCATAGAACAATTGATGCATTTGAGTTTATTGTGTTAGAGGAGGTTATTAAAAGTAACATGGACTGCCAAAAGAACAAACTGATCTATGTTGGAAGAAGTATGGCCAGATGCTCTTTGGAAGCCAGGATGGCTAGACTTCATCTCTCATATTTCAGACATATTGTCAAGAGGGAACAGTCACTGGAGAAGGATATCATGTTTGGTAAAGTGTAGGGTCAGAGAAAAAGAGAAAGACTACCAATGAGATGGATTGGCACAGCGGCGATAGCAATGGGCTCATGTGTAGCTACGATTGTGAGGTTGGTGTGGAACAAGGCAGCGGTTAGTTCTGTTGTGCATAGGGTCGACAGGAGTTGGTATCGACTTGATTGCACCTAACAACAACAACAATGGGTAGATAGTTCAATAGATACACAGGCTGAAAGGGTATGGGAGGGAGAGTGAGAGTATAGCCACACAGGGGATATTGGTACATGAGTATCTACATTTGCTGGAAACCTATCCCTGAATGTGGTGGAGCAAACAGAGGTCAAATTATGAAAGCTTCTTAGATATTACCAGATACCTTGAGGGAATGAGGCTATGAGTTCAGGGCTATAGTCTTGGGGGGACACCATGCTCAATTGGCATAACATAGTCCACAAAGACAAGGCTCTACATTCTACTTTTGTGAGTAGCGAATGAGGTTTTAAAAGTTCTTGCATGCCCCCTCTAAGACTGAAACTCAAAGGCATGAGCAGGCATGCAAGCTTGCTGGCAACCACATTGGTCTACTGGTGAGTAGAAGA
>NW_006408668.1:3252315-3254130 GCF_000296735.1 Chrysochloris asiatica | reverse complement strand
CATCGTTCTCCTGCGGAACAGCTGGTAGTTTAGTAGCCCGATTAGTAACCACTATGCTACCAGAGCTCCTTAAAGAAATTGAGCAGTCTTAAAAAAAAGAAAAAAAGTTTGAGTGGCCATCTGAGGAGGTGTAACTATTGCTTTCTTGCTGTGTGGTGGAAAGAAAACAATGAAAATTGAAGATGTTTGCAAATGCTTATTCCAGTGGGCAAAGACACCTCTTGAACATCACTTTCCGTGACCCTGAGACTAGAAGAACTAGATGGTGGTTAGCTACCGCTACCCTGGTAACATAGTGGATTATGAGCTGGACTGCTAACCACAAGATCCTCAGTTCAAATCTACCTGACGCTCCTTTATGGCTGCTCCCATAAAGATTTACAGCCTTGCAAACCCTATACAGGGTCACTATGAGTTGGAACCGACTCAACAGTACACAACCGCCTCCACTGCCAATTGCTCTGAAGCAGATTAGATTAGAAGGTCTTGAATAGAGTAAGAGAAAATGTGCAGCAAAACTCAAAATTATAAGAAGGACCAGGATTACTGGTCAGAAAGAGAGTAGAGGAACACAACTCTATGGCCCTTGGTCACTCTTCAGATCTGGAAATGAAGAACTCACTCTCATGGTCCAATTTCTAGCAAATTAGTAGCTAGGTATATAGAGGGCACAACAACACTCATGATGTATGTGCAAAATGACTAACCATTCCAGATCAAGAGGGCAGTATTTTCCCAAGCATGTAATTCAGAAGGGTTGGGAACCATCAGGAGGATGAGTGTCACATTGAGGGCATTGCAGTCATTGCCATGAAATCAAGTGTGTGTTTTGTTGGATGTAAAATGCATGATCTACTCTATAAACCTTCATTCAATTCACCAAAAAAAGTTAAAAGAAAAAAAAAAGGTGAGATTCTAAAGATCATGCTTGTGTAGTATCTCTCCAAAAGTTCTATTTCAAATATGAATACATGATTTTTAACCAAATGAGGCAGTTAACAGTGATAAATCTTGGGCAATTAAACATGCAATTCTGTGAGAATAAAGGATCCTTTCTTTTCATGTCCAGTAGTGGAATTTTGTGCAGCTCTAGACAGACTCCTTATGAGACTCTTCTTCTTTGCAACCTCTCCTCACTGCTAATCCCTGCTAACATCTGTAGTGAAGACTTAGGGCAAATCCAAGTGATCCATGTTAGTCATGGCTGGCCTCTTGACCTGGTCTTGACAACATTTTCTAAACTGGTTGACCACAGAATATAGAAGATAGACACAGAAAAGAAGATAGCAATGACAATTACATTTATTCAGAATAGAAGAGGAAAAAAACAACAATGAGGAAGGTTTCAAATTCTTCAGTTCCTAAGTATGTCATGTACAGTTCACAGTTCATTATGGCACATCAACCTGTAATCTTTTGTTAGAGGGATTCTTGTAGAAGGGTTTGCAACTGGAATCACTTTCGTTAACTGCAAACTGCAAATCAATAGGACTGACCAGCCTGCAGTATCACTGATGGAGCCTCCGTGGTTCATTCATTTTTAAAGGGGGAAATTTGATTATGACTGAAGTTCCTCTTCAATGGGGGTTTGAATGTATATTGGCCAGGTTCTGATGTATCATATTCAACCTCACATTGCTATTTCAAATATGACATAAAATGGCTGAGAATAGGAGAGGGCCATTGGCTTAGTAATTTCCCGGAATGTAGCTATACAAATTTGTGGTTGTTGTTGTTAAGTGTCATCAAGTGTGTTCTGAATAATAGTGACCCTGTATATGGTTTCCAAAGAGCAACATGTGTTTGAACTGCCAA
>NW_006408668.1:3250197-3252005 GCF_000296735.1 Chrysochloris asiatica | reverse complement strand
GCTGGTAGTTTCAAACCGCTGACCTTAAGGTTCGCAGCCCGATTCGTAACCACTACGCTACCAGAGGCTAAGTGTAAACAAAAGTCAGTTAGCAGTACTTTCTTGTTTTTCACTTTTCAGAGTCCCTGGTTTCCCTAACTCAACTGTTTATTAAAACAAGACCTACCTGAAACTATTAACATTCCCATTTAACTTCTCCCAACCACTTCCTATGGCTCCTTTGTTTGATTATGAAGCTGGGCCTATCTCTGATATCCTGGTGTGGCTTTGTAGGATAAGCACTGGACTGCAACCCACACGGTAAGTGATTCAAACCCACCAGCTGCTGCTCGGAAAGACTATACAGGGTGGCTATGAGTCAGAACCAACTGGATAAAACTAACAACAAACCTCTGACCCATTTTCAGGCCCCTTGATGATTTTGCAGGAAAAGTACTTTTCACAGTTTAACTTGATTTAAGTGATCCTGATATTTAAAATTAAGTTCACAAAACTGTGCTCCACAGGGCTGATTTTTCAGAAGTAGATTGCTAAGCTTTTGTGCTGAGGTGGATTTGAGTCTCCAAATTTTAGTTAGCGGTTCAGTGTGTTAATTCTTTGCAGCACCCAGAAACTCTACAAATAAACTACACACCTACAATTTCTTGTCTCAGGATCTCCTTTTGGGAGACCTAAGCTAAAACGACTTCCTCATCTCAGAATTGGCAACATTCAAAGCCCTGGGTAGAATGACTGTCTTGCCTCTGGGTCCACTTCTTCTTTTGTTGCTCTTTGATCTGCTTCTGCATCCTATACTTTCCACCCTGTTTTGCACTAGACTGGCTGCTGCCTTTTAATTCAATTGATCATTTAGTTAAAAAGAGTCTGCTTCTCTCTGCCAATGCTCACAGATGATCTTCAAAGGGTTAAACCTTGTTGCTGATCTATAGCATTTCACAGGTTTCATTAAAAATTTTTACTGCTCATGTCAATCCTCTTAGGGGCAGAGAGAGTAAGCCTTTGTCCTGTACCTTGTCCATCAGAGAACGAGAACTCTAATCCATGACCATGGATGTTGTTGTTGATCGTACTGGCTCTGAGTCATAGTGACCTTATGTATGAATGAATGAGGTTTGTGGCATATTCTCAATCATCGGTATGTTTGAGTTCATTGTGGCTATTGTGTGTCAAACAACATCATGGAGGGTTTCCTTCTTTTTCTCTGACCCTATAATTTACCAGGATTCCTGTAAAAATTCCTGTGTGGCACTGTGGGTTAATGTGCTAGGCTGCAAGGTCAGTTTGAACTACAAGGTCGGCAGTTCAAGTTCACCAGTACCATATACAGGGCTGCTATGAATCGAGCCAACTTGATGGCACTTAACAACAACAACTTTACCAAGCAGAAAAGTCTTTTTCCAGTGATTGGTCTTTCCTAGTGATGTGTCCAAAGTTAGCAAGATGAAGTCTCGCCATCCTTGGTTTTAAGGAGTATTTGGGCTGTACTTCCTCTCAGACTGATTTCTTTGTTCTCATTGGAGTCCTGGTGTGGCACTGTAGGATGAATCCTGGACTGCTAACAAAAGGTTGGCTGTTTTGACCCATCAACCACTCCTTGGAAACCCTATACAGGATTGTTATGAGTTGGAACCAACTCAGCAGAACTTAACAACATAGATACTATGAGATACTCATAGACAAAACCATTTCTGTTCATTCATTGGCCATATTCAGTAATCTTCACCAACACAATCATGTGACTGCATCAATTCTTCTTTGAACTTCCCTTTTCATTGTCCAGCTTTAGCATGTATGTTGTTGTTAAGTAC
>NW_006408668.1:3242506-3249967 GCF_000296735.1 Chrysochloris asiatica | reverse complement strand
GTGTTTTTTTCTTGTTTGACTCAACTCCTCTTGCTCACTACTACTTTCATCACTTCCAGTTGACGGAATCGTACCTCTGAGACCTTAACATATATTCTTACAGACTTGCTTCTTAGCTCTGTTGACCTGCTCCGTCCGTTCTGATACTGAACAGCCATTTCCACCAATATTTTGCAAAGAAACAAGTGATGTAGTGGGGGTTGTGGTTACTAACCTTCACGTTTGCACAATTAAGCTGCTGGGATTTTCTGTGATGGGGTATGAGGGGCTGGCTTCTAGAAGGGTGTGCATTCTAGCCCATAGCTTGTTGAGCTCCAGGGCATCTCATCTGCCATTGAGCTTTGGAAAACTAAGGCCAGACTATGTTTTGCTTGGCTGGATTGAGAGCCTGGGTTCTATTTTCAAGTTTCATATCTTCCTTGCCTTAGTTTTGTGTTCTGCTTCCACATAACCAGATAAGCTTTATCTCTCAGCATTCTCTAAACTGAGGCCTCTGGCCCAGTGTGGTCAGTCTCCTCTATCTTTCCACTTCTCATTCTTTGTCCAAGCAAGTTATTTTTTTCCCATCCTAAATATCAAATTGGCATTTCTTTTCCTATGTATCGTCTTAATAATCCTTTGGGGTTTATTTCATGGCCAGATCCTGGATGAGTTAAAGTGCTTAGCTACTAACTGAGAGGTTGGAAGTTGGTGTCCACCCAGAGGAACAATGAAGAACGGCCTGACAATCTACTTCTGAAAAACCAGTCAATGAAAATCCTAAGGAGGATGATTCTATTCTGACAAACATGGGCCATGTGTTAGAGTCAACTCAATGGCAACTGGTTTTATAGTGTAGTGGTTATGAATCGGGCTGCGAACCCCAAGGTCAGCAGTTCGAAACTACCAGCTGTTCCGTGGGAGAAAGATGAGGCTTTATGCTCCCGTAAAGATTTACAGCCTTGGAAATCCTGTACAGGGTCGCTATGAGTCAGAACTGCCTCCATGGCACATAACAACAACAAACAGACCCTTGAGGATAAGGCTGTAAGTTAAGCCTACTTCCTGGTAGCATATTGACCATGGCTGTTGACTGAAAACATGGCTCCTACTCTCAGAGAACTCAGAGTAGAGTTGGGAGCTGGGCTGATATTCACTACTCCTGCAGGCAACATTAACTAATTTTACACAGGGTCCAACATTAAACCGGACATTCCTTTGCCTCCACCATATAGCAGCTTACCTTTTCCTCTATATTTACAGCATCCTCCCAAGTGTGAATGAGCCTTGAACCACATAAAAAAGTCTATCTGCACTGTCTTCTGGCATCTTGTCAGGTGCCAAGTTTTAGAGTCTACCTGCCCACTCCTGTCACTAGGCTTTCTTGTCCTGGTCTGGGCTCTTGGAGTGACCCCCTAACTAATCTTCACCCAGTATATAGAAGAGGAAGCAGGAGCTCAGAAATTAAGTAACAGGTCCAAGGTGGTATAGAATTAGGGTTCAGACCTATTTCCGATTTGCCTCAAATCCAGTGTACTAGACCTGGTTAGTAATTTTTTTGTTTTGCCAGAACTTACAATGTTTTTTTTTTTTTTAGTACAGCTGTTTATGAAACCTGGTAGTGCTTTAGGACAGGTACCGGACTGCAAACCCACACAGCGGCAGTACAAACACATCAACTTCTCCACGGGAAAAAGCTGAGGTTTTCTGTCCTCATAAAGATTTGCAGTCTCAGAAACCCTATACAGGGTTGGTATGTGTTGGACTTGGTTCGATGGTGGTCCGTTTTGGGTTTATGAAAACATCTTATGTCCATTTTCCGACTGTAAATTTTGTGGTTTGTTGGTGTTGGTGTTAGGTGCTATAAGGTTGGTTCTGACTCATAACAACCCTATGCAGAACAGACTGAAACACTGCCTGGTCCTGTGCCACCCTCACAGTGGTTCTTACATTTGAATCCATTGCTGCTGCCACTGTATCGATCCATTTTGCTAGGAGTCTTCTTTTCCTTTGACCCTCTAGTTTTCCAAGCATGATGTTCTTCTCCAAGGTTGTTGTTGTTAAATGCTGTCGAATTGGTTCTGACCCATAGCAACTCTGTATAGGGTTTCTGAGGAGCAGATGGTGAGCTTGAATGGCTGACCTTCTGGTTCAAACCGACTTTGCAGTCAAGCCCATTAACCCACAATGCCACACTATGACTCCAAGGGGAGGGTGTTTAAATATTCTTTATATGCAGGCAATGGCTAAACCAGTTCCTTGCACTTTGTAAGTTTCAAGAATAGGTACTGAATTGGAAGTGGGAATTAACTTACAATGGTGACACAAGAAATTGCAGTTTAGGAGGGAGAAGTAAATGGTTTTTGAGTTGGGTTTCAGGTGATGGAGATTATTTGCACAGGCATAGAGGAAGTAGTTAGTCTGGTGGGCCTTAATATAATGCAGAGAGACGATGGCTTCCGGGGACCTCGTGTTACTGCATAGGGTTCAGCTGTGCACCTGGAGCAAGTTACTTCTTTAGTCTTTGATTTCCTAGTGTGTAAAGTGGGTAAAGGGAGTCCTGGTGTGGCACTGTGGGCTAATGTGTCAGACTGCAAAGTTGTCTGAACTGTAAGGTCTGTGGTTCAAGCTCACCAGCTGCTTGGAAACCCTACACAGGGTCACTATGGATCGGAATTGACTTGACAGTACTTAACAACAACAACAAAGTGGGTAAAACAATAGTACTTACCATGTGGGGTTAATGTGAAGAATAATGGGATAAAACATGTAAATGATTAAATATGTTGTCTGGGTTCAGTACATGTTAACTGTTGGTAATAACAAAGCCAAAACAAAACAAAAAATTAACAACAAAAAAAACATAAGCCTGTTCCATCGAGTTGATTTCGGCCTATGGTGATGCTAAGTGTTGCAGAGCCGAACTGTGCTCCCTGGGGTTTCTAAGGCTGTGTGTGACCTTTTTAAAGTAAACCACTATGCCTTCCTTCAGTCATCTCTAGGTTGGATTCGAACCACCAACCTTTTGGTTAGTAGTCAAGTGCTTAACAGTTTGTGCCACTCAAAGATAATAATTTGTTTATTAATAATGTAGTGATAGTGTGCCACGGACTTGATTTCCAACTCATAGCAATCCTGTATAGGGGTTCTGAAGCTGTAAATCTTTACAGGAGCAGAAAGCCTCATCTTTCTCTCGCCGTGACTGGTGGTCAGCAACGCACAATGCTACCAGGGCTCCTTTATTAATAATAAATACTACTAACATGTTGTCGGTTGTTGTGTGCCATTGAGTCGGTTCAGACTTTTATCAAGCCTGTATAGGGTTTCTGAGGCTGTAAATCTTTATGGGAACAGAAAGCCACATCTTTCTCCCATGGAACGGCTGGGAGATTTGCACTGTTGACCTTGTGCTTATCAGTCCACCTCCTAATCCACTATGTTACCAGCACCTTTAGATTAAAATATTCTTAGCATAATATGGTCTGAAAGTTCACATGTGTACCTACTGGTTCTCTGGATATATTATTTAACTTATATTCATAGATAATACCATTGGTCGTGGTGATGGCTGTGTACTGTCAAGTTGGTTCCCACTCATAGGGACCCTGTATAGTATTTCCGAGGCTGTAAATCTTTACAGAAGCAGATTGTCTCATCTTTATTCTGAGGGTTGGTGGATTGGAACCGTGGTTAGCAGCCCAATGTGTAACCCATTGTGATACCAGGGATCCTTAGATAACATCATTGTTTTCATTTAAAACAAAAACAATTTAAAAGCACTAAAATTCTAAGAACATATTGGTTACTATGGAGTCCTGGTGTGGCGCTGTAGGTTAATGCGCCAGACTGCAAAGCCATTTGAACTGCAAGGCTGGTGGTTCCAGCTCACCAGCTGCTCCTCGGAAACCCTATCCAGGGTCGCTGTGGGTTGGAACCGACTCAAAGGCACTTGATAACAATAACAACATTGGTTACTATGATTTCCCTCATCAATGTACACCAGGTGTATTTAAAAGTATTTTAATCTTTTAAGGGATTCTCATAGTTAAATTTTTTGGGAACAAGGCTGTTGTGAAGTAAAAAAGTGTTACACATATTTTGGCCATAGCTGAGTAACCCTACTGAATCAGACCTGAATTTGGGGAACATGCTGACCTGATGTGACTCTCAATTCCACTTATAGCCTAGACTTCTGAGAAATTTGGGAATACTCTTCAATCTTTCAGTACTTAGGTTTCTTTATCACTAAAATAAGGATAACATCACATGAGGGCTATGCTGTTGTTGTTATTAAGTGCTGTCAGTAATTTCCGACTCATAATGGCCCTGTAGAGGGAACACCTGGTGGGTTTGAACTGCCGACCTTGTGGTTTGCAGCCACTGCTGATCCTACAGTGCCATCCAGAGAGTCCATCCCGGGGATTTAAGAGGGATTACATTAACAGGTGTTGTAAAGTTAATTTCTGTAGTAACCCTGTGAAACAGAGTAGAACTACCCTGAAAGGTTTTCTAGGTTATGATATTTACCAGGGCAGATCGTCAAGTCTTTATCCAATGGTGCTACTAGGTGGGTCTGATCTGCTGTCTTTCAGTTAGTAGCCAAGCTACTAATCACTGTGCCACCAGGGCTCCTTGTTACATTGGGCTGTTTTGCTTGGGTGCCGTCCATCGGTTCTGACTCATAGTGACCCTATCTACAACAGAATGATAGACTGCCCTGTCTTGCACCATCCTCACTATCTTTGGTTGAGCCCATTGTTCCTGTCAATATGTCAATCCACCTCGTTAAGGATCTTCTTTCTTTTTACTTCACAAAGGAGTTCTAATAGCGTTATTGTGGTTATGTGCCGTGGAGTCGTTCCTACTCATAGTGATCCTGTACAGTGTTTCCGAGGCTATAAATCTTTATGGGAGCAGAAAGCCTCATCTTTCTCCCGCGGAAAAGCTGGTAGTTTTGAACCGCTGAACTTGCGGTTTGCAGCCCGATTTGGAACCACTACGCTACGAAACGGGCTGTGAACCGCAAGGTCGGCGGTTTGAAATTACCGGCTGCTCCCTGGGAGAAAGATGAGGCGTTCTGCTCCCGTAAAGATTTACGAGCCCTGGAAACCCTGTACAGGATCACTATGATTCAGAACAGACTCCATGGCACATAACGACGACAACAACTATCCAAGCTCCCTCCTGATACCATGTCCAAAGGATGTGAGACCAAGTCTTGCCATTCTTGCTTCCAAGAAGCATTCTGCCTGGATTTCTTCCAAGACAGATTTGTTCCATTCTTCTGGCCAACCCAAATCAAACCAAACCCACTGCTGCTGAGTTGATTATGACACAGAGGTACTCTAAAGGGCAGCGTACAACTGCTTCAGAGTGTTTCCCTGGTTGTAATTTCTACAGAAGCAGACTGCCACAGCTTTCTTCTGCAGAGTGGCTAGTGCACTTGAATGCTGACCTTGTGGTGAGCAGCCTAACACTTAACCCAGTGCACCACCAGGACTCTTTGTTTTAGCAGTCCTTGGCATATTTTATATTCTTTGCCAACACCATAATTCACATGCATCAGTATCTTTGCTCTTCCTTATTCATAGTTCAGCTTTCACATGCATGAGGCTATTGAAAATAACATGGCTTGAGTCAGGCACACCTTAGACATCTTTGCTTTCTAGTATCTTAACGAAGTATTTTTGCAGCAGATTTGCTCAATGAAATACATTGCTTGATTTCTAGACTGCTGCTTTCCTTGGGTGTTGATTGTGGATCCAAGTAAAAGGAAATCCTTTACAACTTCAATCTTTTCTCTGTTCATCAGGATGTTGCTTATTGGCCCTGTACTGTATGTAAAACACTTAGCACAATAAGTGGCAAAGAAAGTGCATAAGAATTGATAGATAACAGAATGCTAATCATTGGATATCTGTGAAGCCCCAAGTGTGATGGCTCTAACAGCAAAATAAGCATCCTTTCAAACCCTGTTAGAATTGCAAATTTTGGGCTTACACTGTTGTTAAGAATGAGTAGGTACCGGCTCATAATGATCCTGTATAGGGTTTCCGACCCGCAGCTAGTGCATTAGAATCGCTTACCTTGCCGTTCGAACCGATCTTGAGGTCCAGTGCGTATCCTATGGTGCCACACAGGCTTACAGAATCAAACGCTGGAGGTGGGGTCCACCAGTCACGGCTTTTACATTCCTTCCTAAAAGATTCTGATTAGTTTTTCAAATTCGAGAACATCCGTCATTAAAAAAAGTTTGGATAGTGTAGCGATGTGATGAAAATGAGTGTTGAGCACAGACACTTAAACAGGCTTTCTTCCACTTTGGAGCTGGGTGGGTTACAACCCCCCTAAATTTCGCAGCCAATCTCAAATCACTTGCTCCAACCAGAAACCTTATAGTTGGTTAATTAAACTGCCTTATAATTGGTTCATTTAACTGCCTGACTATAGACTAGTCTCAAAGGCACAAAACATGGGTTAGTTCTCATGGTCCCAAACAGAGCCCATCTACTGAGGGCAGTAAGGAGCGCAGCACAAGGCAATTAGAGTTGTCTTGGGTTTAGCTACTGAGTCTCTTGTGGCGGGGTAGCCAAGCGATGTTCAGTCAATCCCGCTGCAGAAACCCGGTCACAATTTTATCCTGGAATAGAAGATAAAGGAAAAGAAAACCATGTAGGGAAACCGGAAATCAGGGTCTTAAATGTATCCTAGCAGGTGGTGGCAGTGGAGAGGCAGAGCTGTGGGAGAGGAGACGGGGAGGACCCTTCTCCGCTTGCTTACACTCCTTTCTATATCCCTTTAGATCTGGCCCAGCAGGGCAGGTCACACCATCTCTTTGAGTGATTGACGGATTTCTCAGCCTCTTTGCATTTGGGTCCAAGTTTATTTTTCTTTGATTTATTGTCTGTGCGAGGTAGGGGCATTTCCTTAACCTTAGCACCTTACTGGGGACACCACAGTCCCTTTATCTCCCCTCTTAGGGTCTCCTGGCTCTTGCCATTTTAGAGACCAGTGAGCAGAGCGGGCTCGGGCTCGGGCTGGGAGGCCCCACCCTCACCCTTGGTCCCGGCGTCGTGTCTGGGCCCGTGGGCCCGGCGGCCGGGCCATTGTTTCGGCCCCACCCCTGATGAATATTCACGCAGCGCGAGGTGGTGGCGCGGGCCGAGGCCAGCGGACGCGTCCCGTGCCTTACCCAGAAGGGCTTCGGGTTGTGAGTGCGTTTCCGCTCGTTTTTCCTGTCGGAGAAGGAAAGGGGGAGCTGTTTTCTTTCTCCTCAGAATATATTTTTGGTGTCCCGTTTCTCCTCCTCCTTTTTTGCTGCCACCTCCTCCCTCTCCGCCTCCCTCTCTGCCTCCGCCTCCCGGGTTATCTTTGTCTCGCTGCCTCGCGCTCACTCGCTCAACTCTCGGCGGCGCCGCGGCCCCACGTTTCGGGCCGCGTCCTCGATGCGCGCGGCGCGGGGCGCGAGCTCCGGGGCCTGAG
>NW_006408668.1:3232096-3241911 GCF_000296735.1 Chrysochloris asiatica | reverse complement strand
CTGGGCGCAGGGAGACCTGCACCCGGGCGCATCCGATCTCTTTTGTAGCCGCCCTCTCAACCACTGTGCCGCTTTGTTTATTCATTTTTTGTTTGTTTGCTTGTTTCTTTTAAATTGTAACTCCTCCCTTCCTTCCTCTCCAGGATCCTGCTGGGATTTTTGAGCTGGTGGAAGTGGTTGGGAATGGCACCTATGGACAAGTCTATAAGGTCGGTGTGGGGCGCCTTCTTTGTTTCCCGTGGCATGTTGAAACTTCGTGTTGGGAGACGAAATGAGAGGAAAAAAAGGGTGATAAACACACTGCTGACTGGAGGCCACGCCACTTGGCCAAAGTTAGAAAAGGGGTTTCGCCCCGCAGTCTTTCTGTTTTTAAACTGAGTTTATATTCAGATTGGCCTTAAAAGACCTCATTTCCTGGCTTTTGAGATAAGGAAATAAACTACACTCTTAGGCATGCACTTTTTTTCAATAAAGTGGAAAAACATTTTTCATAAGACAACCTTAATTTTTTTTTCCATTCCCAAATCTGGCTTTCTGAATTTGTGTGTTAATTAAAATTCAATAAAAATAGGCCATATTTAGGATTTTCTTGCACCACTGACTTGGTTGTTCTTGAAGGTGGTCATACTGCTTCCTCATTTGAAAGCTTGCCAGATGCTCAAGGTGTAGACTTGGATACTAACAGGGACATCATTATAACTCTTGTCTGTCATACAATATACTGATGGATGCACATTTTGGGGAAGTAGAGAGGGGTGTGTGTGTGTTGGCAATAGGAGCAGGAAGAATTGCAGTGTGAAGATTTTAAAATCTGAATTCCAAGAATAACCTGTTTGACAGGTGTTTAATTGAAACAGAAATGAGAAAGAAGAGTAAGGAGGATGCTCTGGTTTCACACCCTTTCTAGGTCTTTTCTCGTTTTTTAAAAAAGTCATCTCCCCCTCCCCCCCATGAAATGAACAAATCTGGAGACTGTATGAGTCTGCTATGAGTAGCTGGTAGTGTCATTCATTTAATCTAGTGTGCATTCTATGGTTATGCAAGCATTGTAGGTAATCTATGAGCAAGACCGAAAATTTCCAACAGTATAGAGTCTTCCTGCCCTGTTTGTTTTCTAAAGATTTTATGAAAGTTATCTGAATGGGATGAGTTTTGCAAAGTAGGGCTAGAAAACAGGCTTATGAAGCAAGGCTTTCTGGTTCACTGTGAAGAATTGTCATTGTCTCATTAAAATAGGGGAAAGGAGGCTGGGAGAGTTTGGAAGCTGAACATTCTTTGGCTCCAGCAAGTGTAGTGGATCTTACGATCTCTGTTTTTGCTTTATAAAAGGGTTTACCTATCACTTGAACACTTCTCCCCAGCTCCAGCTTGTCCTGGCTTGGGCAGTATACAAGTCTGGGGTCTGAACTTGAGTCAGTATTTTTAGGTGATCTCTAGTGAGTTAGCATGTGTTTTGTTGGTTAACTGTTGGGGTTGGGGCCAGGTTTTTGAATTTGAAAGGGAGCCCTGTTAACTCAGGCTGCTGGCTCAACTGAATCTGGAAGTGTTAGGAAAATTTTGGAAAAGATTGTGTTGCAACTCACAGAGTGGCCTGGTAACCGGCTTAAAGACTTTCTCTCGAGCCCCAGTGTTTGTTTAAGCAACAGTTTTTTTCTTCTAACCTACTTTTCCTGGCCAAATCTAAGTGGTGAGTGTACTCCTCTCCTCCGAAGTGAGTTAGCCAAAGCTTGTTTTTGACCTGGTTTCACAGTAGTTGGATTGTTTGTGTCTTATTCGGTCAGTATCTATGTGAAGTGCAATGAAATAAGCTGAAGGAATCAAGTTTTTAAACTATAAGAGAAAAGAGTGAACTTGAGATGATTAGTAAGTTGTTTAGAGGTTGAAGCTCTTTATGATAATAGTTTACAGTTTCTTTGTTAGGTCCCCCCCTCCTCATTTCCTCTTCTCAACCCCCCTACCCCCACACATAGTGCTAAGGCTTTTGAAGTAGCTTTACTGAGCATTACTACATTGGGAAGTGTTTAGGCTATCCAAAATGGCACAACTTTTTGACTACAAAGTCTTTGTATAGTTGAAGGGAGATTTTTGTCATTATGCAAACCTAAGAATGAACAAATCTATGCAATAGTGGTGTACAATTCAGAGCAAAATATTGCTTGCAATTTTGCTCACAAGTAGTTACATTTTTGAAATTATTATTGAAATTTAAAATCATGCACAGATAGAATAAAGCACCTAATTGAACAGTTATCAGCACATGATTAATCTTGTTTCATCTCTATTTCTCTTCTCTGGTATCTCAATGTAAATTCCTAGATACCATGTCATTTCATCCATATACATACTTCAGTATGTCCTTTTAAAAAAACTTATTCACACATGAAAAATTAATTCTTTAATACCAGGTATCCATGTTAACATTTTGCTGGGTATCTCATACATGTTTTCTTAACTGTCACAAGATAACATTTAATGTTTGCAAACTGATACTGGAAAGTTCAAGAGTGATTGTGAAAATAGACAAGTAACATCTGTTTTAAATGTTAATGTTCTAGAACCATTTACTTTAACACCTTGGGTTTTGTTTTAGATTTTTATTGACTTACTTTGCATACAGTGGTTTTGAGAATTAGGTTATTAATGGTCTAGTGTTTGTTTATTACTGCTTAACATCCATTAGTATGAATAGATAGCATATTGTTATTTATAAAGAAGTTTATTTATGTAATTTCACTTAAACAAAGCACCTGTAAGTTGAAAAATTTCTTGTTGTTAAGTGCCATTGAGTGGGTTCTGACTCATGGCAATCTGTATAGGGTTTCTGAGGAGCAGCTGATAGCTTTGAACCGTTGACCCTGCGGCTCAAACTGGCCTTGCAGCCCAGCACTTTATCCTGCAGCGCTACACCAGGACTCTTGTAGTCTTAAGCTATATTCCTCTCTTAAGAAAAACATTTTTAAAATAAACTTAAGTGCTGTTAAGTTGGTTCCCACTCATAGCCACTTTGTATAGGATTTCTAAGGAGTGACTGGTGGGTTTGAACTGCCAACCTTTTGGTTAGCAGTCCACTGCTTATCTGATGTTGTTAAGTGCTTTCGAGTCCTTTCCAGCCAATAGCTACCCTGTATAGGGTTTTCAAGGAGCCGCTGGTGCATTTGAACCACCAAACTTTGTGGTTCAAACAGACTTTGCAATCCAGTGTATTAACCAACAGTGCCACACCAGGCTCTGCTTATCTGATAGATGTTATTTATGTGAAGTGACTAAATGGAAAGTGAATTTTCTGAGTTCAGATAAAGGCTTTTTTTGTGTTTGGATAGTTTCTACTTTCTTATGCCTGACAAAATGGTAAATGGTTTGATTATGGTTGAATAGTGTATAACTTTTTTGTAGAAAAAAAGTTGAAAAAAAACTTTTTTTGTGTGTTTAGAGAAATTTATTTTTAGCTTTAGGTTTTTGAGGGATCATAGGAAGCATACTCAAATGAAAACTTTTTTAAAACGTTCATTTTTGTTTTAATGAACAAAAAAGAAGCGTCCATAGAATGCTTTTGTGCATGCTTATTTGTTGATTTCTCAGGTTGAATAAATACAGTGAACTTTTTAAAACTATTTTCATCAAAAGTGGACAGTGATAGTGTAAGAAATCAAAACAAGAATAATAGATCAATGTTTATTTTTGTTTATTGTTAGTTTTAGTATTTAACTTTTTTTTTTTTTTTTTGCCCCTTGGTGTAGCTGTACTGTTATTTTGTATTTTGTGAGCATACAATGGCAGGTGCTCCTACATCGCTTGAATAGAAGACAGCCAACTTAAGAAGGAAAATAATGCCTCTTGAAAGGCACTGTTGGGGAGTCAGAGGGCCTCAACAGTGCTGTGGGCCTCTGGGACCTCAGGGAGTTTACCACATAGCAGGCAACGTGGCAGGATCCTGTCTGGGATTACTTGCTGGAGGAGTGTTATACTTAATGGAGGCGTGGGCGTCTCAGACCCTGTCCTTGGAGAAATGGGAGGATGTAGGTGTAAGAGGAAGGCGCTCTGATAGCACAGTGGTTACAGTTGGCCTGATAACCTCCAGGTCAGCAGTTCGAAACTACTAGCTATTCCACAGGAGAAAGATGAGGTTTTCTGCCCCTGAAGATTTATAGCCTTGGAAATCCTACACAGGGTCGCTATGAGTTGGAAACTACTTCACAGCACACCACTATACCACCACCAGGTGTAAGAGATTGATGCAGAGGGTTGTTGTTGTTGTCAAGTGCCGTCGAGTCAGTTCCGAACCATAGCGACTGGTGAGCTTGAACCACCGACCTTGTAGTTCAAATGGCTTTGCAGTCCGGTGCACTAACCCACAGCGCCACACCAGGACTCTGAAGTGGAGACTACTCCAGGCTAAAATAACTGCATGGTAAAGGACAGCTAAAGGAGCCCTGGTGTTGTCGTGGGGTAGACACTGCAAGGTGGGTGCTTCAAACTCAGCCAGCTGCTCCGAGGAGAAAGATGAGACTGTCTGCTCCGGTAAAGATTTACAGTCTTGGAAACTCAGTGGTTTGGTAGGGAGGGCTAACATTGAGAGTATGCCATTTGATAGGCATGGTGCTAAATGCTGAATCCCCTCGCTTACTAAAGAAAGGTTGAGGGGTAGCTGGCGAAAGGGCTGAAGGTGGCCTGTGGGAATGACATGAAGTTCCGAAAGTATTGGGAATTTCACCTAAAGAGAGATGCTTGGGCCTGTGCTGATGGAGGCAGCTCATTCTTACACAGCGAGGAGCCACTGGAAGTTTTATTATGATTAAGGATCTTTGGGAGTAGCCTGTGGTTTTGGAAGGATTGGGTAACATGGTTGGCAATTGTCAGAGGACCAGAAGACAGAAGAAGTCTGAGATGAGTAGTGACAATGGAGGAGAGAGGAGAGGTGGATTTGGAAGGACACATGAGGAGTGTGTTTTCTTGAGCCATTCTCCTTGCTGGGTTTAATCTGCTAAATTCACTCTCTCTCTCTCTCTCTCTCTCTCTCTGCAGGCTTTGTTACAACCTTTTAAATGGGTACACTGTTTGCTCAGTATATTGGGAGGCACTTAGGGATGAACAGGGAGAAAAAAGTGTTGAAATTACTTTCACTTGCTCAGAGATAGAATGCCATATAAATTGTCTGTCTTTCAGAAATTGGTGTCTAACATTTTGGAGTAAGCACTTAAACTTGTGTGATGTCTCTAAACATAGTACCCTTTGTTTTTAATTGAGGTAAAGGCATCCTGTAGGGCAAAGATGAATTGTACAGCAGTAGATGTTTTCATTAGGAGGAGGGGTTGGTATCAGCTGATGTGTCCCTAAGTGGCATGTGCAGACTTGTTCTGAGACACTCATTTCCTTCATGCCTACAGGCTCCCTGGACGTGGGGAAGGTGGGAGGGAAGCCCTGCTTATCAAGTATTGGTGTGTGGCTCTCTTAAAAAAAAAAAAAAAAATCAACCCCAAACCTCCTAAGTAAACTCAATCATCAAACAATTCTGGGTTTTCAATTCTTTGTAATTCTTTCTAATAAAGCTTGGAATTCTATAATAAATGTATGTTCATAGCTGTAAACTTCTGTTTTGCTCTCCTCCCCAACCTAACCAATATTCAAAACAAATCTGTTTCTACATTTTGATTCACACCAAAAATATTATCAGGTCAGTTTTGGTACTGTGTATGTGTTTGTAGGCTTTTTTTTTCTAAGCCTTTTTATTGTGAATTGAGTGAAGGTTTACAGAGCAGTCAGTTTTACATTCAACAATCATATGTTTTGTTTCATTGCAGTGATTGTATATAGACTTTGTGGACTGATCTTAGATAAGTAAAGAGACAATTTTTGAAATAATGTATTCTATCTTTGAAAGAATACATAAGAATAACAGTGAATCTGCAAAACACCTCACAACACTGGTGAACCTGGAGGACATTATGTTGAGTGAAATTAGTCAATCATAAAAGGACCAACATTGTATGAGACCACTATTGTAAGAAGTTACAGGATTTTCTTTCTAGATGAAACATTCTATGATGGATACGAGGGAGGGAGGGTAATTATTCTTGGACTAAAGGGTAGACACATGTTAACATGGGTGATGAGGCAGGCAATATACAACAAGAGGGAGGTTGTTAGAGGAAAGTTGAAGGTAGCAGGAGACACAGGGAGGAAGAGTGCAAGTGTTCAAGTGAATAGAGGGGAATACTGTTAGTTGTTGGCACATGGAAGGGATTGCAGTCATTGTAATGAAGCAAAATTATATGATTTGCTGAATGTAGAACTGATGATCTGCTCTGTAAACCGTCACTCAATTTACAATAGAAAGTTAAAACAAAAAAACCCCAACACATTCCTGGATATGTATGCTAAGCTTGGAATAATCATCTAAGGAGTTTCATTCCCAGGAAACTAAAAATAACTGTAAGCCAAGTACATTTTACTTTACTGGCAGATCATTTGGATACACAAATTTCATACATGTTCATTTGTTTGTTTTCTTTGCTTTAGTAGTAAATATTGTGTCAGCGTGTCATGAACCCATTGTTTGACATTAAAGATTGCCCGCTCCTGGGTCGTCAGTTGTTTTCCATCTCTTGTTTTTACTACGTTTCTGCTACTTATCCATTAGTAGTAGTCCTTCCATTTTTCTATATTTTAATCATTAAAAAGGAGCTCTGGTAGCGTAGTGGTTACGAGTTGGCCTGCTAACTTTACGGTCAGCAGTTAGAAAGTACCAGCAGTTCTGCAGGAGAAAGATGAGGTGTTCTGTTCCCGTAATGGTATACAGCCTCGGAAACCCTATACAGGGTCGCTATGAGGCACATCACTACCACCACCACCACCACCAATAAACTATGTAAACTATATAAATAATTGCACAAACATGCTGCCTTTCAGACAAAGGGGGCAGAGCTGCAGAAGCAGAGCTGTGGGCTTGAAGGCAGCACTCCTGTGTGATATCTGGAAGGGGAGGGGCATTTTCCAGCTCACACGCAGTTTTCATTATGCACAGGGCTTGACACATACAGAAGTCAAGTGCAGACTGTGTGACAGATGACCAGATTAGAATCAAGGACGAATTCCACAATGAATTCTCAAAATCAAATACTTCTCATTTTAAATTGGTGATACTTTGAAGAACTTGAAACACCAGTTGGGTCACTTTCTAACCTTTTAAAAACTTTGTTTTTATCACAAGTAGAGATAATGGTGGTGGTGGTGATGTGCTGTGAAGTTGGTTCCTACTCTTAGTGACCCTGTATAGGATTCCTGAGGCTGTTTACAGGAGCAGAAAGCCTCATCTTTCTTCCAAGGAACCACTGGTAGTTTGAACTGCTGACTTTAGATTAGCAGCCCTACTTGTAAACACTATGCTACCAGAGCTCCTTAAGTAGAGGTATAGTGGAAAACAGTTCATTATAGTAAGTGCTTTGAAATGTATGATAATTAGATTTTTCACTTTATTTTAGTTTTTTGTGTGGCTTGTTGTTGTTATTAGGTGCCATCGAGTTGGTACCGACTCATAGCGACCTTACATTATGCACAACAGAATGAAACACTGCCCGGTCCTGGACCTGGACCAACCTCACAATTGTAGCCATGCTTGAGCCCATTGATGCTGCCAGTTTTCAGATGTTGTTACGTACTGTAGAGTCAGCTCTGACTCGTAGGAATCCTGTATAGGGTTTCTGAGAAGTCGGCTAATGAGTTTGAACCACTAATCTTATGGTTAGCAGTCCAGTGTTTACCCTTCAGTGCCATACCAGGACTCCTTTTACACATTATTAAGACATCTTTTATAATTAGACTTGGCTACTAACTAAAAGGTTGGTGGTTTGAAGCCACCCAGCAACTCTAGTGGAGTAAGGCTTAGTGATCTGTTCTTGTAACGTTTACAACCTAGAAAACCTTACGGCGCAGTTCTCCTCTTGTCACTTGGGGTGGCTATGAGTCTAAATTGACTTGATGGCCTCTAATAACAATGTTGTTAAGTGCCATCTAGTTGGTTTCAACTCATAATGACCTTGTATAGGGTTTCCAAGGAGCTGCTGGTAGATTAGAACTGTTGACCTTTTGGTTCACAGTGCTGATCCTGCAGCACAACACCAGGATTCTCAAATTCTTTTTAACTTCTAAATAATTTGGTTGCTAATTATGTTGCTCAAATCAGAACAAAAATTAATTCAGGGTAAAACTTTTGGACCTAACAAGGAGATGGTTAAGAGAATGGACATGCAGTAGAGGTCATCAGAGTGTGTTTTTAGGTTTTCTAATGCTGTATGTACTATTGTTCCCCAAACAGAATGTGATTTTTCTTTACGAGGTTGTTTCAGTTTCAGTTATTATTCAGAAGAGAAGCTGCCTCTTTGGCTGAGTAAAGTCTGGAGGCACTGAATTGAGAAGCACTTTTTTTTCCCTACAAGAATTTCAAAAGGAAAGGGATATGGAAAAGTTTTACGAATTCTGAAGGCTTTAAAACTAGGGTCTCAGGAAGTCTGACATCCGTGTAGCGTAGTGAGGAATTTAGAATTGGGGACGATGACGAAAAATGATGACCATCCAGGAGTGTGGTTCGTGCGACAAGTGATTATTGTTCTGTTCCATGTGCTGGGTCAAGTTTTGAGTATTAGGTGAATGAAACAGGTACTACATCCCCTCGTGGAACTTAGGAAAGACAGGCGATGGCACATGTTAAAAGGCCAAACAACATGGTTTTAGCCATCAATCTTGTAACATCTCCCTGGGTGCACCATCCCAGCAAATGCGCGAGCAAGTTGTTAAGTACCGTCTAGTTGGTTCCGACTCACAGAGACCTTGTACAGGGTTTCCAAGGAGCAGAGCAGGTATCCTGTTTCCCAAAGGTATCTACCTTCAGTACTTTTAGCTGCTTTCTGTGATAATTGCTGCTGCATATCTAAATTATGTTTTTATATGGCTATTTCTATTCCTTATCCATTTTAGACATATATTGACTTCCTGGAGAAAGATGAAGCATTCTGCTCCAGTAAAGATTTACAGACTCAGAAACTCTATACAGGGTCACTATGAGTGGGGACCTGGACTATTGGAGGCATTGCCTGAGAATTTTTGGAAAGTTGTCATTAAGTGTGAAATGACAGATAATGAGATAGTTGGTAAGTGAGTAAGCCTTTGAGTCGATTCTGACTCTTAATGACCTTGTATAGGGTTTCTGAGACTATGTTTCTTTGCGTTAGTAGAAAGACTCTCCCACAGAGTGGCCAGTGGACTTGAATTCACTGACTTTGTGGTTTGCTCATCCTGTAAAGCCATTGCCGATGAGATAGCTAGAAGTTGCATCTTTGATTTTAAACTTATCCTGTGTTGTTCAGGTGTCTGCTTCTTTTCATTCATAACGACAGCCACAACAACAAAGGGGGGTAAGACAGTGGCTTGGTGTGGAACCTCTAGAAGACAGCCTGAGGCAAGGATTGATGTGCTGATACTTAATTTGGGAGACCCAAACCCAGGGTGAAGAAAATAGGAAAATGAGGCAAGGAAAGGTGCCAAGCAATATGATTGCTATTATATATGACCTTGCTGACTATTAATTTGAACAGACCTTAAAAAGACATAGACATTTGTTTAGTATGGTAGTGTAAGGAAAAGAAAGAAAGAGAGGAGGGAGAGTCTTGGCTTCAACAGCAGGCAGGTTTATTGAGAGTAAACCTGGGAGGGGATACTCTTACGTCACCAAAGGAGACCAAGAGCCAGTCTGTTCCCTTACAGACTGGAGTATTTATATTCTGTGTGGTCTGGGTATAGTTCTGGCGAGTTTACAATGGGCG
>NW_006408668.1:3219484-3231996 GCF_000296735.1 Chrysochloris asiatica | reverse complement strand
AATACAACCTTGTTGCACACCTTTTTTAAATTTTAAAACATTCAGTTTTCCCATGTTCTGTTTAAAAAAGTGCTTCTCAGTCCAGGTACAGATTCCTCACGAGCACAATTAAGAGTTCCAGAATACTCATACTTTTCAATGTTGTCCATAGCTTGTCATGGTCCACATAATCAAAAGCCTTTTTGTAGTCAATAAAGCACAGGTAAACATCTTTATGGTATTGGCTGCTTTCAATCAAGATCCATCTAATGTCAGCAATGACATCCCTCGTTCCATTTCCTCTTCTGAATCCAGCTTGAACCTCTGGAAGTTCTCTGTCAATGTATGCTTGCAGCCATTTTGGTATTACCTTTAGCAAAACTTTACTCACATGGGATATCAAAGACATTGTCCAATGAATTCCGCATTCTGTTGGGTCACCTCTCTATGGAATGGGCACAAATATGGATCTCTTCCAATCAGTCAGCTAGATAGTTGTCTTCTAAATTTCTTGGCAGAGATGAGTGAGTGCCTCCTGTGCTGCCACACTTTCTTGAAAGATTTCAATTTTTATTCCATCAATGCCTGGTGCCTTTTTCTTTGCCAAGGAGTTTCTCATGGAGGTAGTAACTCTAAATACCAACAGATAGGGAAATAGTCTTCATTCACATCAAGTAGCAATGCTCTATACACAGGGTAGATAGGGATTGGCAACTTAGACATTGGCTACCTAAAATGAGGGCATGATAAAGGCACAAAGTGACTGGCTTACAAGGTTTAAACGGGTAGTTTAGTTTAATAGTGTGTGGGGAAAGAAAGAGTCCCCGCTGAGTAGTTTTCATCTTGTGTAGATGGGTCTGGTTAAAAGAGATGGGGATAAGGTTCTTATGATTCAATAGTGAGTAATTGTTATCATGACTAATTGCGACTCTCACAATTGTAAAGGTAGAAGTTTTGTAACAAAATTAGGGGAGTGGTTAATCTTATAGTCCAGAAACAAAGGACCTTAGAATCATCAAGGGAGAAAAGCACAAGTGTAATGTGAGACCTTATCCAGAGAAGCAGTGACACCAGAGATGGAGGCAGAGATGGGGACATGGAGAGAGGGAGCAGGTGAGGACTCTAGATTCATGGGACGAGAGGGACTAAAAGCTGGTGGAAGACTTGCAGAATGTGCCCTTTGGTGGTGTAAATTATTATATATGCCTGAGTGTTTGTTTGTTTTTTTTTAAAGTTCTAAAGTGAATAGAGGGAAACACTGTTAACTGATGGTACACGGAGGGGATTATGATCATTGTAATGAAATAAGGTGTATGATTTGTTGAATGTGATACTGATAATATGCCCTGTAAACGTTTAGCCAATCCACAATAAAAACCCTAATAAATAAATAAATAAATAAAGCAACCCACAAGCCACCATAGTATGACCAAGTGACAGACTAGTGATGTGTCTAACTATTGTTGTTGTTGTTGTTAAATGCCGTCGAGTCAATTCTGACCCATAGAGACCTTGTATAGGGTTTCCAAGGAGCATCTGGTGAGCTTGAACCACCGACCTTGCAGCTCAAATGAATTTGCAGTCTGACCCATTAGACCAGGATGATATAAATTATGTTTTTTGTAGTACCTTTTAATATTTCTGTGTGTGTGTGTGTGTGTGTGTGTGTATTCAATCATGTAACAATAGATCACTACATTTCTGAGCCAGTAATCAGAAATACAGGATGTTCTTGGTGTTGATTGATGTCAAGTTGATTTCTGACTCACAGTGATCCCATGGGTGTCCATGAATGCAGAGTAGAACTGCATGCTGTAAGGCTGTCAAAAACCCCTGTTGGCACAATGGTTAAACACTAGACTTCTAACTACAAGTTTGGCAGTTCAATTCCAGCAACCACTCCAAGGTACAAAGATGTGGCCACCTACTTCCTTAAAGATTATAGCACTTGAAACCTGTAAGAAAAAGAAGGAAAGAAAGAAAGAGTCTTGGCTTCAATAGCAGGCAGGTTTATTGAGAGTAAACCTGGGAGGAGGTACTCTTATGTCACCAAAGGAGACCAAGAGCCCGTCTGTTGGTATTTATAAAAAACTGGGGTATTTATAGTCCGTGTGATCTGGGTATAATTCTGGCGAGTTTACAATGGGCGGTGGTGGTGCGGGAGAGGGGTGGTGGTGGTGGTAAGGAGATTTGGGCAGGTGTACGGAGATTTTCCTGAAACCTGGAATTTCAGCGGGGGGGGGTTGGGGGGGGTGGGGGGGGGTGGTGTCGTCTCCAGGTGTAACAAAGAGCCAAGCTTCCTGGGAGATTGGAAGCTCAAGCCAGCCCATTCAGTGTCATTTGGGGTAGTTGCAATGCCATTCTGTTGATCAGGCGCAAAGTCCTTCAGGTAGGCTTTTTAAAATCAGTGTTATTGATTTGTATTTTACATACTTTAAAATTCACACATTTCAAGCTTACATTTCAAGGATTTTAGTAAGTTTTCAAGTAATGGTACGTCACTATAAATCAGAACATTCACATCACCCAGATTGTTGTTGGTGTTGTAAGTGCCTTGAGATGGTTCCAACTCTTAGCGACTCAGTATAAGGTTTCCAGGGAGTGACTTGTGAGTTTGAATTGCTAACTTTGTGGTTCAAACTGACCTTGCCATCCTGTGCTTATCCTGCAGCGCCACACCAGAACTCTGTATTACCCAAATATGATGCCTCATATTAATTTGCAGCCCTAGGCAACTACTAACTTACTTTCTCTCCCTACAGATTTGTTTTTTATGGTTCTCTCATAGAAATGGGACGTGTACACCATGTAATCTTGTGTTCCTTTCACATTGAGGTTTTTTCCAGGTTCAGCTATGAAGCATGTTGTCGGTAGCTCTTTCTACTTGCAGAGTAATGCTCCACTGTATGGATATACCACATTTTGTCTACCATTGTGGCTGATGAACTTTGAACTATGTTTAGTGTTTGACTGTTGTCAGTAATGCAATGCATTCAGCAGATGTCTTGCCTGGCATCCTGGCTTTTTCAGAACTGTGTGATGGAACTGTACCATGTAACAGTCCATAGAAAGGCAGTGGCTGTGTCTGCCTGTGTCTTCCCATTTCGTCAGGTTTTGAATAGCCATAAAACATGAGCTAATATCTTTGGTAAGAAGGATGTATCTCAAACTTAATAAATAATTTGCTGTGTTAATCTGGGAATAAGAATTTGCTTCACATATACCTTTAGAGCTTTTTTATTAGTCACTTACAACGTTCAGATCACATGTAGTTAAATTGGTATCTTTTGAAAATTCTTGTACTTGACAGTTATCATTCTTAGCACTCTGAGAGTGACGTCTACTGTTGGCTATATATCAGAATCCTTTCCACATCACTTTTCTCAAGGCCCTCTGTATGTAATCACTTGAGAACTTACTTAATTCTGAGATTTTAAATCAGTGACTGAATATTCTGAGGTAGGGCTATGAATTCAGGTGACCCTACCATTTATCAGAGATCCCAGGTTAGATGCTGATACCTGAAGTTAAGGATATATATACATCCAAAGGGCACGCTAGTCATTGGGTTTAATAATTTACCTGCTAGGGCATGCCTCAAATTCTAGAACTTTTTGGTTTGAACTTGACTTATTAGAGCAGTTCATTTCTCGCTGTGGGTATACATGCTCTCTCATTCATCTTTGTTATTCTCTTCCTTAATTTCCAGAACAAATTGTGTTCGGCTCTTTACTCTTGAGTAATTTGAGGCCTGAGTATCTGTTGTGATTTGCTGTTCACAGCTATTTTGAGCCTGTTCTTCTCGGCAGGTGTTTTCTGTGGGCATAATACCTGTGAGACACCATGCTAGGCTTTTGTTCAGTAGTGACAGTGGACAGGAAACTTGATCACCTTGTGCTCAGTGGAGCATATAGTCCAAGGTGTAAGGTAAGCAGTAAGCAATTTTGGGTGGATGATACTATCGATGGGAGAAGAGCAGGACCCTATGGCAGTGTATAACACAATAGCTAAGCTAGGTGTGATAAGTCGATGTGGTATGCATCATGAAGCTTTACGATTTAAGGTGAGATTCAGTGGATGAAGCATAGATGGGCGAAGTGCAGTAAACAGACTTGCTTGCAGTTCAGAGGAGCCGTTGAGTCCAGGACTCATCATCTCAGTTAATAGAAATTTGAATAAAGGATAGGAGGGTGTGCGCCTTTGGTTATGGTCATTGACTGCCACCCCTCACTCCTTGGTCACTTAGTCTACTCTGGTGGCTTGCCTATGGGTGTGATGCTGTATGGTGTGTGCCACCTGTATTTCAGTTGCCAGCAGGGTTACTTACCCATGACAGGTTCAGCAGAACTTCCAGGTTAAGACAGACTGAGAAGAAGGATCTGGTGATCTACTTAGGAAAAACGGGCCAGTGACAACCTCATGAAAGCAACGGAACATTGTCTGTTAAAGTGCCAGAAGATGAGCAACTCTGGCTGGCAGGCACTCAAAATGTGAGTGGGGAAGAGCTGCCTCCTCAAAGTCGAGTTGACTTTAATGACATGGATGGGGCACAGGTTTTGGGACTTCTACTTGCTGATGTGGCATAACTCAAGATGAGAAGAAACAGTTGCAAAAATTCACAAATATCTTGAATTTGAAATGTGTGAAGTATGAATCTGGGAAAATTCGAGGTAGTCACAAATGACATTGAATGCTTGAAGATCAGTGTTCTAGGCATTATTGAGCTGAAATGGACTGGTATTGACCATTTTGATTCTGACAATCATATGGTCTGTTTTTGCTGGGAATGACAGATTGTAGAGGAATAGCGTCACATTCACCATCATAAAGAACATTTCAAGATCTACTAGTATCTGTGATGGAATAATAACCACATGCCTTTAAGGAAGACTGGAGTGGTGTGGCGCTGTAGGATAAACACTGGACTGCTAACTACAGGTGTCCTGGTGTGACACTGTACAATGGGCATTGGACTGTTAACCATAAGGTCGGCCGTTCAAATCCTCCAGCTGCTCCTTAGAAGCCCTCTACTGGGTCTGTATGAGTTGGTATGGACTCAACTGCACTTCCCAGAAACAACAACAAAAAATGCTCTTCTTGGAATCCTGGTGTGGTACTACTGTAGGATCAACACTGGACTGCTAACCACAAGTCGCTCCCAGTAACGCTGCACAGGGTCACTGTAAATTGACACTGAGTAACCTGCACTTAACAACAACAGCAGGAAAGACCAGTTTTACACAGATTTACACACTAACCTCTAATGACAAAGATGAAGAAATAGAAGATTTTTACTCGTTTATGCTATCTAAATTGATCAAACATGCAATTAAGATGCATTGGTAATTACTGTTGATTGGAAAGCAGAAGTCATAAACAAAGAAGGATCAGTAGTTGGAAAATAAGGCCTTAGTGATAAAAAGGATGCTAGAGATGGGATGATAGAATTTTACAAGACTTCTTCATTGCAAATATTTTTTTTCAACAACACAAAATACACATTGAGCTCGCCAGATGGAATACACAGGGCTCATGTCAACTTTTTCCACAGATCTAGTTGACTTGAGTCCTGTATAATCCTTCTTCTTCAACTTGAACTTGCATAGGAGCAATTATGGTCTGTTATACAATCAGCCCCTGGCATTGTTCTTACTGATGATATTGATTGCAACCTGAGATTTTTTTCTGTGATTTTCTTCAAACGTTGTTCATTTTTTAGAGAATATGGTCAAATATGAGGTATCCAGGACCATAAAAACATGTGTATATGAACTCCATACCATCAAGTTTTATCTGAGTGAAGATACGGAAAGTTATCTGTGCTGTAAAGTATTAAATGCTGTCTAATTGGTTCTGACTCATAAAAACCCTGTATATGGTTTCTGAAGAGTGACTGGTAGGTTTGAACCACTGACCTTGAGGTTAGTATCCAGTGCTTTTCATTTGTGCCATACCTGAATTCCATGCTCCACAGTGGTAATGATTTATTAACAAATTTAGAATATCTTTCTTAAAACTGAAAAATACATGTGGTCTTCTATTCAGATATATACAGGTTGTCTTGGTTTAAGATGTACTCATATTAAAATGAAAGTATGTCTTTTTTGTTGTTGTTAGTACATATTGTTAGCGATATGTACCATAGTATGGGTAGCACATAGTTTGCTCATGTTAACATTCTGAGATGTTTACTTTCAGATGTTCAGGGTTGTGATTTACTGTTTAAAACACTGCTGTATAACCCGCTGTAACCAGGACTACAAGGAAGTTAATATCTGGAGTCCTAACAAATAGAAAATTGGTTAGTGTTCAACTCTTAACATAGGAACATTGAACTGTACACGTGTACATCAGCCATTACTTGATAATGCACATGGGTATTGTCCTCCCTAGATTATCTAAATCAGGATATGAAAGTAGTGCCCCATACCAACTATCATCGAGTCAATTCTGCCTCACAGCGATAAAAGTTTCTGAGAATGTAAATCTTTACAGGAGCAGATAGCCATTGAGAAATGACTGATGATGGGTTTGAACCCTCAACTTTCTTCACAGTGCCACCAGGGATCCTTGAAAGCTGTGTATCTGCTTCGCAATACAACAGCTGTAATTCAGCCTATAGATAAAGGTGCAGGCCCCACTTTATGGTATACTACATCTATAGACTGCATTTGCTCAGAAGTAGCTGCAACAGTAATGTGATGTGGTTCTGGAAGAATTGTAACACTCTTCTTTATTGTTATTGTTGTTACGTGCTATTGAGTTAGTTATGACTCATAGTGACCCTGTATAGGGTTTCTAAGGAACTGCTGATGAGTTATTTCAATCCAAACTTATGATCCAGTACTTCATCTCCCACAGTGCCAGAAAAATGAATGTAGGGGTATGGAAAAAATTGCTGAGTTATGTGAAAATACACAAAGCATTTTGATCAAGTTAGTAAAATAGATCACTGGAAAAATCATCCACCTGGCAAAAACACTGAATTTAGAACTTTGATATTGAGGATGTGGAACAATTTATAGGTCATTAAGAAAGGGAACTGACAGATTGGGATTTAATGGATTTTTAAGATAAAAGACATACTGAAGAAGAAGTAAATAATGAGGAAGAGGAAGGAGAAAAGTTGCTGAAAAATTGGCAGAAGTTTTTTTCCAAATTTAATTAGAGGCTTCAGTTGCTTGAAAACATGGACCCAAATGCTGATTGCTTTACAAAAATTGAAAAGCAGATTTGGGAAGCAGTGAGATGTTAACAATGAATTCTGTGAAGGAAAAAAGGAAAGGACCGTACGAATGTTCTGACTAGAAACGCTGTTCCCATCCCCAGGAATAATTCAGTTATTTACTACAAACTACAAAATGCCAGTGTCATCTAACTCTTTTTCATCTTCTTCATCACTAGAGTAAATTTTTATGATTTGTGTAGTTTTTGTTAACGTATGGGACTATTGCTGTATGTTTATATGTAATGTATCCAACCCCAAACACAAAAAAGATCAGATTTATAAATATACTAATAATAAACCCAACAAACTGACCCATGGCATCTCTTATGGTCTTGTAGGGCCATGCAGGCATTATCTGACAGTTAATAGGGGATTGGATGGTTTATGACAGTCATGGCAAACATTTTATGCATCCTGGCATATTTTCTCTGATCACTGTTTTCTTAGTATTCTCTCCAGTCAATTTCTCTGTCTTGTCTCTTTCTTGATTTTGTTCTTCATTAATAAATATTTTAAAAGTTTTAGAAATCATGGCAAATTCTAGATGGAGACATAATGCTTACTCTTCTGATAACCTGGTGGTGCTGTGGGTTTTGTATCGCTAACTGAAAGGTTGACGGTTCAAATCTACCAGCCACTCCTTGGGAGAAAGATGAGGCTGTCTGCTCCTGTGAAGATATACAGTTTTGGAAACCCTATAGGGTTGCCATGAACTCATTATTGCAGGGGTTGGGAACATCTGGCCCGTGAGCTATATGTTGTTAAGTGCTCTAGAGTTCAGTTCCAACTCATAGTGACCCTATACATATAGGGTATCTAAGGAGCGGCTGGTGAGTTTGAACCGCCTACTTTGTGGTTTAAGTTGACCTTGCAGTCCAGTGCATTATCCCACTTCATATAAAACCCTCAAAATCATTTGGTTAGGCAATCAACCACAGTTCCAGCCATCACATTAGGGGTGAGTTAGTTAAATGTTTGACCAAATAGACTAAACTAATTTTTAAGTTGGTAATTTCGATGGACCGTGAATGATATTATCCAAATAGTCTCCATGAGTAGGAATCAACTTGATGGCAATGGGTTTCTTTTGATATTGTTCGTTGTCTCACTAAAAGAGTCAACTCACAATTAGTTGGAATCTGTGTTACTACTGCATATCCTGTTTTGTTAGAATTTTTCTTCTGTTGATCTGGATAGGATGATTATAGCAAAATGATAAAATAATTCATAAAGTTTGCTTTGGTTTTAGGTGCTCAGATGCTTCAGCCCACATAAAGACAACACTAGACCTGATTTTCTTATTTGCTCAACAGGAAATGAGAGTGGAGCTCCGGCTGGAGGAAGTCATGCATACCCAGCTTTAAGTCGGCTGATTCTTTTTGGTTCTATAGGGGAGAGTGAAAGAGGCTCTCTCCTTCCCCAAAATGCTGATTGTTAAGGGGAAATGAGGTACAGCTAGAGGTAAACTAACCAGATTGTATCTGTGATTTTTCTTGTTGGAAGATGAAGTTTGAAGAACATTTCAGTTGTTAGGAAGGCATGAAACAAATTAATGGTGGATTTGAGGTTAAGGCTCTTGTAACTCTTGACTTGCATGTGTCAATTATTTCAATAATGTATCTTCTTCTCCTTAGAGGCATAGTAGGTACTGAGTCCATTGTTGTTGTTAGTTGCTGTTCAGTCCATTCTGATTCATGGCAACCCTACGTGTGCAGAGTGTGCTCCACAGGGTTTCCAAGATTGACTTTTCAGAAGCAGGCCACCTGCTTCTGAGGCCCCTCTGGCGGGGTTCAAACTTGTAATCTTTCAATTAGTAGTCTTGCGCTTAACCTTTTGCATCACTCAGGGATTCTTACTGATTCTGCTAGGTGATTCCATTAGGTGATTTTCAAGTTTCAGTGAGTTTGGCACTTGGGGAATGTCTGAGGAATGCCATCTGGAATGTACAAGACTTCTTTTAGTGGGTTGGAGGGTATTCCACATTGGAGTTAGGTGGTGTTATTTTTATTTTATATATGCTTAGAGAGATTAAATAAACTTATCTGAAATCATGGTGGAGAAGCCAGGCATTGAATTGTTTCAGTCTTGGTAGGTTGAGTCGATAGGGTTGGGACCAGGAGTTAGTATTGGGAAGATGTTGTTGTTGTTAAGTGCCCTCGAGTTGTTTCAGACTCCTAGCGACCCAGTGTAGGGTTTCCAAGGAGCGTCTGGTGAGTTTGAACCTTAGGCCTCAAACCAGCTTTGTGGTCCAGCGTTTTATCCCTCAGCGTCACCCCAGTACTCCTATGCTGTTGTTGTTGTTAGGTGCCGTCAAGTTGGTAGCGACTCATAGCGACCCTGTATACAACAGAACAAAACACTGCCCAGTCCTGGGCCAACCTCATAATTGTTGCCACGCGTGAGTCCTATAGGAGTGAGTATATGGGGGTAAAAGGTAGGGTACAGAGGAAAAGATGGTGATGGGAGAAAGGAGCGGCCCTGAAGCTTTCCAGTTCTGTGCTTAGCTTAGGTCAGTGCTTTTCAAAATAAAGTTCTAATTCAGCAGGTCTGAAAGGGGCGTGAGATATTCGGCATTTCTGAACAAGTTTCCAGTTGATGCCAAAGCAGTTCCACACTTTTGAATAGCAAGGACCTAGGAGGGTACAGAAATTAAAGAGGGAACTGTTGGTAGTTGGCAGCTGATGTAGACATTTCATTGGAACACAGCGTTAGTTATAGTGGTTTTGTTTGTTGTATCCATGTGTTGTAAGGTGTCTTGCCTATCTGTCCATCACATTGATTCTGTGACCAGAACAGCACTTTCAGCTGTGATTAGAGTCTCTGAGAATCCTCAGATGTTTAGGTAGTAGAGGGTGTTAATGATATGTAGTCCAACCCTGTACTTTACAGATGGGGGTAGAGGGACTTTGTGGCCTGGTCAGGACCGGGATCATGCAGAGCTTCCCCTATCCCTTGCTCTGTTGAAACTTTCTTTCTCTTTCTCTGCCTTCTGGATTGGAACACAGTGCAGTGAAGCAGTACGCCCCCTCTCCTACCCTCCTTAGATGACAGTGCAGTGACAAGAGTCAGAATAAGACACTTACTATGATTCTCGTACTTTCTTTCAGTTACTAGTACATTTTGTGGCACAAAAGTAAGTCTTTGAGAGAGTGGTAAATAAAGGAACAAATCAAATGAATGGCATGTTGGGCAGGACTGGTTTCTGAGTGAGGTGCAGATCACAGAGTAGGGTCAAGGACCCAGGACTACTGTCTAAGTCATGGCGGTACATTTCTAATGAAAATAGATGACATCATAGTGTTGTGGATATGGCTAGACGACCCAAGCAGCGGCAGACCTTTCAGACAGCAGCTGTGTTTTGAGTCAAGCGAGGAAAAGTGGGCAGGTGTAAGTATAATCAAGTGGGATAGCTAAAGGAAAGACTGTTAGGCATGGCTTTTGTTTCTTGATTACATGTTCCTTCTTGTGCTTTGGAAAAAAGGCAGCAGAAAGTCATTGTTGGAACTGAAAATTCAAAAGCCTGATTGTGAGAATAAGGAAGTTTTTAAAAGGGGATGAGGGTCAGGGGCTGATGCTTAGAAAGCAGGAATAGCATGAAGACTTGAAATACTGTTGAGAATGAAGCAAATCTTTCTGGACAGAGATTTGTGAAACACAGTTGTACCTAACTGTGTGTGTGTCTTTAGGGGAAATGGTGGGTAAGGTCAGTGTTTCTTATACCGGTCTTGGTGTTTTAAAATGATACTTCTGGAAGGAGTCAGCTCCATGAAAGTGAACTTTTACATTTTACCCTCAAATGATTTGATGGCACTATCTCTCATCAGTCATTCTGACAAGAATATACTTTTACTCAGCGCCTATTTATGTGCAGAAATCTTCATTTAGATTGTACTTTTTGAAAATCTGGGTGTTAAGTTAATTGGGTAATCTTTTGTCCTTTTCTTATGGGAATAATTACTAGATTATTTATCATTGAATTGAATTTAGTTTGGAAAAGTAAGTTGAATTATTGCTGGATTTCTGAATTTTGGCAGCTTTGATATACATTGCACTGTGTTGTATCAGGCCAGTCTTTAGAGAATAACATTTTGAATATTCTGTTTTCCTGTGAGTCACATTAGTGTAAAACACATATAAAGATTTGTCCTTGAAGAGCACTGTGGGGCAAAGGACCTAGTTTTACACTAAGTGTAGTGACTTTTGCTCTTGTCTCCGCTGAAATAACCCTGGGAGTAATTGGAGTGCTTTGGTCTGGGAACTTCAGGGCACACACATCTGAGGCGGTGAGCTGGCCATTGGGGCTGGCCACAGCAGAAAAGACTCACCCGGAAGGTAGGTGAGTATGAGAAGGTATGATTTAGTCTATCATGCAGAGCTGGCTAATGGAAGCCTAGAATTAATTACAAGGCTAATCCAGTTCTGTAGCCAGTGTGAAATGAGACTTTCCCTCCGAGAAGCATTGCAGCTTTACATTAGGGGCCTCCCTAGACCTCTCCCAGATATCTGTCTGTTCCTTAGGATGATCCACCAGCTGCTCCATGAAAACTCTAAACAGGGTCGCTTTGAGTTGGAACTTACTCGATGGCACTTAGCAAAAACAACACAACACTGCTAGTTGCTAGTTAGAAGTATAATACATTTTGTGAGTTGTTCCAGTGAGTTAATGAACCCAAGGATTCTCCTACCATGCTCCCCAGGTGGTTAGGAGGAGAGATCGAGGAAAAGAAAGTGATAAAGAAGGGGGAGAGAAAGAGAGAGCAGGTAAGCGCCAAGTGGGCAACTTTGATCAGAAATAATTAAAAATTGGGAAACTGGGGTTATGATTGATTTCTGCCTTTTTGAAAGAGGTTTTGTGTTGATTCTCATCCAGGAAGCTATATTAGTAAGCACTGTACTCTGGCTGAATTGACTTCAGCACTACTTGTAAGATTTTACATTAATTTAGACCTTCCAATTATCTGATATGGTGCTATAGGATAAACACTGGAGTGCAAGGTTGGTTTGAACCACAAGATCAGTATTTCAAACTCACCTATACAGCGTTGCTGTGAGTCAGAACTGACTGGATCACACTTAACAACACAGTAACAGTTACCCAAAACTGATGTCAAATGGATCTTGCTGAAAGCAGAGAATATCAGAAAGATGTTTACCGGTGCTTTATTGACTACGCAAAGGCTTTCGATTGTGTGCATCATGATAAGCTATGGACAACATTGCGAAGTATGAGTATTCCAGAACACTTCTTTTGCTTATGAGGAATCTGCACCTTGACCAAGAGGCAGTTGTTCAAACAGAACATGGG
>NW_006408668.1:3216609-3218586 GCF_000296735.1 Chrysochloris asiatica | reverse complement strand
GTACCGATTCAATGGCACCTAACAGCAACAAAGAACACAGAAATGACACTTACATTTTACAAATAGGACTTTGAAATTTTATTTCCACTGTAGAATATGCTGTATTTCCTGGTTAATGTGTCCATTTGCTATTAGTTTAAATAGGAAGGTTGAAGATGTGCATCTCACCAGAGGTACTTTGGAAGAAAGGCCTGATGATCTACATCTGAAAACTTAGCCACTGAAAATCCCATGGAGCACTGTTACACTGTGACACTTATGGGGTCTCCATGGTTTTCTGTTAGAACGTGATTATAAGCTCTGAAGTTTCTTCTTTTTTTTAAAGAAATAATCTTGATTGATGCTAGAAATTGTCAGTACTTCATTGGAGGCATGGATAACAGAGGTAATCCTTAAAGCTGCTTTGAAATTAAAATCCATTCCTGAATGGTTTTGGAGATGTCCATTTCATAGTCTTTTTTCCCCCTAAAAAGCCAGTGTGAAAAAACATTTCCAGAGAGAAAGTTACCCAAACTTTCTTCTGACTATGGTTGGGCCTTGTTCTGAAAGGAGATTATCTGAGCAAAAGAAATACCTTTGGGTGGTGTGTTAAGGGTAGGGGTAGGGGCGTTAAGGGTAGGGGTGGTGTACTAAGGGTAGGGGTGGTGTACTAAGGGTAGGGGTGGTGTACTAAGGGTAGGGGTGGTGTACTAAGGGTAGGGGTGGGGCGTTAGGGTAGGAGTGCTGTGTTGAAGTTTGTTTTCACTCTGTCTACTCAGAAGGAGATAGGAGCCCTGATGGTGCAGGCTAACTGGAAGGTTAGTGGTTCAAATCCACTAGCCATTCTGTGAGAGAAAGCTGTAGCAGTCTGATTCTGTATAGACTTGCAATTCTGGAAGTTCGTTGGGACAGTTCTACTCTGTCTATAGGGGTGTTAAGAGTGGAGTCAACTCCATCATAGCACTTTTTTTTTTTTTTTTTGAGGTATGGTCTTTACTCTGGAGGATGATCTGATAACAAATACAGAATATGATTTGTTGTAGAACAGGTGTTTCCTTCAGTTTTACACCTAGCAAGAGTGTTGTGTGTGTCTTCCAGTCAGTTCTGACTCACAGTGATCCTGTATAGGGTTTCTGAGAGCAGGGTGGTGAGTTTGAACTTCCAATCTTAAGGTTAGTTGTTTTTTTTAAGTGCTGTAGAGTCAGTTCTGACCCATAGCGACCCTGTATAGGGTTTCCAAGGAGTGACTGGTGAGCTTGAACCACCGACCTTGCGGTTTCAACCAACTTAGCAGTCCAGCGTGTAAGCCCACAGAGCCACCAGTAGTCCAGTGCTTATCCTGTGACTCTGGATATGTAGTTCTCTGTACCATTTTCTCTCCTTTCCTTTTGTTTCTTTTACCTTGATTTATTATACCCCAATTTGGGGATGAGCACATTCAGTGTAAATTTTCTCTGAGTTTGATATTTGAGAAAAAGAGGTAAGTCAAGGTCTCCTTTTCTCCCTTTCTTCTTCTCCTTCATCCCCTGGATAGAAAGAAGGTCATGAACTACAAAGGGTTTTTTGAGTATAAGTTTTCAACCAACTATTATTAATGCTGTAGCTTTTTCCCTTTGGGAATCTAGTGCTACTTTTCATAATTTGTAAAGGGTTCATCTCATAGGTAAGATTTTATGTGTAACTTTCCTAGGGGAGATGCCCATGCTGATTTGGGAGGAAGAGGCTAAGGCGGAGCAGGTTTCAGAACCATTTCCTTCTCCTTGTTGTCTGTGTTCTGCAAGATCCTGCATACTATTGAATATTAACACTGTTGTAAGACTGCGACGTCTTTGTTGTGGATGTTTGCGCTTTGCCTTTTGATATGGTATAAATGCCTCCTTGTATAGTATATGATACAAGGAGCTCTTGTAGCGTAGTGGTTATGACTCGGGCTGCGAACCTTAAGGTCAGCGGTTCGAAACTACCAGCCGCTCCGCGGGAGAAAGATGAGGCTTTCTA
>NW_006408668.1:3213680-3216041 GCF_000296735.1 Chrysochloris asiatica | reverse complement strand
GAACTCGGATATTGCAGGTTATGATTTGCTTTGTACACAGCCTCTGTAAAGCTCTCAGGCTTGGCCTGAGAAAGTTGGCACCTGGGTAAGTTCTCATCTAAGTATGAATATGAATAAAGGCTGTCAATTATACTTTCTCGAGAAGCTCAGGAATTGTCTTTTGGAGAGTCAAACCATTAAGTACTTTCCATTGGCAGCCCTGCCTCCACAAAGTTGAGTGATTGAGAAGAGACCATAAACGGGTGTGGTAGAAGTTTGAATAATGGAATTGGAAAAGCATAGAGGTTCTTGAGTTTATTTAACTTCCTGCCCAGTTTCAGAAATACCTCCTATAGTGTTTCTGCAGTGCTTTTAAACTTCTAGGGACAAGAGCCCGGGGCTGTCATTGTTTCCATCACATGTTTTATGAAAAGCTGCTCACTGCAGATTAGTAAGTAAGTCTGTGCTTACCTTGCTTGTGGGTAATCCACCTCTGTCTAGAATTTACCAAATTTTTTTTGTCTCCCTGAGAGATGTACAAAATAAACTGATTCCTATTCTCTGATCTACCCGGAGGTACAGGTGAGACCCAGAATTTTTATTTTTATTTTTTAAAGCGCTGCGTGTGACTGTGGTAGCCATGTTTGGGAATGGGAGCTTTAGTGACACAGCGATTAATCTGTGGACAGCTTGAATCCACTAGCTGCTCTGCGGGAGAAAAACGTGGCAGTTTGTGTCTGTAAAGATCACGGCCTAGAAAACCCTGTGGGGCAATTTCTGTTCTGTAAGGTCACTGTGAGTTGGAATTAACTGGACGGCAATGAGTTTGGTTTTGGTTTTGTTCCTGTGTTTGAATTGGAATCGAATATTGAAGGCAATGAATATTGTGTTTATTCTGTAGTTACAAACGGTAGATGATTAGGTATACACCGTGATTATCTCCTTTAAGACATACTTGAGTAGGTTCCTTGGACAGTCAAGCCTTTCCCTTCGCCTAGACCTTCGAGCCACAAGGTCGGAAGTTCAAACCCACCAGTATCTCCTTGGAAACCTTAGACAGGAGTTGGTATCGACTCCACGGCACTTAGCAACAACAGTGCTCAAGTATGAGATGCAGAGTTCATTAACAAATGTAATGATGATTTAAAAAACTGGTTATCACGATTTTGTCTACAAGATAGCATGAAAAGAAACATTCTCTCACATGGCCCCTCTGTGCCAAGATCAGCACCTCAACACTGTTGGGATACGAAGGGAACACTGGTGAGTAGCATTTGTGGATTTGGGGAGGTTCCAGAACACCTGAAGTCATGTGGTTGCTCGCTTACTGCAGTAGACATTGTATGTAGTTAACTTGGTAGTTTATGTAGTGAATTTCATCTCTTTCTATCTTGTCTTCTCTTTATACACTGTTTCTTTGTGGCTCCCATTTATCTCCATTGACAGAACTCTGATTAAGAGCGGAATATCCCTGATGAGAGTACACTGATGGTGGGGGATTCTTGACCTGTTGCTTTTTAGCTTCTGCGTTTCCTCAGTTTTGGGTGGTGTTAGAATTGACTCTGGCCTGGGGTGACTTATTTAACCACATCATCACTTAAGTTTTAACTATAAACGTAAAACTATAAGATCTGTTTAACTGTTGTCTGTTTTCAATGAGTCGATTTCAACTCATGGTAGTCCTTTGTATGTTAGAGCAGAACTATATTCTATAGTTTTTAAATGGCTGTGGTCTTAGGGAAGTAGATCTCTAGGTCAGTTTCTAGGCTTTTCTTCTTTGGTGCTGTTAGGAAAGTTTGAACTGCCAGCTATTTGGTTGGTAGCTGAATACAGTTTTGTACTACCTAGGGATTTTGTTTATATGTTGTCTTATCTCATGGCCCTGTAAGCCTCTCACTTATCTCGTTAGGGGTTTTCCTCTTTTACACTGACCCTCCACTTTACTAAGCATGGTATCCTTTGTCTCTCATACTTTGGACATATTATTCCACCTGATAATATGTCCAAAGTATGAGAGAGAAAATCTCCCTCCTGATAATACATCCAAAGTATGAGAGACAAAGTCTCGATTTTTAAGGAGCATTCTGGCAGTCCACGGGTCTTTTTAATATTCTTCTCAAATGCATCAATACTTCTATGATCTTCTTTATTCATTGTTCACCTTTCACAAGTACATGAAGCGATTGAAAATACCATGGCTTGGGTCAGGTGTATCATAGTCCTCAAGGCATCTTAGCTCTTGAACACTTAAAGAGGTCTTGTACAGCAGACTTGCCTAATGCAATAGGTCATTTGATTTCTTGGCTGCTGCTTCCCTGAGTGTTGATAAGAGATCCAAATGAAATGAAGTCTTTGACAACTTCAATCTTTTCTCCATTTATT
>NW_006408668.1:3178022-3212673 GCF_000296735.1 Chrysochloris asiatica | reverse complement strand
TGTGCTCTTTGATCTTCATCAGTAAATACTTTAAATCCTCTTCACTTTCAGCAAACAAGGTTGAATCATCTGCATATCGCAGGTTGTTGTTAATGAGTCTTCCTCTAATGAGTCTTCTTCCTCCAATCCTGATGCCACATTTTTCTTCATATAACCCAGCTTCTAGGATTATTTGCTCAGCATACAGGTTGAATAAGTAGAAACACCTATATTTTGGAGTTAAAACTCTTTACTGGATGGGATTACAGACTATATTTCTTTCCTATAATAACCATAAATTTTAAAGAGAGTTTTTTGGTATTAAAAGGTTGCGTGTCTGTCTTTTCTTTGTCTCCGTTTCATGTAACAGAAAAAGTTGGTTTTGAATTTTTTAAAAATTCCCATGGAACAGTTAAATTAGGCCCCTCAGTCTCCCACATCCCCAATCAGCACCTAACTCTTCACCCCTCTTTATGTTCTTTAACTTTATCTCACATATGTATTTCTTGGTCTTCGAGGATTATTATTCCTTTCTTTGTTTCTAAAGCACTTCTATGTGCTAAACACTCTTTCTGAAATCAAGAAACTTAATTCACAATTTGGATTTTTTTCCTTAATGAATATCATTAAAATATATATATATGTGTGTATATGTGTTCCTTTTTGGAGTTTATTTTTGTTAAGTGCTGTCAAGTCGGTTCTGACTCATAACTATCCTGCATAAGGTTTCCGAGGAGCAACTGGTAAAGTTTGAACCACCAACTTTGTTGTTCAAACTGACCTCGTAGTTGAGTGCTTATCTTATAGTGTCACACCAGGAGTTTAGGCCATATGAAGTTTATAGCATAGTGGTGGTGATGTGCGTAGAGTCACTTCCTACTTATCGTGACCCTGCATAGAATTCAAGGCTCTAATTCTTTACAGGAGCAGAAAACCTCATCTTTCTCCTGTGAACTGCTGGTAGTTTAGAACTGCTGACCTTGAGGTTAGCAGAGCAACTCTTAGCTACTGCGCTACCAGAGCTTCTTGAGTCAGAATGGTAAGGAGTCCTGTTGTGGCGTTGTAGGATAAAGTACTGGAACACCAGGTTGGTTGTTCAAACTCATCAGCTGCTCCTTGGAAACCCTATACAGGGTCACTATGAGTCGGAATCAACTTCATGGCCCACAACAATAACAACAACAACAACAACAACAACAACAGTATCCCCTTATTCTGTTTGAACAACTGCCTTTTGATCTATGTACATGTTCCTCATGAGTGCAATTAAATGTTCTGGAATACCCAGTCTTTGTAATGTTATGCATAGTTTGTTATGATCCACACAGTCGAAAGCCTTTGCATAGTCAATAAAGCACAAGTAAACATCTTTCTGGTATTGTCTGCTTTCAGCTAAGATCCATCTGATGTCAGTAGTGATATCCATAGTTCCACATCCTCTACTGAATCCAGCTTGAATTTCTGGCAGCTTCCTGTCAGTGTACTTCTGCAATCGGTTTTGAATGATCTTGATTAAAACCTTACTTGCATGCTATATTGATGTTGTTAGATGATTTCTGCATTCCATTGTCTCACCTTTCTTTGGAATGGGCACAGACTCGGATCTTTTCTACCAGGTTGGCCAGGTGGCTGTCTTCCAGATTTCTTGGCATAGACTTGTAAGCACCTCCAGCACTGCATTGGTTTGTTGAAACATTGCAATTTATATTTCCTCAGTTTCTGTAGCCTTGTTTTTGCCAGTGCCTTCAGTACTGCTTGAATTCTTCCTTCAAAACCATTAGTTCTTTTATTTTTAAAAGTTTTTATTGTGTAGTGAGTGAGTGAGTGAAGGTTTACAGGGCAGATCATCAGTTTTACATTCAGGAAATCATTGTAATGATTACAATCACCGATACACATCCTTAGCCAACAGTATTTACGTCTATTACTTTTTTTTTTTATGTACACATACCACATTGAAAATACATATTTATTTAACTGTCCAAAGGGCACATTTTGCAAGCCAGCCTCCTACCCATAGGCACACTGCTTTTCTCAGTCTTTGGGCCAATAGTTCTTGATCTGTTGATTTCTCATGAAATGAACAATACCATTAGTTCTTGATTATGTGGTACATCTTGAAATGAACGATTCTTTTTGGTACAGTGACTCTTTGAATTCCTTCTGTCTTGTTTAGATGCTGACAGCGTCATTCAGTATTTTACCCACAAACTCCTTCATGATTACATGTTGAGGCTTGAATGTTTTCCTCAGTTCTTTCAGTTTGAGAAATGCTGAGAAAGGCAGTGGTGAGGCAAAATAAGGAGCACATGTCGGACTCCCATGTAGAACCAAAGAATTAGAAGATTACCAAGTTCAATACATGTGTTAAATCACTGTGGAAGTGCTCAGCGCTGGTACCCATAGTTTCTGATTTCCCAGTCTAGAACACCATTGCAGTTTTGATCAGAAGGCTATGTTGCCATAGCACTTTCCTAAGCAGCATGCTCCCAAGGTCTGAATGAGTGGTTCTCCTCCCCCGGAGAGCCACTGCTGGGTTCCACTCTCAGGGTGCATGGTCTAGTCAGTCTGGGAGTGGGCCTGAGTCTCTATTTCATGCTAAAGCGACTGGTCTGGACACTACACTTCAAGAACTCACTAGTCTAGCTGATGTCTGGACGTTATAACCGCGCGTGGAGCTTTCCCCTCCAACAATATTTTATGAAGGCTTTCAAAAGCCTCCAAAAAATAATGAAAACCAATATCCTTCTCCTGGATTTTGCAATGAACATTTTATTATATTGGTATTATCACTAGGCAACCTATGCATATCAATTCATCATATATATGGTCGTGGTAGTGTGCTGTGGAGTCGGTTCTGACTCATAGCAACCCTGCACAGGGTTTCCGAGGCTGTAAATCTTTACGGGAGTGGAAAGCCTCATTTTTCTCCTGTGGAACCTCTGGTAGTTTCAAACTCATGATCTTGTGGTTATCAGCCCAACTCGTAACCACTATGTTACCAAAGTATGTATGTATGTGTATATATATATATATATATATTTGTTGTTAGATGCCATCAAGTCAGTACCGACTCATAGCGACCCTATGCACAACAGATATATATGTATGTATATATGTGTGTGTATATATACACACACACACACACACATATATGTATGTATGTATGTTGTTGTTGTTAAGTGTCATTGAGTTGGTTCCAAACCATAGTGACCCTGTACAGAGTTTCTGAGGCTGTAAATCTTTACGGGAGCAGAAAGCCTCATTTTTCTCCCTGGGAGCGACTGGTAGTTTCGAACTGCTGACCTTAATGTTTGCAGCCTAATTCGTAACCACTATGCTACCAGAGCTATACTGGAAGTTTTTAAAAACTGTTCTTTAGGTCCAGTTGTTTGATATGGTTGGAGCCCAGGCATGGTACTTCTTAATGCAACCCTCCTCAAATGATTTTTAATGTTCAGCCTTGGTTGGAGACCACTGCTCTTAGATCATTTTACTTTCTTCAGTATGTGATTTATGTTTGGAAATCTGGCAGAATTAAGAAATCAGTCTATGAAATGAAGAAAAGCGGATAAGTGTTACACAAATGTTTGAGAAATCTCGAAAAAATAAATTAAAAATAAAGAAGAGATGAAAGCAGAAGCAACATAAGAGTTACGGTTCAGAAAATGATTTGTTCATTCTCCCTGTGTGTATCCCTCCCTGCCCTTTCTTTCCTTCAGGGTTTTCTCAGAAGACAGCATGTTTAGAAAATGTAAATCTTTGATTAATACTATGCTTGTTTTCTAGTTTTGGGCCCACTTTTCAGAAATGGACACATTAGGACAGTGTTTCTGTAGCAGAGGGATGCAGCCCAGTAGGGGTAGTATGATCAGTGTAGTTAGGGAAGATTAGCATCTTTCTTTTACTTGAACAGAATAAAATAGAGTTGTGTACCAAGGGTGGTTTGTGAAACTTCTGTTTTGGTTAGAAATGTTTGATTTTACATTAATTTTTCATTACACATTTTAGTCAAGAGGGTTTGAAAGCTACTGGGCTAGGATATGCTCTGTTCTGTTAGCAAAAACGAGGAATGGTTAACCACTGAGTGGACAGTACTTTTGACGTGAAATCCATCCACATTGCCCACATCATTCGCTGCAAATGATCGTCTTTTTATTTGGCTTTGGGCCTCCTCCTGTCCATACCTACCATGATAATTTCCTTTCTTCTACCTTTCTGTGTTGTGGCACAACAGGGTTAAGCATTGGATTACTGTCCATAAAGTTGGCAGTTCAAACCTACTAACCATTCCTTGGAAACCCTATTTATCTACAAGGTCACTATGAGTCAGAACTAACTCCACAACAACAGCCTACTCAGCTCCCGATCTTTTTATTTGATAAAATCCTGTTGCATCTTTTGTCTCCTTCTCCCATCTGATTTACTCTCCATTGTTCTTGAGAGTCATACCTATTTTTGAGGGCAGGTGTTGTTCTTGGCATTACTTACATCTGCAGATGGTTTGCAGAAGATGACTGAGTTGGACAGAAACTTTTTTGTTTCTCACCCTCAATTCTACCAAGGCATTTGTGAATGCTCTGGATTGAGATACAGTATCTTCTTTGGGTAGTCAGAGATTGGGAAGAGGGCCCAGCCCTTTTAAATGTATTGTGGTGCTTTAGGATAAGCACTGACTGTTAACCTCAAAGTTGGTGCTTCAAATCCATCCAGACGCTCCTCAGAAACCCTGTACAGAATCACCATGTGTGTTAGCCAACTCAATGGCATACAACAACAGGGAAAAAAGGGAAAGATTCTTTGGTTTGGATTCTGCTTTATCTATGTACTTTGTACTCTTATCTTTTTTTCCCTTTCTGTTTCCCATATAATATGAGTTAGCTGCATGGTATTCTGTGAAATTGAAATGCCACATATTGCAAATTAAACATTCTACAGTTCTGATATTGAAGAAGAGTTTGGTAGATGACCCATTTGGGATTATTATTGTTGTTAAGCACCGTGCAGTCAGTTCTGACTCACAGCATCCTTTAATAGGGTTTCTGAGACATTTTAAATGTTTGCGGAAACAGAAATCCTCATCTTTGTTCTGAGAAGAGAATGGTAAGCTTGAACCTCTAGCTTTGTGGTTTGCAGTCCAGTGCTTATTCTGTGGAGCCATCATGCATCCCTTTGGGATTATAGTCATGACTTGAAGCTACTTTGCCTTTTTCTTGTTGAGTTTGGAGTTGAGGTGTGAGTACAGTTGAACCGTAGGCCAACTCTCCATTACACTACAAAACAGGAGGACCCTCCATAAGACGGATTGACGCAGAAGCTGCTACAGTGGGCTCAAATAGGGCAATGATTGTGAGACTGGCCCAGGAATGGACAGCGTTTCCTTTTCTTTTACATACGTACAGGCTCACTGTGAGTGGAGACTGACTTGACAGCACCTGACAGCAATAAGAACATCTCAACTAAAGAGGGCAAGAGAGGTTAAATTCTTTGGCTAGTTAGTAAAATAGCAAGAAGCTCTTACTAAAAAATTAGGGGCCAGAAGGAGCTGCTTCTACTGTCTTGGCCTCTGTGATCCTAGTGATTCATTTTTGCATATCCAGATCAGACCCCAGATTGTTGACTCTAGATCTGTGATGGGATGAATGTTACTGAGGATGAGAGGTCTGCGGTAGGGTGTCTCAATAATGCTCCAACATGTATTGAAATGAATTTTTGAGGATGCTTTTTGTGTGTTTTTTCCTTGAGGAAATCGCAAATTCTTATCTTTTAATTGATACAATTCTATTCTGCTCAGAAATAAGTGAAATAGTACATTTATGTTGATTTGTGAGAAATGTAAGAGGAAAGTTTGGGAACTATCTGAATGCTGGTGTCCTGTCCCTGTTTTTTATTTTAAAGTCACTTGAGATCCCTTTTAAATGAAATAAATCTTGGTTCTTGTGGTTATTTTATCTTTTCTTTTCCTTCAGAAAAAGCTTAAGGAAATGATAAAACATCCCATAATTTTGCGTGGCTTTATCAATGTAGTTAATCCTCCCTTTAATTTTAACTTGTTCTTCCGAACTGGGGAGGGGAAGCTAGTTCTGCAACTTTCTGTGCTAGCTATTTTTGAAGTAGTAAGTGCAGATTTAAATATATATATATCCTTTAAAAATTACTTTTTAAACTCAGTGGGAGATGAAATGGGCACAGAAAGCCCACAAAAGTAGCTACTGTGTAATTTACCCCAGCCGTGGGTCTGAAGTAACCCACATAGCCTTCCTGCATAAATTTTCAAGATTTTATTTATTTTATGTTGATTTTATTTCTTGGAGAACTGATTGCCCTTCAGGAGTGTAATCAAGATTTATGTGGGGGGTGGGGCTGAAGGAAAAATGGCCGGCAGGCAACCAGGCTCAGAAAAAGTGGTTTCTGAGTAATGTTAATGAATTTTTTTGTTGTTAAGTGTTGAGTCAGTTCTCACTCATGGCAACCCTGTATTAGGGTTTCCAAGGAGCAGCTGGTGGCTTTGAACCGTCATCCTTGTGGTTAGCAACTTAGTGCTGATTGTACAGTGCCACACCAGGACTCTACCCAGAAAATGAAATGTTATAAAACTCAGGAGAATTTCTTTGCCTTTTCTAATCTCCCTTTCTGTCCCCATGCAACTTAAGAGCCCCTTCTTTGCTGGCTTTGTTGGGAGAAAGGAATGCTTTGCCTCACCTTTCTGGGTTTTGTAGAGTGATTTCAAGTAGCTGTTGTCATCTCTCTCCTCCCAAACAAATTTTTGGTGCTGAGGGACTTTGGAAAGATGAGAGCATCATCTCTGGGAGCCATTGTTTCTACATAGATAAGATTTAGTAGCTGTCGTCCCAGCCTGGAACTCAGTGGCACTGAGTCTCTGTGTCAGTGTTAGAGTATCCCCAAGAAGCTTTTCCGTTGTTTTTTTTTTGGGACTGTGGGCTGGAACCGGTGACTTTACTATGTTGTGAGATCCCACCCAATGAGTTGCAGCTCTCTGAAAGCCAGCCTGTTGCTCACAGAATGCTTGCTGGCCTGGGGTTCCTGTCTGCAGGAGCAGCTTCCTAAAGCAGAAAGCAGCAGCTCCCAGACTTGAGGCTAACAACAGACCTTCCCTTTGTGATTGAGGAAGGAAATGAACCACCGGTGTTGGTGATGTTGTAGGGATGATTAGGAAAGACATGACTCTTGAGGGAAATGCAGACAGGAAAACGGATGCCACAGAACCACTGAATGTAAGACTTGTACAAGATCTACGAGGTCATCTTGTTCATTAGCCTCATGGGGCCCAGACGGCTCCAGTTTTCGTGCATGAGGTCACCCAGCAAGTTCCTGTCCAGTGTAGAATTAGAATGTGGGTCTCTAAAAGCCAGCTGTGGGGAGATGAACAGTAGCCATTAGTTGTGATGGTTGATTTGGTGCTGATGTTGAGCAAAGAACCTGCCTTGTCAAGAGACGAAATGGATTGGTAGTGTGTGTCAGGGGAGGTGTAGGTAAGTTGGCTTGTTCAGTCCCTGTTGAGCTCAGTTTCTTAGGCCAAAGGGCAAATGTATGGAGAATGCATGGACGGTGGAGAGAATAGATGATGGAAGCCAGGCAGACCAGCGCTTCAATATCCTAGCCACCAGTTACTTGAAAACTCTGGACAAAATATATGAACGTCTTCAATAAATTTGTGCAAAAATGGATGAAGAGATAATGCACATTTTCCATGAACCTTTTGAAGCCCCCCCATATTATCTTGCTGAACTTTAAATGTTCTTAACCTTACAAATAGGATGGTCTCAACCACCCACCCATCAAACTTGCATTGAAGATGATATTCCCTGAGTACTTCTAAGCACAGACTCCTGGAAAGCTCACCAGGGGGTGGGAGCTGTCTGCTTGATTTGGAGCAAAGATTTGGAGTCTGATGTTTCTGTGTATGAGTTCCATTTCTGTCATATATTGACTGTGTGACCTTGAAAAAGTAACAACCTCCTGGAGCTGTTGTTTCCTGAATTCTGTAGCCTGAGAATAGTAATATGGGCTTTAGACGGCTGCGAACATTAGAAGGTGTATCTAGCATTTCCTGTTTCATGGAGTGTGTCTTCCGAGAATACTAAGAATTTAATCTTCTTTCCTTCTGCTTATACTGAGATTATTTTTTTTATTGATTTTTGTTACTGAGATTTTCAATGGAAAAGAAATCCCATGAGTGAACTGATTCATTATCCATTATGCAGGGAATCTAGTTTCTAATAAGAAAGATTGAATTCTTGCCAAAAAATGTGTTCAAATTCAACTGTTGATGTTAGGTGTCATAGAGTCTGTACTGACCCTATGCACAACAGAATAAAACACAGCCCGGTCCTGCGCCAGTCCCACAGTTGCTGTACTTAAGCCCCGTACTGTTGCCACTGTGCCCTTGGGGGTCTTTCTCTTTTTCACTGACCCTCCACTTCATGATGTCCTTCTCCAGGGACTGATCCCTTTGACAATATGTCCAAAGTATGAGAGATGAAGTGCATCATTCTGGCTTCTAAAGAGCATTCTGGCTGTACGTCTTCCAACACAGATCTGTTCTTTTGGCAGCCTATGGTACTTTCAGTATTCTCTTCCAATACCATAGCTCAAGTGCATGAATTTTTCTACAGTCTTCTTAATTCACTGTCCAACTTTCACATGCATATGAGGCTATTGAAAATACCATGATTTGCATCAAATTTAACAACTAAGGGAAATTTAAAGAAAGCAGTGGCCTGATAAAATAAATATCTGGTCTCCCATCATTTTTATGTTGCAGCAGATAATTGTTACACGTACAAAATAAAAAATAGATCGTCAGATAAATTGGAGGCACATTCAATTATATCTTATATAGTGTGGCTGTTATATCAAATGGTATGAATATGATTGAGTATGAATATCAGGTAGTACACATAAAAGATTATAATTAGCTTTATTGCACAGCAAACTAAAATGTTCATTTTTTTCATTTCCATTCTTTCTATCTGTAGGCACACACCAGTGCCTTACCATTAGGTGCCAGACAGTGTTTGATTGGTTGCTGTCCATTTCCCAATCCGTATGCACATAGAAGTAAAGGCCCTGGGTGCCGTGTAAGAAGTGGAAGGTGTTCCGCTTGTGCTTTTACTGATCTCATGGCCTTTGCATGGAGTGTTGGTGCTCTTGTCTCTGCAGGCCAACCTGCCTTCTCTGCCTGCCTCCAGTTGCTGTTATTGAGGGAACAAGGTTGAGACAGCAGAGCCTGTGGCCTGGGCATGCTGTACACAAATCACATAGATGATGATCGTGCTAAGGTCTCTGAGGAGGTAGGCTCATCTGTGTCTGGCATCCAAGACTCTCAGAGTGGAGTATTGTGATGAGACCAGCTTGACTTACGTGGAACTGGAGAAAGGGGGATAGGCTTTGGAATAGGGAGTAGGCCCAGCCCAGTTAGGCCTTGTTTTAACTTGTGTTTGTGGGTAGGGTGTTGTTCAGAGACAAAAGAGAAGGCACTATACTAAAATTATACCACCTCTCCTCCCACTGGCTAGAACTTACCATTTTTTTGTCCAACACCGAAGCCCTTTATTTTCCCTTCATAGAGATGAGAGGCTTAAAATGCAGACATACATTGTTATGAGTGAATTTTCAGTTGCTGTATAAATGAGGTCTCTGTTAGGATGGCAGGACTGGTTAAGTTGGAAAGCAGGATGGTACAAAGGCAGAAAGGGAGTAGTAGAGAGGATGTTGGGAGCAGTCTTGTAGGGGAAAATGGAACCACCCACGGCAAACTTCATTACTAAATGTTTTTGTGAGGGTTCGCTGTACCTTTCTTCTCTAACCATGTCACCCTCCTCGCTGTGGTTGCCCATTCTCCTAGGAGAAACTCATACTTGAATGTCACTGTAGACCCTGTCTGGGCCAGCCCTTGGTTTCATCCAGGCCTCTCCTGGAACATCTCCCATCCTTGTGCTACTGCCTCACTGACCCCATGTCCATGCTCATCTCCTGTGAAGCTCCTTCCTGCCAGGCACCTGAGACTTCTGCAGCCACCCCCGCTGGACTCTGATCACCAACACAGGTCTTTCTAGCATTGTTTCTCTTGCCACCATAGCACTTGGCCAAGCTGTGATTTTACCTCTGAGTGTGTATGTGACCTTTGATTAATGTTAAGAGTGGGATCACCAGTCCATGTGCCCTTGCTTTGGGCACACTCCTGATCCTTTGGCTATATTTTGAATGTTTCTACTTCTCTGCTTGCAGACCTAGTCCTTTATAATAATTCCTTCTATTGGGGACCCTCATTCATTCAAAAAAATCTGTATGAGAAGTCTTCAGAAAGTTTGTGGAGAATGGAATTAAAAGATAGTCAAATTTTTCCATGAACTTTTTGAAGCCCTCTCATATTTAGGATGTTTTCTGATTTTTCTACACAAAATAAACCCTTTAGTAGTGTGCCCTCTAGTCCCTGTTCTTAACTCTGTGACAGACTTCTTATTTTACTATAATAATTGATCATTTCTGCTAGAATGTAAGATCAGTGAGGGTCTCTGAGTTAATACTCATGCCACTGGCAGTACTTGGCTTCTGATGGATACTTAATAGGAGTTAGTTGGCTAAAAGAATGCTTTCAAAAGAAAACCATGAAAATAAATGCACTCAAAGCTCTGGCATGGAACATCTCTTCTCTCCCCCTCGTCCACCTCTTCCCCATCCCTCTCTGTTCTTCTATCCTTTTCTTCCCTGCTCCCCCTCACACACTCATTTTTGCTATCATTTTTATTATGAGCTTTCTGCACTATCATGAACTGTCCACATACAGGAAAAGGCCTATTGGGCAGTTGGAGTTTTGATTATGAAGAGTTAGTCATTATGACAAGTCCATGAAACACAGATGATAAGGCTGCTAATAAATTCAGTCTGGTGCAGTTATTTGTCACCTGAAAGAGTGGTCATTCGGTACTTAGTACTTTCTGTTTTTTTTTTTTTAAATCAGTTAGGTTTGTGAATTGTGGCCATTGTTCACCTCTGCCAATGAGTGGTATCAAGGAGGCTTTAGAGTGGAGCTGTGGCCCTTGCTTTCTTATGACAAGTCCTGACTGCCATACTGAGTTTCGCATGGAAGGCCACACCCACTTTTAAAGCATAATTTAATGTGAGTAAATATCTTGGTTATATGGTTCTAAAGAATTATGACTGCACATTATTGCTTCAGTGACTGAAGTTAGGACAAAATCTAATCTGAGGAGTTCTTGCTCTTACTGGTTGTTTCATTGGCTGGATCAGAGTACAAGATTGAAAGCACCTGGGAGGGAGATAGGCCCCTAGGTAGGGCTGCTTAGTGTTGTATTAAACATGCTGGTGAATGGACATTAAAAACAACTTGCTGCTTTTCCTTTCTTTGCCACTCCTTTGGAATTGCTCACGGCCAGGATTCTGTGTCGGGAACAGGTGACTCAGGTGAAAGAAACTCTTGAGAAGGAAACAGCTGTCATTTTCTGGTTACTCACTATCATTCAGGGCATTCAGATTAATGCTTCCTTTTCTCTTCTTTCCCCTCTTCCCACACTTAGATTCCTGTCTCCTCTAACCTTCTCACCTCACTTTAAGTTCACCAGGGCCAGATGGAAATGGAAAGGGTATTGGTTGATGCCTGCATTGTGACGGGCTCACAAGGTAGTATTCTGAGAGTTGCAGGTTCGCTAACAAGAGCTTACAGTTCTTAAGGGGCATAGCTGTGTTTGAGCTGGGGTTATGATTTCGAACCCATTTTTATATCATGGCTGCCTGCACTGCCTTTTCATTTTGGTTAAACCCAGGAAGATTGCTTTAAAAGTCCACAACAATGAGAGCCCATCAGACTTCTCCGTACACCCCATGGGAAGGGAAATGGGAAAGGCCATGTTTTATTTCTTTTTCCTCTGAAGTCACTAAAATGCATTGCTGAGTAAAGGCTGGGATACAGCAAACACTGGGGAATATTTACCTGCATCTGGATAACCCTAAATCCTCTCTTGATCCATTGAACAACAGTAATTAGAAAAACAGCTTCTGATCAGAAACTGACTTGACTCTTGATGAACATGGGGACCCACTTGAGGAGTAGAACCTTCTTAAAAGGCAACCCAACCAACCCCCTGCTACTGAGTCTAATCTGATTCAAGGCGACCTTGTACCCTATAAATCTTTACAGGAACAGCAAGCCTCATCTTTTTCCTGTGGAGCGTCTAGTGGGTTTGAACTGCTGACCTTGTGGTTAGCAGTCTAGTGCTTATCCTGCATTTCTACCTGGGCTCCTTAGAAACGTCTTGTTTTGCTAAGTGCCATTGAGTCAGTTCCGACTCATACAGACCCTGTTTAGGGTTTCTAAAGAGCAGCAACTGGTGAGTTTGAACAGCTGACCTTGCAGTTAGCAATCTAAAGAAATGCTTCAGCCAGCAGTAGAGATAACTTACATTCAGATTAAAAACAACAACAACAAACAGTAGGATGTCTTATTTTTATAAGGGACAGTTAACTTAGCTCTGTTAATTATAAAGATTCCTGGGATGAACAAAATTGTTACTAGTTGCCTCTGGGAGGTGATTTAGTGCTTTGAGATCTGTAGAGAGAAAGAAACAGGATAATGCGCTGGAGAAGTTCTTTTTTGGCTCAGTGATTTTTTAAAAAAAAAGATGGCCTTGACTGCCTGGTACTGTCTCCATTTTCCTGTGCTTTTGGAGTGCTTCAGGACCCTTGGAGTCTTGGGGTTAAGGCACTTGAGTGCTAACCAGAAGGTTGTTGGTTTGACCCCACCAGTCCACTCACTCCTAAGGAGAAAGATGTGGCAGTGTAAGCCTGGAAAGATAATATAACCTTGGGAACGCTATGGAACAGTTCTACTCTGCCCTATAGATACAGGATCACTATCAGTTGGAATAGACTACAGCCATGGAGTCCTGGTGTGATGCGGTAGTTAATGTGCTAGATGGCAAAGTCTGTTTGAATCGCAGGGTCGGTGCTTCAAGCTCACCAGCTGCTTCTTGGAAACCCTATTCAGGGTCACTATGGATCAGAACTGACTCAACAGCACTTAACAACAACAGCAACTAAGGTGCTGTCTTCTCCTTGCAACATCCGTTGACCCCTTTTGTTTTGGAAGTGGAATTGAATGGTGTGATGGAAATGTTATTTGCCTGCCTCAGGAAAGTGACTTAACCTCCCTAAGAATCCATTTTCTCAGCTGGATACTAGAGCACATTACATTAATGCCTATTTCATGGGCTGATTGTGAGGATTCAATAAGATAGCATTCATAAAGTCTTAGATTTTTGAGTTCACTAAATAGCGGTGCAGAATATGTGGTTGCTTCCAGCTGTCTTTATTTCTTGGTATGTCTGCAGGGCATTTGTATATTGTTCTTTTTATCATATTGTCTACCGTTATACCATAACTCCTGGAAGGCTAAATGTCTGACTTTTAGATTCTATGGGATCTACTAGTTAGGATAAGAGTTGACGCCATTCAGCAATGAATAAATGGGCTAAGTTCAACCATGTTCCATAGACTCCCGTTGACCTGTATATGAGAGAGAGAAGAGGAGGGGCTGGTTGGTCTAAAGTGTGGTGAGACCTGGGGACACCTGAGCCCATGGACAAGGACATAGCCACAGAGGGCTAGAGCTGAGAGTGAAACATCCAGCGGATATGAAGTGAGGGGGAGGTGCACAAGAACACCCAAACTTGCAGATAGTACCCATTTGACCTAGCCTCAGTGGCTTGATAATCAGAACTTTACTATAGGAAGATAAAAAATTTTGATAAAGGAAATGAGTATAAATTGCTACAATTTGATGAACTTGGCCTATTCTGATGGAGGTAGTAGCTCAAAATACCAACAGAGAGGGGAGGATTCTTTACATTAAGTATCAATAGTATCCTCTCTGTACACAGGGTAGATAGGGACAGGCAGCTTAGACATTGGCTACCTAAAATGAGGGGGTGATAAAGACTCGAAGTGACTGGCTTACAAGGTTTCAAGAGGGAGTTTCAGAGTGTGTGGGGGAGGATAGAGTTACCACTGAGTAGTTTTCATCTTGTCTAGATGGGTCTGGTAAAAAGAGATGGGGATAAGATTCTTATGATTCAGTAGTGAGTAATTGTTATAATGACTAACTGAGACTGTCACAATTGTAAAGTTAGAAGTTTTATAACAAAAATGGGGGAGTAGTTAATCTACAGTCCAGAAACAGAGGACCATAGGACCACAAAGGGAGAAGAGCACAAGTGGAATGCTGGACCCTAACCAGAGAAGGAGCGATGCCGAAAATGGAGGCAGAGATGGGGACATGGAGAGAGGGAGCATCTGAGGACTCTAGATTCATGGAAAGAGAGGGATTGAGAGCTGGCGGCCGGGAGGCAGACTTGCAGAATGTGCCCTTTGGTGGTTTAAATTGTTATGTATGCCTGAGTGTTTTTGTTTTTGTTTTTTTTAAAAAGGAAAAAAAGAGCTAAGATGAATAGAGAGAAATACTGTTAACTGATAGTACATGGAGGGGATTATAATCATTGTAGTGAAACAACGTGTATGATTTGTTGAATATAAAACTGATATCTGCTCTGTAAACCTTCACTCAATTCACAATAAAAACTTAGAAAATAAAATAAAAAAGGTGACGCCATTGTGACTGTAGGTTCTGCCAGTAACTCAAAGCTGGCAGCCAATGCGGTAGTTTCCTTCTTTGTATACACTTGACATTGAGCAAATGAGCAGATTCATTAGTTGAGGAGGTGGTGCTGTTTTTAAAATATCAGAGAGGGATCCAGGTTTCTGGGTGGCACCAAACCCTGCACCTGGAGATCACGGTTTAATAAGGCTCAGTGAGTCAGAGCTCCTAAGGCAGTTGAGCTATAGTTCCCCCTATTCTGTTAGTGAGCAAAGCTATTCTTTCTGTTGTCTTCACTTTGTAACATGGACAACCTCCAAAGGAAATATATCCATCAACACAACTCTGATCATCTTCATGGTTAGAAGTCCTAATGTGTTATTTCCCTGAAATATCATTTGATTGTAATTTTTTTTTTCCCTTTAAAAAATAGTGCTCAAGAGAGGAGAGATAATGAATTAAAGCTTTTTTCTGCTATCTTCTTTAATAATAATTCAGTATAATGTAAAACAAAAACAAAAACCGCAAAGCAGAGGGTTCAGCTGCTTGGATTGTTTGTTGTTGTTGTTAGGTGCCTTTAAGTTGGTTCCAACTCATTTCAACCTTATACACAATAGAACGAACCACTGCATGGTCCCATGTCAACTTCACAATTGTTGTATTTGACTTCATGGTTGCTGCCACTGTGTCAGTCCATCTTGTTTGGGGTCTTCTACTTTCTTGCTGAACCTCCACCTTCCCTAGTATGATGTCCTTTTCCAAGGGTTGGCTCCTCCTGATTAATATGTCCAAAGTACGAGAGATAAAGTTTGACCATTGTCCCTTCTCAGGAGCATTTTAGCTGTACTTTTTCCAAGACACATTTGTTTGTTCTTCTGGCAGAAGAACATTAAACATTTTTTACAACACACTAGTTCAAATGCAGTGATTCTTTTATGGTCTTCGCTATGCATTGTCCAACTTTCACAAGTATGTTGTTGCTGTTGTTATGTGCCGTGGAGTCGGTTCCAAGTATATGAGGTGATTCAAAGTACCATGATTTGGGTCAGGCACACCTTATTCTTTCTTTCAACTGACATCTTTGCTCTTGAACACTTTAAAGACACCTTGTGTAGAATATTTTCTGATTTCTTGATTGCTGCTTCCATGAATGTTGATAGTGGATCCAAGCAAATTAAAGTCTTTGACAACTTCAATCTTTTCTCCATTTATTATTGTTACTTATTGGTCCAGTGGTGAGAATTTTTGTTTTCTTTACATTGAGGTGCAATGCAGACCATAAAGACTATAGTCTTTGATCTTCATCAGTTAAGTGTTGCAAGCAAGCCCTCTTCACTTTCAGCAAGCACAGTTGGATTGTTAGTGACTGTAATCTAGGGTCCCTGGAGGTTCTCTGCTTCTTCCCTGTCTGACCTTTCTCTGCCTTACTGAATTAAAAAAAGAAAAAATGTTGAGTCTGTTTACTTGTTTCCTTTACAGTATGGCAGAGAGGAGAATTTCCAGTAGGGAATTTAAAAGTAAATCCCAGGAAGGAATTCAAAGTTCACTCAGATCAGTTAGAGTTGTTTATCCCTTACTTGTTTGTCCAGCTTTATTGAGAAGAAAACTATGTAGAGGTATCAGGGGGACCAGTAGTGGGACCTATCGGTGTGGCTTTTACCTCTTACTTTATAAATGAAGACCCTATAAATGCTCAGTAGAGCATTCAGCCTCCTTTTCCCCTCTTTGTGCTTTCCGGGAGGCCCATCCCTTCTTTGATAGGGGAGAAAGGGACAGGAAGTGTTGTTGAGGCTTGTGAATATGTTGATCCTAGACAGTTGGCCTCAAGAAGCCAGATATTGAGTGTGGTAGGAAGATGGAACATTCTGTTGAGCCTTGAGTGGAACATCTGTCTATTTGGTTGCAGAAGTGATTAATATTATCTTGATTCTCCCCCTCCCCTATAGCCATCATGATTTGAAGCCTTGTGTATTGTCTTGTGTCTCTGATTTGTTATATAAATATAGCACCCCTTACAAAGAAGGTCGGTTATTACCTTGTGCAAAATCAAACTTTGCTTTGCTTTTTCAGCAGTGCTTTTTGACCTTGATGTCTGTAGTAACAGTTCTTTTCATGCTTGCTACAAGGATAGAAAGGAATGTTGACATTCAAATGGGAAAATAAATATTTGAAGCTACATTTTAGTTCTTTCAGTTTGCATAGTCCCACCAGCAAAGCCCTTCCCTTACTCATCTTGTAAAGAACATATTTTTAGGGGAGGAAATCTTGTGTTTCTTTCAGAAAACCTTGCTTTTAAGCTTTATAGAAATGGAAACTTCTCTCTTTAGTCCCCCTCTCCTTTTCTGTAGCTATTAATAAAACACTTGATTACAGTCAACATTGGAGAATTTGTAGGCCCACACTGTGCTGTTTACCCTCAAAACAATTCCATGAGTTATTTGCATTGCTACAGATGATTAGACTGTAGCCTATGTTGTTGTTAAGTGCCATAGAGTCGGTTCTGACCCATAGCGACCCTGGATAGGGTTTCCGAGGAGCAGCTGGTGAGCTTGAACTGCCAACTGTAGCCGATAGAAGATATTTATTTCGCCTAATGCTATTATTGTTAATTGCCTGGAGTCATAGCCAATCATGTGTAGGGTGTCCAGGTAATGTCTGGTGGGTTTGGACTGCCAACCATATGACAGTTAGCAGTCCAGTCCTTATCCTACAGCACCACATCAGGACTCCTTAATGTGAGTAAAAACTAGAGGGCCTGAAAATTAAATTCAACTTTGTTATGTGAGAGATTTTTTTTTAAAGCGCTACTGTATAATAAACTTTATAGGTTTGACCTTCTTCCTTTGTTCTTTATGGGGGAGTGATGAGAGGGCTACATATTTTTCTCCTTTAATGATATCACAGACTCCCTGTTAGTGAGGAATTCTCTGCCTGCTTACAAAGTTGGATGAAAGGAGTTTTATTGTTCTTCACCCCTCAACTTAAAAACAAAACAAAAATCACAGTTGCTATCAAAACCTCCTACTCATGGTGACCACTTGTGTCTGAGCAGAATTGTGCTTGTGTAGGGTGTGGCACTGTAGGATAAGCACTGGACCACAAGGCTTGTTTGAACTACAAGGTCCATTTGAACCACAAGGTAAGTGGTTCAAACTCACCAGCCATTCCTTAGAAACTCTAGATAGGTTTCTCTGTCACTGTGGGTCGGAACTGACTCAACGGCACTTAACAACAAAAACAACAACATGATTTTTTATAAGTATATTACCTGGCTGTTCTTCTGAGGGTGCCCCTGGTTGGACTTGAACCTACAGCCTTTCAATTACCAGCTGAATACATTGTCCCTTTGGATAACCCAGAGACTCCCTCATTAGTTACTAGATTTTATTTTTTGATGTGCTCTCTAAGTATTGATGAAGTCCTGGTTTGGCACTATGGGTTAATGTGCCAGACTGCAAGCCATTTGAACTGCAAGGTTAGCAGTTCAAGCTCACCAGATGCTCCTCTGAAACTCTATACAGGGTCGCTATCGGTTGGAACCGACTCGATGGCACTTAACAACAACAACAACAAGTATTGATATAACCAACCTAAGCAAGAATTTTTTGGGGTCTTCAAATTTTATGGAGTCTTGAGACAAAAAGTTTAACTGTGTGGGATTGGGGTCACTGGTTCTGGATTTGGTTCCCATGACTAGCATTTACTAGCTATGGGCTATTATGAAAGTAACTTTCCTGAACTCAGCCTCCTTATTTGCAAAACAGAACACTAATAGGAGCTACTTGGATTATGAGGATAAAATAATTTAATGTGAGAGGTTTCAAAAAGTTCGTGGAAAATGGAATTGAAAGAGACTGGAAGTTTCCCACAGACTTTTTGAAGTTCCCTTGTACATGCCAAATGCTTATCTTAGGGCTGGGTGGGTATTTAGTAAATGTGAGCATTAAATGCTAGGTGGTGGTGGGGATACAAAGATGAATACGGTACCTGTCTGCCAGTAGTCAAGGTGTTTAAAGTGCTCTTGAGGGAGACAGACATGCAAACATATTTTGTAAACATATGTTTGTAGATAGTATATTGGAAGAGTCCTGGTGTGGCGTGCTATAGGACAAGCACTGAACCACAAAGTTGGTTCAAACTCACCAGCTACTCCTCTGAAACCCCATACAGGGTTGCTGTGAATCACAACTGACTTGATGGTAGTATAACAACAACAAGAAGTCAAGAGAATAATACAGTCATGAGTTACTTCAAGTCCACAATACATTCTGTGAAATAGGATGCTATGTGATTTGGAGATTGTGTGAATACCATATCCTAGTCTCCTCCTGCTTTGTCTTTAAGCATCTGCCTCTTGAACTAGCTTCCTGTGGACAACCTGCTGAGAGTAAGTCACTTTTGTGTTAGGTCCTCAGTGCGCATAATTAGTAACTTCCCCATATCAGATCTAAGTCTCTTTCATTAGTCATAGTAACTTTCAGTTGTTGTTATGTGCCTTGGAGTTGGTTCTGACTCAGAGGTAAATAATGCTGTATGCACAACCTTGGAACAACAGGGCTCTGGGATACAGGGATTGAGACATGGTTGGAACGGGCAAAAGGTGAGAAATAATGATAAGATGCTTGGCTGTTTATTGAATCTTGGTTTCCCTGACATACCATTATAAAATAGACACTTGAGGGGGAGAGAAAGAAACAGCCAGAAATATCACCGTAGACAGCTTGTAAGTTCATCTTCTTGCGTATAACTGATTGGAGTACCTAAAATGGGGCTACAACATGCCCAGTGAAGGAGGCTTCCTGCAGAGCCTCTGCATTACATAAGACCATAGGTGGAATCCTGAACCCCATCCAGAATCTTCTGAGGTGGGAAATTTCCACTTGAAAGGACAAGCAGATCAGCCTGGAGCGGCTAGAAGAACAGAAGGACAAATAGAAGTGAAGCTGCGAGCTTCACTCCTGTGAACCCGGGTGGAAACCTGGTTGGCCAACAGTGTGGCAAGACCTGGGGACTCTTGAGCCTAATGATATAGCCATAGAGGACTAGAATGGAGAGTGAAGAGTCCAGCTGATAAGAAGAGAGGGCAAATGCATAAGAACAACCATACTTGCAGATAATACCCACTTGACCTGGCTTCAATGACTGGATGATCAGAGCTCAACTAGAAGAAAGAAGAGGAAAAAGAGTAATCTGATACAATTTGATGAACTTGACCTACACTTATGGATGCATTAGCTCAAAAGAGGGAACAAATCTTTACAGTGAGGATCGTTCTCATTCCCTCCGTACACAGGATAGATAGGGATGGGCAACTTGGACATTGGTTACCCAAAATGGGGGCACTACAAAGGCAAGAAGTGATTGGTTTACAAGCTTTCAAGAGGGAGCCTAGATCCAGAGGATGCGGAGAAAGGCACAATCTCCACTGAGTAGTATCCAGTCTGTCTGGGCAGGGCTGATGAAAGGAGATGCGGATAGGTCTCTTCTGGTACAACAGTGAATACTTGTTATTAGGACTGACTGCGAGGGTTGGAACTGTAAAGGTAGATGTTTTGTAGCAAAAGGAGGGCAGTGGTTGACTTTGCAGTCCAGGAGTAGAGGTCCCTGCGACCATCAAGGGAGAAGAGCAGAGTGCAGGACCCTACCCAGAGAAACAGTGACACCAGAGATGGCGGCAGAGATGATGACATAGAGAGATGGAGTGGCTGGATACTGTAGACCCAGAGAGGGAGAGAGGGTCTGTGTGCTGATGACTGGGGAGCAGGCTTGCCCTTTAGTTGGTTGATGATGCATGGATGGGATTGTAACCATGGCAATGAAACGATGCACAATAGGATGAATGTAAAACGAATGTTCTCCCATGTAAACTATCACATAATTCACAATAAAACACTTAAAAAAAAAACTTTCAGTGGAGCTGATCCTTTAACAGCTTGGAGAAGTTTTTCTTTGTTTTTGAGGTTGTGATTGTCAGATGTAAAATTGTGAGCAATAACAGTTCTCACTGATTTTCCACTTTCACATTGTTTACCCACCTTTTGTTTTCACTTCCACATCAGTACTTCTCCATTGCCCCTCGCTGCTCTGTCACTAGCACAGGTTTTGCTGTGTTTGTTTTTGTTGTTGTTAGGTGCCTTTTAGCTGGTTCAAATCCATAGTGACCCTGTATAGAGTTTCCAAAGAGCGGCTAGTGAGCTTGAATCAACAGCATCATGGTTCAAGTCGACTTTGTAGTCTAGGTCTTTAGCCCATAGTGCCATACTGGGACTCCTTTGTTGTTGTTGTTGTTAAGTACCATTGAGTCGGTTCCTACCCATAGCGACCCTGTATAGGTTTTCTGAAGAACAGCTGGTGAGCTTGAACCACCGACCTTGTGGTTCCAAGTGCATTAACCCACAGCTCCACACCTGGACTCCTTTGGGAACTACTTTATGGTAATATTTTAGAAAAAAAAAAATTAGATAATAGTACAGTAGTCAAAAGATGCAAGAGACACAAATATTGGATGCTGCTGCCTATGAGCAAAATATGCACTGTTGCCTGATAAACTTTTTGGTAGAATGTACAATAACACAGGCATTTGTTAGGACTATTAAGCCATGTATTCTAGGTTATCTATGTACTGAACCATTACACACCTGGCAGACAATGTCTTTGTACACCAGAGGCCTGATACACGGGTTACGTGTTTGGGAAGCTGTTGTGTTCATCTCAGTTCTCTGATTGAGATTTCTAGAGTCTTATAACCTATGGGAGGGACCAAGGGCATACATGTGGCTGGATATTGCCTGAACAGATGGTAATGTGGTACGTGATGATATTTGTATTGTTCTTTGTTTTGGAAGACATTGCAATAAAGCAAAGACGAGTTGTAGGAGACAGTTCCAAGGCCTTGAGTGCTAAAGCTGGTTTTGCTATCTAGTAGGAAATGTTGTAAAGGACCTTTCAAAGACCTGTTCCCCTTATTTGGGCTTAACCTGATTCTAGAGCAGGGATGGAGAACCTTTTTTTCTACCAAGGACCATTTGGATATTTATAACATCATTCACAGGCCACATAAAATTATAAATTTAAAAATTAGCCTGATATATTTGATCTAACATTTAATTAACTCACCTTTAATGTGATAGCTTTATTGTGTGGCGCTGTGGATGAGCACTGAACTGTGACCTACAAAGGTCGGCAGTTCACACCCACCATCTGCTCCTTGGAAACTCTATACAGGGTCGCCATGAGTCGGAACCGACTCAGAGGTGCTTAACAACAACAGTGTGATGGCTGGGATTTTGAGGGCCTTATTTCCCACCCCTGCTCTAGAGGAAGCATGGTGCTCAGTGGTGAATTTAAGCCCTAGCTTCCTGCAGCACTTGGGATTTCATTTGGGAGGCCTCTTCAGTCTAACAGCCAGTTCTGGCCTTTATTATTACTTCATGAAGACAGGGACCCCTAGAATTTGCAGCTGTTTAACTGTGGAATATAAGCTGGTTAGTAACCTAGGAAGTGAAATGAAATGATGTGAAAGTTCTGTAGTAGCCTCTTGGACAGGTGGGTGGGTGCTGTTTCCTTTAAGCCTTTAAAAATAAATTGCTTCTTTGCTCCTTGCAGCCTCTTCTCCTCTCTATCTCTGTGTTCTCCTTTCCTCTGTCAGGATGTTTACTATAAACTACTGTTTATATAGACCTTGATATATATAAAGAGTGAAGCCCACTTTAATTAAGTGCTAATTTTGGCCTGAGTAAAATGAGTGGGAACTACAGCTACTTAGCACTCCCTTGCTACTTCCTTTTGCCCTCTCCTAATTCCTGCCCAGGGTTGTTTTTAAAGATCAGGAGCTGGGAATGCCCAGTCGGTCTTGCTCACAAGCATTCTTCCTGTGGTGGTTCTATTGTAAAGGTTGTGACTTATAGTGAGTCACTTAAGGGTAGGAAGATAAAGGAGAGAGAGGAAACTTTTTCCATATAGAGAACACAGACACATCACTCCCATTGACACATCACTCCCATTGAATTTTCTGAAATCATGGTTTTATGTGCCATGGAGTTGGTTCTGATTCTTAGCAACCCTCTATAGAGTTTCTGAGGAGCAGCTGGTGAGTTTGAATTGCCAACCTTTCAGTTCAAACTGAATTTGGTCCAGTGCTTATCCTACAGCTCCACACTAGGACTCCTAATTGGGTGGTATTCTTGTTGAATTCTTGTGTGGCGCTGTAGGTTAATGTGCCAGACTGCAAAGCCGTTTGAACTGCAAAGTCAGCGGTTCAAGCTCACCAGCTGCTCCTTGGAAAACCCATACAGGGTCGCTGTGGGTCGGAACTGACTCAATGGCACTTCACAGTAGCAGCAGCTTGTTAAGTTCAGTTGACTCATATCGAACCTGTATGGGATTTCCAAGGAGTGGCTGGTGAGCTCGAACCGCTGACCTTGCAGTTCAAGCCAATCTTGCAATCCAGCGCATTAACCCGCAGTTGCCACACCAGGACTCCTTGCAGTTAGTAGTCAGTTGTTGTTATTAGGTGCCATCGAGTTGGTACCGACTCATAGCGACCTTTTGCACAGCAGAACGAAACACTGCCCGATCCTGGGCCAGCCTCACAACTATTGCCACGCTTGAGTCCATCGATGCTGTCACTTGGCCAATCCATCTCATTGGGGGTCTTTCTCTTTTTCTCTGACTCTCCACCTTACCAAACATGGTGTTTATCCTATAGAAGTCCAAATTCATAGCACCAGCTCTAGGAGGCTTACTCTCTCTGTAGTCTCTGGAGGAAGGAAGTCTCTAGCTTCTGCTTCCTGGTTCCTTGGTGAACTCTACATGTCTTGGAATCGATTGTCTCACCTCAGTTCTCTGCTTGCTTGTTTAATCTCTTATAGTTCGAAAGAGATTGACTCAAAGTACACCCAGCATGAATCCTGCTTCATTAACATAACAGAGACACCCCAGTCCCAAATAGGATTATGGCCATGGGCATAACCCACTGCCAGTCAAACCCCCCACTGCTGCTTAGTCCATAGTGACCTTGTATAGGCTCCCTAGGGGTGGCTGGTGGGTTTGAATAGTCAACCTTGAGGTTAGCAATCTATTGCATGTCCTATAGCACCAGCGCTCCTTAACCACAGGCTTGTTGTTGTTAAGTGCTGTTGATTTGATTCTGACTCATAGCCACCCTGTAAAGTGCTTCTAAGGAGCAGCTGGTGGATTTGAACCACCAATCTTGTGGTTAGCTGCCCCAAGCTTGTCTAACAGCATCACATCACAGAGCTCTAAACCACAGAGATAAAGTGAAAGATTTACTCACATATTTTGGGGGGACATGATTCCAGCCATAACCCCACCACTACCCCACAGGTATGTAAGTTATAATTAAAAAATCTGGAAGAACGTTTGCTTTCAAATTTTAAATGAGAGGCAGTTGTTCTGTCCAGCAAATTCCCCATCTTCCCGCACTCCCCTTACATGCTTTTTAAAGGAGATGTGTTCATTTGTTTGTATTGAATTCGAACTTGACCTCAAGTTTTCTTCTGTTTGAGAACTGTCAAAACTGGAGCAAGTTTACCTTAATTTTCTAAAATTAGAAGAATTTTAGGTGGTGTGTGAGAATGCTCTGTGTTAATCCTGTGTTGACATGTTGCGGGGGTGGGGGGGTGCTGCTGTCATTTTCAGTGTTGTAAGGCCAGGTGCTTCTAAAATGTAGCTTGTGATCTGATCAGATATAGTCTCTCCCTTTCAAACCCTATTCATTGGCTTTAAAATTTTTTTTTTTTTTTAAGGGTTTACATTTGGTAAGCAATGTTCCTAACCTGGTGACAATAACCAAACAACTAAGAATTTGTTACAGTAGAACTGGGATGCTCGCCTCTATAAGAGAGTTGTAATAAGGAATAGCACTGCTTTGGTCATTTTTGGATCAAGTTTCTATTGAGGGCTCAACAGTCATCCTTTTCAGTAAATGTTCCTTAGCCATGTAACAGGATTGCATGTTGACTTCTTTATGAGGATTTGGATTTCACTGACAAAACGCTGTTTCCCTAATTATACTCTACCCCCCACCCACCTCAGACATTGAGACTACTTTAGCCATGGAAGTAAACACCCCAAATTTTAAATCACTCCCAGAAACAGAGTACCAGGATTCTTGCCAACTACCTACACCAATCGAACATTCACTTACAACTTTTGATTCTCCCCAGACTTAAATACTGACAGCCTTCTACTGTTGACCAGAAATCTTACTGACAAGCAGTTGGTTAACACACATTTTGTATGTTGTATGAATTACATACTGTAGCCATATAAATTTACCAATTTTCAATATGGCCTCTCCTGATAACATGTCAGAAGTATGAGAGATGAAGTCTGGGCATCCTGGCCTCTAAGAAGCACTCTGGCTGGCTATATTGCTTCCAACACAGATGTGTTTGTTCTTTTGGCAGTACCTGGTACTTTAAATATTCTCCCCGAGCACCATAACTCAAATGCATCGATTCTTCTGTAGTCGTCTTTATTCATTGTCCAACGTTCACATGCATAGGAGATTATTGAAATTACCATGGCTTATATCAGGCGCAATTTAGTTCTCAAACTGACATCTTTGCTCTTAAAGACTCTAAAGAATTCTTGTGCAGTAGATTTCACTAAGTCAGTACGTTGCTTGATTTCTTGACTGATGTTTCCATGAAGTGGATGATGGTAGATCCAAGCATCTTCAGTCCATTTATCTTGGTATTTATTGGTCCAGTGGTGAGGATTTTTGTTTTCATTACATTGAGATGCAATCCATACCGAAGGCTGTGCTCTTTGATTTTCATCAGTAAATATTTCAAGTCCTCTTCTTTTCCTGCGAGCTAGTTTGCATCATCCACATATCACAGGTTGTTAATGAGTCTTCCTCCAATCCTAATGTCATGCTCTTCTTCATATAATCAATCTTCTCCAATTATTTGCTCAGCATACAGATTGAATAATTATGTTGAAAGAATACAACCCTGGCGCATACCTTTCCTAATTTTAAACCATTTTATGTTCCCTTTTTCTGTTTGAACAACTGCCTCTTGATCTATGTACAGCTTCCAAACGAGCACAATGAAATGTTCCCTAATACTCATTTTCCACAACGTTGTCCGTAGCTTGTTGTGACTCACGCAATCAAAAGCCTTTGTGTAGTTAATAAAGCACAGGTAATGTCTTTCTGGTATTTTCTGCTTTCAGCCAAGATCCATCTGAGGTCTGCAGTTGTAGACCTTGTTCCACATCCTTGTATGAATCCAGCTTTAACCTCTAACACTTCTTGTCAATGTACTTTTGCAGTCATTTTTGTAAATTATCTTTAGGAAAATGGTACAGAACAAGTACAACTTTTCCTTTTACCCTGTCTTTTCGCTGCTTCTTCAGAGCACTTGCCAGTATCACTAGTGGTACTTCATACAGGTCCCATGGAGTTACTCAAGGTGAGGGTGAGGGGTAGAGGATAATTAGGGAAACAGCGTCTTGTCAGTAAACTCCAGGCCCTCATAAAGAACTCCTGTCACATGGCTAAGGAACAGGCATCAAAAAGGATTATTGTTGAGAAATAATAATCAAATAAATACTTGATCCATAAAGGACCAAACCAGTGCTTTTCCTTATTACAAGTCAATCTAACTGGACCAGTTAAATTCAAGGCAGAGAGGTCCACTCAGAAGGTTGTTGCAACTGTTTTTTGAGACTCCAAAAGGGTAAATTTAATTAGGTTGTCTTGAAGAACCTAAGTTGATCATGGAGACTTATTATGAAGAAGTTTTAAAAAAAATTGAGTATTGCCCTGAAAAAGGCCAAGAAGGTTGTGACGAGGAAAACATTTTTCCATTATGACAGTCTTCGAGGATACCGAGTATTCCTATGAGAATTTCAGTGGGAAACCTTATTTACCGTATCCACCCTAACAGCTCTGACCATGACCCTTTAGACGTTTTTTTTGTTCCCCAGACTCAATATTCAAGAGGAAGGCACATAACGAGACTCCCTTGAACATGTCCAAAGTCCTATTTTGATGCGGTGTTAATTGGAGCGTGCAGAATTTCTTTTGGAGGGGTCAGAGAGATGGAAGCACCACTTCCAGAATGTATAGACCTAGCTTACGGCATACATATGATGAGAAACAACTTCATGGTTTGATATTTTTGCTTAATGAAGATTTCTATGATTTTGTAGCAATTCTTTTTGACTCACCCTCTTACACACAATGGAATATTCAGCCACAAATAGAAATAATGTTCTGATACATGCGATGACATGGCTGAACCTTGTAAACTGTTGTTGTGGAGTGCTGGTTCTGACCCATAGTGACCCCGTAGAGGGTTTCCAAGGCATTTAAAATGGACAGTGTTTGTGGAAGCAGAAAGCCTCATCTTTCTCCTGCGGAGCAACTTGTGAGCTCAATCCTCTGACCTTATCCTATGGAGCCACCATGCTCCTCTTGAAAACATTATGCTGAGTGAATTAAGTCAGCCACAAGGGGTAAGTGTGTGGACTGAGTTATATGAAATATTGAGAATAGAAGTTTGTGATTACCAGAGGCTAAGCTCGGGAGACAATGAGGGGTTAGTGCCTTTAGGGGTCCTGAGTTTCTGTTTAAGATGCTGAAAAACTTTTGGAACTAGATTGTGGTGAGCGGTACACAACACAGTGAGTATAATTATTGTCACTGAATTGCAAACTTGAAAATAGAGTGACACATATTTTGTTGTATATTTTACCACACTAAAATTGTTCAAACAACAACAAAAAAGTAAAACCTGACATCTTTGCAGTCAGTGAAAGAAAAAGCATTACATTAAGTTGCACTTCACTTCTGAGAGTATTGCTGCTCTTTGGGGGTAAGAAAAATCTTTAGGTTCCTCCTCCACCTTGGCTTAATAGGTAGTTTTTAAGTTTTAGATCCATCCTATCCTGGGTTTGTTTGTTTTCTTTTCCACAGTTTTTTTTTTTTTTTAAATAGAAACCCAACATTAATAGCATAGAGTGCTAATAAAACATAGATAATACTTAGACACGCAGATTTTTAGCAACAAAAGCTATGCTCTGCCTTCCAGCCTTTTTCTCCTCAAGTGCATTTTACTATTCTAAAGTAGAGGTGATGCTGGGAATGTAGGATAAAATCCAGAGAACTCTCAAAGCTTCCCCTGGGGGCCTGCCTTTGTGTTCAGGTCCTTAGTAAAGAAGGGTGTTGTGTGTGTGTATCTTTTGGGCTTGAGAATGGAAGAAAGATGAGTCTAGTGCCCACAGCAGACCTTTCATGGGTGGAGTAATTAAAGACTTAAAGGAACAGATAATATTCCCACCTTCTAATTAGAGGTCTGCACCGCAGGTGACCACAAATTAAAACAGCTCAGTTGGACAGAAGATTGTGTGCCTTGTTCCAACAATCTTACCCTACCTCTCTCCTTCCTTCAGGGAAATGGTTTTTCTTTCCACTCATCCAGGTTAGAGGAGAGCTACCCTATAGGGTTTCCAGGGTTGTAAGTCTTTACAGAAGCACACTGTCTACATCTTTCTCTCAGTGAGCAGTCAGTGGGTTTAAACTGCTGAGTTCTTTGTTAGAAACCTAGCACTTAACCACAGGGCCAACAGGGCTCCTTAAATTGTAGAAGTTGTTATTAAATACCATCGAGTTGGTTCCAACTCGTAGCAACCCTGTATAGGGTTTCTGAGGAGCAGCTGGTGAGTTTGAACCGCCGGCCTTGTGGTTCAAACCAATCTTGCAGTCCAGTGCTTTTATCCTACAGCGCCTTACCAGTTGCCTAAGGAAATGAACAAAGAGCTACCAAAAGTCATTCTAGTGCTAGTTGTTCCTGACTTGGGACAATCTGTGGCTTGGCTGCTCTTAGCTTTGGTGTTTGGAAATGATAGTGAACGTGAAGGAGGAGGTACACTGCGTGCGCTTCCTGTGAGCGGTACTGCCTCCTGTGAGTCTGGGAAGGATTCCTTGCTGCACCTGTGCACTGATGAGTGTGCACTATCAAAGCTAAGGTTAGAGTTATTTTTTGTGGAGAATCGGAATGACTTTGGATGTCTTTAGAAGCTTCATATGCTGGGTCTGTTGCCGTGTGTTTTCTAGATGATGTAGTTCAGTAGTTCAAACAAGAGAAGCCACAGTCTGAATCTTTGGTATAAAACAAGTGGTTCTATATTTTACAGGGTTTTCCAGAGAAAGTTAGCGGGTACAAGGTGAATAATATACCTTGCTTTGACTTTTGAAAAATAGTCTAAACTTCATTGTTCAGATCCGGAAGGCACCCTAAATCGATTCCTATTTGCACATCTTAAAAAACAAAGGTGTGTGGGTGTGGGTCTCTCCATGTATGTGGAAGCAATGAATGCTGTTGGTATTTGCCTCTTAAAATTCAGCTAGCAAAACAAAATAAAACAAAGAACAACCTTCATTGTTCTGCTTTGGAATTTAAATCAGAGTTGTTTTCCTCCCCTCTCCCCCCAAATTAGATGGTAAATTATTGAAGAGTGTCTATATGCCCACTTACTGTTTATTTACCATTTCTTGACTGTCCACTTGGAATACAGTGAAACCCTCTGCTCTTAGAAAAAATGGAATGAAGAAACATGTCTGGGAATAAGAGGAGGATCTCAAAAAGAAGGAGACTTGTCAGAATATGTTATCTTCTGCTGTAATCCCTCTCTCCTCTTCTGTCTTTTCATTTCATTTCCTTTTATTCTGGCTCTGGTGACCTGTTCCAGCTTGAGAGAAGCAGAGAAGCTCTGTGGGCTGGCACTGAGACCTTCTGACTGAAGGGAAGCAGCCTTTCTTGTTTTGCTGGTGTTACTTCTACTTCCATGTTGATGTGTTGGAAAGTATGACAGAGTTTTAATAACTTTTCAGTATGGATTAAAATTTCTGTAAAGAAGTCACAGTTGTGCGCTTGCACAGATCCTTTTCAGAAAAGGAGCTCACAGTTGACTGAAAAAGGAAAGAAGAAAATAGACTTCAGTGAAATACATTAGAAAAAAATACTAACTTGTGGAAAATGCCTTTCTTCTCTCCTTTTAGTTTGATAAGACTGAGAAGCAAAATGTTAAGACAAGAGATTTGATTCTCGCCTTCTTCCCAGTCTTACCAGCTCTATTATAATGAAAACAGGTAACTTAAGGGAATCAGATAGGAGACCAGGGCGTGATGCTTAGTTATCGTTAAGTGCTGTTAAGTTGGTTCCAACTCATAGTGACCTTGTTTACAGTTTCCAAAGAGTGGCTGGTGGGTTTGAACTGCTGACCTTATGATTCAAACCAACCTTTTAGTGCAGTGTGTATCCTACGCGCCACGTGTTGTTGTTGTTGTGTGCTGTGGAGTCGGTTCTGACTCGTAGGGACCCTGTACAGGGTTTCCGAGGCTGTAAATCTTTATTGGAGCAGAAAGCCTCATCTTTCTCCTGCGGAATGGCTGGTAGTTTCGAATTGCTGACCTTGTGGTTCGCAGCCAGAACCTGACTCTAGACAGCTGCAGGCAGAACTGACTAGAAACTGAATCTGACAGTCTTGGTGAGCTTTAGTGCCTTTTGAATTATGTGTGCTCTGTTCTTACTGGGTTTGAATGGGTTAGAAGGGAGAAGTGAAATGTAAATGATGGGTAGAGGAGAGTGGAGAGAGCGGAGGGGAGAAGAGAGAAAACACATTTATGAATGGATCCAAGAAGATCCTTTACACTTCATCACATACACTGAGTTATTTGAACCTTTACTGTTGTTGTTAAGTGCCATTTCGTCGGCATTGACTCATAGAGACCCTCTGCACAACAGAACTAAACTCTGCCTGGTCTTGGATCAACCTTATAATCATTGCTACCTTCGAGCCCATTGCTGCTGCAACTGTGCCAGTCCATCTCATTGTGGGTCTACCTTTTTTCCTCCAGTCCTCCACTTTATCAAACATGATATCCATCTTCAGGGACTGGTCCCTCCTGACAATATGTCTGAAGTATGAGAGATGAAGTCTGGCCATCCTGGCCTCCAAGGAGCATTTTGGCTGTACTTCTTCCAACACAGATTGGTTGGTTGTTTCAGCATTCCATGGCAATTTTAATATTCTCCTCCAACACCAATGCATCAGTTTTTCTAAGGTCTTCCTTAATCACCATCCAGCTTTCACATGTATATGAGGTTATTGGAAATACCTTGGCTTGGGTCATGAGTACCTTAGTCCTCAAACTGCCATCATTGCTCTTGAACACTTTAAAGAAGGGGTCTTATGCAGCAGATTTGCCTAATGCAATGTTGTTTGATTTCTTGACTGCGTGAATATTGATGGTTGATCTGAGCAAAATGAAGTCTTTGACAACTTCAATCTTTTCTCCATTTACGTGGATGTTGCTTATTGGTCCAGTGGTGAACCTGCTTATTGTCCAGTGTCTGAATCTAGACTGTGGTGTGGACAGGTGGCATATTCACTTACTCACTCAGCTTGAGTTCCATTTGTGTTGTATCTGCCTCCCTTTGATTCCAGAGGAGCCAGAGTTGTGATCATCAACCAAGGGGGAGGAGTCAGCTGTTACTGAACCATTTCCTTATCATTGTTTTGTGTGTTTTTTCCTCACATTTTTGTTCATAGAGTTCTCATTCTCACAAGCCAGGTGACCTTAGTATCTGAGAGGGGGTGAGCCTTGTATGAACGTTGTCTGAATATACTGTATGACAGTAATTATCAAATTTTGTGTTTTAGCCTCTACCCCCACCCCCCATTATTCATTTCTTTTGAACTTTCCCTTCCAGGGTTGTAAAGTGAATGAGCATTCAACTTTCATCCTGAAGTAGAATATTTTATGACATGCTGGGGAGTTCAGTCTGTCTGCCAAACTTATGGTTTGCAGCCTAGCACTGTACCAACCAGTGCACTACCAGAGCTCCCTGTGACATGCCCAAGGGTAATGGAATCACCACAAGATCCTGAAAACCTGCTCTTTGAGTAAATGATCAGAACCACACCTGGCCACACCATTTTAAATTTCTCAGCTGTGTTCACATTGGACCAGCTTGTCTTTATGGACAGTAGTTTCCCAGCTGTCAAGGTTCTTATCTGAAAGGTGCCATTATCTCATCAGCCCTCTGTATGTGTGGGTTCACTCTTGACTCCTGAGAAAACGCCACTCCCTGTGGTAGATCTACCTACCTTTTCTTATGTCCTGATTCATATAACACCCAACCCAGTTTCTGATTATCGCCGTTCACTCCCTTAGCATTAGGAAGTAGATACAGTGCCCTTTCTGTGAGCTGGAATCTGTGGCTAGTGTACACAGCTAAAGGTAGCTTTGAGTCCACTTATAGGTAGGTGCCTTGGATGACTAGATCTGGAGAGCTTCCAAAGAAAGATCAGACGAGGGAAACTTAGGGAGCACAGTTCCACTGTGACACACACACAGGGTCACTGTGAATTAGAATCAACTTAGTGGCAACAGGTTTGGCTGTTCTGTGAGCCAGTCATTACGTACACTTTCACATGAAATGATGAATTTGAGATAATGTAACCTTCCCATTTTGGTAAAGACAATAACTGGAGGTTTCTTGTTGTTAAGTGCTGTTGAGTCAGTTCTGTCTCATAGTGACCCTGGTATAGGGCTTCTGAGGAGCGGTTTGGTGAGTTCGAATCACCAACCAGGACTCCTACTGGAGGCTTAGGAAGGTTGTATTATTTGTTTTGTGGTTCATATAGCTTGAAGGTTGTTCTTAGTCGCTGTAGAGTTGATTCTAGCTTGTGGTGCACCCTGTGTGTGAAAGTATTCCATGGGATTTTCAGGGCTGTGAACTTTAGGAAACAGCTACCTCTGAGTGGCGCTGCCAACCTTAGGCTACTTGCCAAGCAGCTAACCCATTTATGCCACTCAGGGACTCCAGCTTGATGGTGGTGAGTTGGAATTCAGGCCCATAGCGCCAGCTCATTCCACCAAATAGCATTAAGAGTCTTATTAGCCATGGTGTTTACATCATTATGACTGCCCGCTACTGCCCCAATGTCTGCTTACAAAACCACATCAAGCTCAGGAGACCCAGTCCTACTTCTTGTGGTGCCAGGCTCCGACTGCAAGGGCATTGGCAGCCTTACATAAATACAGTTATGGCATTTGAGGGCAGAGGCAGACCACAAGCCAATGCCAGGTCTATACTAGTTGCAGAGTAAATGATGATAGTAACAATGTTGTTGTTGTTGTTGAGTAACAATAGTAAACATTTATTGTTTGTCCTATGCATGCCAGCAATTATGGAGAGCACTAGTACACACATTATCACATTTAATCCTTCATAGATACCTTGTAGCAGGCACTGTTTGTGATCTCCATTTATGATCTTGTGTACAGGTAGTCCCCGAGTTATGAACAAGATCCATTCCTAAGTATGCCTTTGAGTTGAATTTCTAGGTCCGTTGGAACAGGTGCCTGCAGTTCTTATTTAGCCTAACTGTGCAAGACAAGGAGCCCTGGGGTGGTGCTGTGGGTTAGACGTTGGGCTGCTAACTACAAGTCAGCCACTCTACAGGAGAAAGAGGGGGCTACTTGCCTCCATAAAGGTTTACAGAGTCGGTAAACCTTACATAGGGTTGCTGGAAGTTGGATGGCAGTGAGTTTGGTTTGGTTTTTAGTACAAAGAAGGGACCCTGGTGGCTCAGTGATTAAGCGCTTGGCTGCCTAGCTAAAGTTCGGCAGTTGGGACCCACCTTCTGCTCCAAGGGAGAACGATGTTGTAGCCTATTTCCGTAAAGCTTTGTAACCTGCTTGTTCGGCTGTGTTCTGTAGGGTCACTGTGAGTCAGGATCCACTCTAAGGCAGTAAGTTTAGTGAAGCCTTTTCAGGGATTTAAATGGTGCACAATGCCACAACTGAAGGGAGGACTGTGATGAAGAATTTGTTGGTAGTAGGGACTGGGTCACTCATTTCAAAATGAGGGCAAACAATCTTTGGCTTGTGTTGCTAAGTGCCATCAAATTCATTCTGATTCATAGCCACCCTTTGTAGGGTTTCTGAGGAGCAGCTGGTGAGACTGAACCTCCAACTGGCCTTGCATGTTCCAGCGCATTAGCCCACAGTGCCAAGGCTCCCCTAATCTTATAGCGCACAATATAAACCAACAATTCTAACCCGGGAGCGGACTGCAATTTGCCTGAGAGTGTATAGTAGAGCTGGTCAGAGCTGTGTGAGGCTGTAGGATAAGCACTGGATTGCTAACCACAAGGTCGGCAGTTCAAATTCCCTACCAGCTGCTACTTGGAAACCCTCTACAGGGGTCACTGTGAGTGGGAACCCACTCCACAGTACTTAGCAACAACAACAACTCAGAGTCAGAGCTGTGATTTGATGCCCTTGCTGTGCTTCAGTTCCTCCCCAGATTTATTTGCTTTTGATTAAAACTATTAAATCAGTTTCTATATTGTACCCACCCCTTCCACTTTGTCAAAGGCTATCTTTGTTTAAAATAAAAGTTTTTGAAATGTGCCCTTGGCATTTTGAATATAAACATTCTCATTGTGCTACTTACAGGAGGCTGTGGAATTGCATTCTCTGGGGGATTTAGCAAAATAGACTAGATATCCATCTTTTTTGTTGAGATACCAGAGTTTAAGAAATCAAGTGAATGGTATCCAAGGTTCCATACAGCTCTGATTTTTAAAATATAGAAGTATGTGGACCACTTTTAAAGTGTGTGTATATATATATATATAAAATATGTCCTTCCAGACATTTGGGCTGCAAATGCCCATGGCGTTTTGTTCAATTCAAATGCATTCACTGTAGGGCATCCAGGAAAAATATTTCCAAACTCTGGTCTAAAATTCAGTCCATTTATTTCAAGCTCCATTCATTCCAGAAATTGCCAGCACTCTAGAGGATTTGGGTTATTGCTTTGAATTTAATCTCCTATGCACTTTTTAGGAGCCCTAGGTTATAGTTGGGCTGCAAACTGCAAGATCAGCAGTTTGAATCTGTTAGCCACTCCTAGGGAGAAAGATGAGACTTTCTGCTTCTGTAAAGATTTACACCCTCGGAAACCCTATACAGAGTCACTATGAGTC
>NW_006408668.1:3141113-3175914 GCF_000296735.1 Chrysochloris asiatica | reverse complement strand
TGTGTAGTCCCTGAATTAGCACCCTCACATTTTGTCCCTATTTTTTCATTGATGACCTTCATAATTTTGAGATTCACATTTAGGTCTTTAATCCATGCCAAGTTGGTTTTTGTATAGGACGTGAGGTGAAGGTCTTGCTTCAATCTTTTGCATATTGCTTTCCAGTTCTGCCAGCACCATCTGTTAAGGAGACTGTCTCCTCCCCAAGCAGTATACCTAGGCACTATGTTGAAAATCAGTAGGCTGTTTGTGGATGGTCTAATTTCTGGGTTTGTAATTCTGTTCCATTGATCAATGTATCTTTAATTGTACCAGTACCAGGGTGTTTTGATGATGGTAGCTGTGTAGTAGATTTTGAAATCGGGGAGTGAGAGGCCTCCAACCTTGTTCTTCTTCTTAAACAGTGCTTTGCTTATCTTGGGTCTCTTTCCTTTCTATATAAAGTTTGTAATCGTCTTTTCCATCTCTTTGAAGAATGTCGCTGGAATCTGTATTGGGATTGCATTATATGTGTAAATTGCTTTGGGTAGTATTGACATTTTCACAATGTTGAGTCTTCCTATCCAAGAACATGGTATGTTCTTTCACTCTTGTAGGTCTCTTTTGGTTTCTTGTAGTAGTGTTTTGTAATTTTCTTTGTATAGTTCCTTTGTTTCTCTGGTTATATTTATTCACAGATTTCATCCTTTGGGTGGCTATTATAAATGATAAATGGTATTTCTTTCCTAATGTCCTTTTTAAGTGTTGTCATTGTTACTATAGATGAATCCAACTGATTTTTGTATGTTGATCTTATATCCTGCCACTTTGCTGAATCTTCCAATGATGTCTAGTAGCTTTTTTACTGAGTCTTTGGGGTTTTCTATGTATAGGATCATATCTTCTGCAAATGGAGTTTTATTTCGTCTTTGCCAATTTGGATGTCTTTAATTTCCCTATCTTGCCGTGTAGCTCTGGCTAAGACTTCCAAAACAATATTGAATAGGAGTGGTGACAAAGGGCATCCTTGTCTGGTTCCTGTTCCCAGAGGGAAGGCTTTCAGTTTGAGAGTGATGTAGGCTGTTGGTTTAGTATATATGCTCTTGATTATGTTGAGGAATTTCCCTTCAATTCCTACTTTGTTGAGTCTTTTTATCAGGAATGGATGTTGGATTTTGTCAAATACCTTTTCTGCATCAATAGATACGATCATGCAGTTCTTTTCATTTTTTAAATTTATATGGTGGATTACATTGATTGTTTTTCTAATGTTGAACCATCCTTGCATCCCTTTTATGAAACCGACTTGGTCACAATGTATTATTTTTTTGATGTGGTGCTGGATTCTGTTGAGAATTTTTGTGTCTATGTTCATGAAGGATGTTGTTCTATAATTTTCTTTCTTAGTGATATCCTTCTCTGGTTTTGGTATGAGGGTTATACTTGCTTCATAAAAAGCATTAGGGAGTTTTCCAACCTCTTCTATATTCTGGAATAATTTGAGTAGCATTGGTGACAGCTCTTCCCTGAATGTTTGGTAGAACTCACCCGTGAAGCTGTCTGGGCCTGGACTTCTTTTGGTTGGGAGTTTTTTGATGACCTGATCAATTTCTTCTTTTGTTATGTGTCTGTTCAGGTTTTCTACTTCACTTTGTGTAAGTTTAGGTAGGTCATGTTTTTCTAAAAATGTATCCATCTCTTGTAAGTTTTCAAATTTGTTGGAATACAACTCTTCATAGTATTTTGTTATCCTTTTGATTTCGTTTGGTTCCATTGTGACATTGCCCATGTGGTTTCTAATGCATGTTATTTGTGTCTTCTCCCTCTTTTCTTTTGTTAGGTTTGCCAATGGTTGATCAAGTTTATCAATCCTTCAAAGAATCAGCTTCTTGTCCTGTTGATTCTTTCTATAGTTTTTCTGTTTTCCATCTCATTTATTTCTGCTCATATCTTTATTACGTCTTTTCTTATGGTAACTGTAGGTTCCCTCTGTTGGTCTGTTTCTAATTGTTGGAGATGCTGTGTTAATGTGTTAATTTTGGTTCTTTCTTCTTTTTGGATGTGCGCAATTGTCGCAATAAATTGTCCTCTCGGCACTGCTTTGGCGGTGTCCTGAAGATTTTGGTATATTGTGTTTTCATTCTCGTTTGTTTTTAGGAACCTTGTGAATTCATGTTTAATTTCTTCTTTTACCCAGTAGCTTTCAGCACGGTGTTATTTAGTTTCCCTGTATTCGACTTTATTTCCTTGGTCTTCTTATTGTTGATTTCTAGTTTGATAGCATTGCACCATGCACTTTTTAGAAAGTTATTTTTTCCTGTGGTGTGACTTAAAGAGTTAAAACCTGGTGGTGTGAATCACTCTTCTGTGGGTATTTTAGTTCCTGAAGTTCCTTCCTGCTTTCTCTGTGGGTCTTACTGTTGGAGGTAGTAGAGCTCAGTTTCTCTTGAGGCCTCCTACCAGAGAGTGGACAGCCAGCTCATGAAGCTGACTGCCTTTATTATTAATTATTGTTTCTGGTGAAATAAAGAGTAAGGGATGACTGACCACTCCAGAGCGGTTCTTGTTTTCATTCCATTAATTCCAACGGCTCAATCTAAGAAATGACATTGTGAAATACATACAAGTGGAAAACAAAGGTTACCACATTAATCTGTAGGGTGTTTCTTAACAGTAAATGTGTTTTCATGTCTTTATGTTACCAGATTCAGGAGACAGTACCCAGTACCCAATTCTGTGGGAAATCAGTTTATTGGTATGGTTTATCGCATTATTCCATTCATAGTACACTGGAAGTCTTGAGTTGGGGAAAAACATTGCTGTGATATAAGTTTTCATTAAGCAGAACAAATTCATACAAAGTCCCAAGAACTGGAACGTATTGTGAGAGAATTATATAGGTGGAAAATTGGCTGGTAGTAGAAGTTGTTTATGTTGTTGTTAAGTACCAGTGAGTTGATTCTGACACAGAATGATGCTATATAGGATTTCTGTGGATCAGCTGGAGGTTTTAAACTGCTTACCTTGTGGTTCCCAGTCCAATGCTGATTTTACAGGAGTTCGGTAGTAGAAGTAGAAGCAACTTTTTAGTCTGCTACCAACCTGGCCTGTAGTGGCGCTGTGGGTTAATGCGTCAGACTGCAAAGTTGTTTGAACTGCAAGTTCAGTGGTTCAGGCTCACCACCTGCTCCTTGGAAACCCTATACAGGGTTGCTATAGGTCGGCATTAACTTGGCATCAATTTGACGACACTTAGCAACAACCAACCTGGGTTGGCCTGGCCTTGGAAAGGGTAGGCCTAATGACTTTTGCTTTATGAGGGGAAGGCACGGAAATAGAAAGGGAGTAAGTGTGAGGATGATGCTGAGGGGCTGAGGTCCAGAGTCGTAATTTTCATAATTGCCGCAAAAACTCAGTAAATTGTATGCTGTCTCAAGACTGTGAATTCACATGATGTGGTTAACTGTCTTGCTCTGATTTATGTTTACTACCTAGGTTAGCCGATTGTGGCCATTTCCAGCAATTAGCAATTGTGGTATGGGCAGCTGCTCCCTTTCCTTCGTATTAGTTTAGATAACCTAACGAGGCAGTCATCATCGTATTTGCTAGATTTGGAAATCGCTAAGGATTAACAGTAATAACAAGGTTTGCCAAATGCTTTTTGTACATTTAATTTGTTGTTTTGATTCTTTTTTTTTTCTTTAATAGTGTGGAACAATTGTTGCATTTTGGGCTACAATTCTTAGGGTTTTCTCGTGGACTTCTTAGAGAAGACCCTTTGTCCATTCATTAGGCAGGGAAGAAACAACTGCTGAACTTGAACAGAGGGGAAAGATCCTATCTTCTTGTTCTTTCATGCTTGTTTATTCTCTGCTCTGGACCCTTTAGTATCTCTCCAATTACCCCCTTCCCCAAGTTAAACTCTTCTGAGAGATAAGCTTCATCCAGATGAGCAGAGAGTTTGAGACAGCTGTTGAAGGAACAGTACTGTCCATAATGAAAAGTTTTGGTCTCCCTCTTGTCCTTTCGTCTTTCCTTTCTCTTTACCTCTTATGAATTCCCTCTTCCCTAGCACCTTCTCAGCCTCTTAAATTTCTATATTAAACAGATGAGATTGTTCTGTCCTTGATCACTAACTGAGAACTGCTTGATTAATACACTTGTCTTAGGTAGTTTGTGCTAGGCAGGACAGTTTGTATAAGCAGGCACTGTGTTGACTGTTTCCATCTTCTTTCACTATGTATGTTTATTAAGTTCACATAGGAATCACCTGTCTGTAACTTTGTTTATTAAGTTCACATAGGAATCACCTGTCTGTAACTTTGTTTATTAAGTTCACATAAGAATCACCTGTCTGTAACTTTTTTTCATCATATTTCTGTATATTTCAGGGAAACTGCTTCTAGTGTGAATTCTCATGTTAAAGACTCTTGGTTAGGAATTTTCTTCTTGTTGTGATCTTCTGATCATAATATCTACTTTATATTTTAGCTCTGTGATCTTCTGATCATAATATCTACTTTGTATTTCAGCTGTAGACCAGAATTTCAGATTATGCAATGTTCAGACACATTTTCTCTCTACTGTCTTAGTTTTTCTTCTCAACACTTTTGATAAGTGTTTGCATCTGATTTAGACCTTCTAATAGATCAGTTTGTATATTTCTTGGGGAAGTTTTAAACAGTTTTCATGAAAATAGTAGGAGTGGATTTTAACTGAATCTTGTATCCTCAATCTTGGGGAAGTTTTAAACAGTTTTCATGAAAATAGTAGGAGTGGATTTTAACTGAATCTTGTATCCTCAATCAGATGGTAAATCTCTGAGCTTTATCATTAATCTGTGAAAAGGATTTGATGGCAGTACATTCCGAACTTCCTTTGCTATGCTGTTAAGTACCACTGAGTTGGTTCCAACTCATAGTGACCTTGTATAGGATTTCCAAGAGCTACTGGTGGGTTTGAACTGCTGACCTAGTGGTTCAATATTTTTTATTGAAGGAAAAATATTTGCCATATGAACACTTTGGAGTTTTGAACCTGTAAGCACGTACATGAAGTAATTATTCTTGGTACTTTTTCTTAGTTTGTTGACTGGACTAGAAATGAACCAATTCCAAACAGTATTACTTTTCTCCTTTCTTATTGTGAAGTGTTTTAGTGCTGTGTGTCATGACTGTTTCAATGTTAGAATTATTACACTGGGATGGGGGGCTGCCTTCTGTTTACTGTGCTGAGCTGAGGCATGTAAAATTTACTTCCTGGATTTTGCTTGCTTTGTAGGTTTCATTTGTTTTTTTGGCAGGGATTGAGTGGGGAGAGGTAATGTTGTGGTTGATAAGGGTTTAAAGTAAGCTCAGTCAATTGAATTTTGAGTAGAAAGGTATGCTCACTTTCAACTTAAGTTCATTAGCAGAACAGTGTATGTACTGCCTTGTTCCTGTTTCTTAGTCAGTTATGTTTCATGAAATCATGAAGACATCTTGAGCTTAATGAAGTGATTGGAATCCAAATGCTACTCTGTAGACCTACTGTAAGATTTCAATTTGAGCATTCATAAAAATCTAGTAAAAACAAGAAGGAATTTGAAAGCTGAGTTGGAGCCATCTCTAATTTGTTCCTATTGTACAATTGGGATAACACCATAATTTTGATTATGTTTGTTCCATGGCAGTTGGAGGAGTCTTGGCGTACCACTGCCGGTTAATGCGCTAGACTGCCAAGTTGTCTTGTTAAAGCAAGGTCGGCGGTTCAAGCTCACCGGCTACTCCTTGGAAATCCTATACAGGGTCGCTATGGGTCAGAACTGACTTTGCGGCACTTAAAAAACAACATGGCTGTTGGAAACTACTGAAGAAATATTGTTGAAATACTGAGGTGCTCCAGTTTAGCATAGTGGTTACGAATCGGGCTGCGCACCTCAAGGTCAGCAGTTTGAAACTACCAGCTGTTCCGTGGGAGAAAGATGAGGCTTTCTGCTCCCGTAATTAATGATTTACAGCCTTGGAAACCCTGTACAGGGTCGCTATGAGTTGGAATCTACTCCACGGCACATAACCACCACCACCAGTTGTTAGTGAGAAGATTGACATCTAAACTGTGTTTTCTGGATTCCAGTTTATGTTTAACCACACAGTGTTTTATTACCGGACAACCTATATCACTTACAAATAAATTACCCTACTCTGTTCTGAAAAGTTTTCATCCAGGAATTTGGGAAGTTGTGTTTAGGTAGGTGACTTAATGCCATTGCCATTTGTATACCTTGGGAATGTATGCTTTTATATTTCACTAAGAGAGTCAAAAGGAAATACCCATGAATAATTGGAACATAAATATATAAATCTAGAATGGTTGTAAGTTGTCAAATGTGAAATTGAACACTTAAAGATTTATATCCTAGGCATTAGTGATCTGAAATGAACTGGTATTTTGAATTGGTTTACTATGCTGGCAATGACACATTGAAGGGGAACAGCCAAAAGGAGAACACTTCAGGATCTGTCTTGAACTACAACACTGTCAGTGATAATATCCATATGCCTCCGCTATAGGATACGCAGAGGACTGCAGAGTCTGTTTGAACTATGAGATTGGCGGTTCAAAGTCTCCAGCTGCTCCCTGGAGACCCTGTACTGGGTTCCCTATGAGTTGGAACTGACTCAGTGGCATTAGTGACAATGGCACAACAAAGACCAACTAATACGGCTGTTATCCAGATTTATGTACCAGTCACTATGCCGAAGATGAAGAGATTGAAAGACTTTTACAAAACTTCTGTATTCTGAAACTGATCAAACATGCAATCCAGTTGCATTAATAAATTACTGGTGATTTGAATGTGAATGTTGGAAACAAAGACGAAAGATGGGTGGCTGGAAAATATGGCCGTAGTGATAGAAGTGATGCCAGAGATCGTATGATAGCATTTTGCAAAACTAAGACTTACTTGCTCATTCAAAATACTTTTTCACAACCATATAAACAGTGGCTATATATGTGGGCCTCTTGATTGATGGAACACCATAGCACCTAACAGTAGCAACAACAAAAGATGAGTGGTGCAGGCTGTCTTGGACTTTTAAGCTCTCTTTTAACTCTTGTGATTATTTCAAAGTATCCATGTGTAGCTTTGGGGTACGGTGTAAGCAGAAGGATATGTATTTTTTTTCATGTGGAATGTTTGCTTAGAGTGTAAAGAGCCATGGATTTGTTTTATACAATTATGGTGCCAGATAAAACTTGTTGAATTAATTACAGTTTGACAAGTGCTTTTTGAAAAAAAAAATGATACATTGACTTTGATTTTAAAAATCATTCTCTGTTGGTAACTCTAAAATACTTCCAATAGATTTAAAAAATACTGTACAAGGGAGCTTCAAGAAATTCATGGAAAAATGGAATTAAAAGATAATGAAATTTTCCCATGAGCTTTTTGAGGCTTCCCCATAGATGAGAGTGAGTCAGAGAGTATTGCTACAAAATAATAGAAACCTTTATTAAACAAAAATATCAAAATCCGAAAAAGCTATTTTTTCTTGACAGATGCTCCATATAGGTCCTCACACTTCTGAAGGTGATGCTTCCATCTCTCTAACCTTTCTCTGAAGAATTCAGTGCTGCTTTGATCTTACAGAACAGCAGTTCTGGCATCCTTGAGGGACTCAGATTAGGTTCCTTTTAAATGTCCTTTGAGTTTGGGGAATAAAAAGAAGTGTGCAGGGCCAAGGTCAGGGCTGTAGGTAGATGGGATGAGGTTTCCCAGTGCCATTCTCCTAGGGCAGCCTTTGCTTCTCTCGAAGATGATAAGGTGCAGTGTTGTGATGGGAAAGTAGTCCTTGATACAACTTTCCCGGCCTTTTTCTCACCAGTGCACTTTTCAGTTTTCTTAAAACTTCTTCATAAAAGCCCTTGTGGTCATCCATTTCCTTAGAGAAAATCTCTCAAGATGATTCTTTGGGAATCTTGGAAAACAGCCTTTATAACCCTCTGAGCTGACCTGACCGCTCTGCCTTGAATTGAACTGGCCCAGTAGATCCCCTTAGGAACCACTGTTTTGATTGGACCTTTTTATTTGAAGGCACCCTGACGAGATTAAGACAGATGTGCAGTGGGTCTTCAGTGAAGTTTGTTGAAAAAAATCCCGTGTCTTTCAGTTCTGTTTTTCCACAAACTTTTTGAAGCCCTTTCCTGTTACTGAGAGAACTTGTCTGCAGTCATTCCCTGACCACAGAGCCATGTTTGTAATAAACCGTGAATTTATGAACTGGAACCCTACTAGCACTACTTTTTACTTACTTTCCCCTGTAATCTGTGTTTCACAGAGCCCTGATGGCATAGTGGCTTAAGTGTTAGTCTGCCAAACAACCACAAGTTTGGCTGTTCGAAACCTAGCAGTCGTTCCACCAGGAAAGGTGAATCTATCTGTTCCTGTAAGTCTCCATAACACCATGGAGCAGTTCTGCTCTGTCATACAGAGTTACTATTGAGTTGGAATCAGTTTGGGTGCAGAAATTTTTTTTTCTGTTTCTTCTGTCTCTGTCTCCTTCTCTCTAAAATTTGTAAATAGTAAGTAAATAAATGAGTAGGTTGATCAAAGCCCTAGATTGGGAGTCTCTGAAGAGGCACAGTAAGCCCTTCATGAGCCAGATGCAGGGGATTGAATCATTGCCAGGACTGTGCAGAGCGAAACACATTCAGAGTGATGTGGTTAGCTGCCATCTTTGAGCTGAGCATCATTGCTTCTGACTCTGCAGTTCAAGAGATCTGGTTGTCACCCAATGTGTACTCTGCCCTTGTTTTTCCCATCCCAGCCATTATACAGATCTACCCACATGATTGAATCAGGAAGAACTGCCTTGTAGTCTAAAGGTGTCAAAACTGTAGTTACAGTGGATATTTTACCCCTTCATTCTAAATGGAGTGTTACAGAGGGCCTAAGGACAGACACACTGAACTTGCCAGTCCTATTTGTGTGTGTGTCTATCAGGTCGAGTCAGTGACCAAAGGCAATAAAGTACTTTATTTATTAGGATTCTATTATTTAGGTTTTCCCAACTACACTACTTTGATAACCCTTGGTTAATCTGGTTGCTTTGCTTCCGGTGCTTATCCTGTTAAGAGGAAGCTTGTAACCCGAGGAAAGGAAAGAGAACACTTGTGAAATCTGGTAGAAGTCAGGAAAGTAGGCATCAAAAATAATCACCCACGCTTATCTTAGGCAGCATGTTCTCTTGAAGTTATTATTATTTTTTTCTCTATCTTGGATATATGGCAATATTAAAAAGGATTGCCATTTAAATTTTAGATATTTTCGGGTTCTCCTTTTAGTTCCCAATGGTAAAGATCCCTAAAATTAGAATAGGCTTCTCTTTATTTGAATTATTTTTGTGTCCTTTGGTTTCTGTGTGCATTTTTCTCTTAGAAAATGGTCTTATCTGTTTTCATTTTCCTTAATGAGTTTGTATGACGCCATTCTCTTGGCATTTCCTTTGAGTTTGCTGTCTTGAATTCTTCAACTAAAAGAAAGGGGTTTGTTTGCAAAGGGGAATTGTAATATAAGGGAAATGATAGGAACTTTGGAGTTGTGGTGTGGTACTGTGGAATAAAGCACTGGATCACAAGGTCCATTTGAACCACAAGATTGGTGATTCAAACTGACTGGTCGCTCCTCAGAAACCCTATATAGGGTCACTATGAATCGGAACCGACTCCATGGCACTTAACAACTCATAGGAACTGTAGCTTTAAAGTCCTTTAAAAAATGTTTAGATTGATTTCCTTAAGTCAGTAAAATATTTCTGTTACCATACATTATAGGCTTTTGCACTGGCTTTCTGTCACTCTTGAGACATCTGTTATGTGAACTAGAGACATTACTTAAGAAGTAAAAGTATTTGAAAAGCAGAGGTTTGTGACCATAGTACTTCCCTATCTCCCCATCCCCCCATCCCAAACTTGAGTGTTTTACCATGTTGACAGTTGTTAGATAAAAAAGATAAAATTGAGTCTAAAGAACCAACTTTCTGTCTTTGGAATTGTAGGCCCTCTGGGAACAGGGTCATGTTTAGGCACTAATAACCTGAATTTTCAAGTTAAACCTTTGCATTTTCCAGAGAGTGCCAATTGGCACTAGGATGCCAATTGGTATTTTTCACTTGGTTTTGGTGTAAATGAAATACATGTGTGAGGTTGTGTAAATTAAGGTTGGGGGGCTGGTTATTGTTGTTACAGATTTTTTAATTTATTTAAATGATTGTATAGCTAATGCTGATTGACCTTTGGTAGGCCCAGTGACTTGCCTGGGCATAGATATGAGCAAACACCAATCTAGTGTGTGTAATGTGTCTGGTATCACAGTTACTGGGGTGTAGAAATACCTAAGATAGCGCTTGCCCTTGAGATTGTTTTACGTAATTTGCAGACACGTAATTAAAGGATTTCCTGGATGGTGTAAACAGTTAAACGCCTGAGTACTCAGCTAAAGGTTGCCAGTTCAAACCTACAAGAGGCGTCTTGTAATTAAGGCCTGATAATCTGTTTTGGAAAATTCCATGGAACAGTTCTATTTGGTACACTTGGGGGTCATCAGATGTCAGAATTGACATGACAGTAGCTAATGAAAACTATAGTGTGCGACACTAATTCATCCTCCATTTAGCCACATCACCTTCCTATCTGGAGTTGTCCTGCTGTGGTGCTGTCGGATAAGCATGGGAAGATAAGGTCATTTATACTGCAAGGTCAGCAGTTCAAACTCACCAGCTGCTCCTTGCAAACCCTATACAGGGTCACCATGAATTGGAACCGATTCCTTGGCACTTAACAATCACCTTCCCACCTAGACACAGGCAACACTTAGCCAGAGTCAAGATCTCCTGCCATGGTTTGTACACCTCACCTGTCTTAGTTAAAAATAAGTGAAGATAGGAAAACTGGTTGGAAAAGTGAGGGCTAGATTGTATGATTGCTTTGTCTGGGTTGATGCTCAGCTCAGCTCCTTAATAGGTCTATAAAATTGGGCAGGAAGGAGCCCTAGTAGCAAGGAACCCTGGTAACGCAGTGGTTAAGAGGTTCACTGTTACGGTTCTACCCACGGGCTACTCCAGGGAAGTAATTCTATTTCCATGAAAGATATTCTGCTTGGGAAACCTTTGAGGGAGTCCTACTCTGTCCTATAGCATCAGTATAAGTTGGAGACTCATTGACAGTGGGTTAAGCGTGGGCTCATTTCCTAACCCCTTGCAGCCTGTTTCCTTGTCTGCAAATAATAGTACCGGGAGTCTCTATGTAGCCCCCCAGGCAGGTTTTAAGGATTAGTGAGTGTATAGAAAGCGATTTGACTTTCCATTAAGCTGTAAATGATCTGGGTGGTGACCTTTGACATCAGGAATTGTGTTCCACATGTAGAGGTGACTCATTTCTAATGTCTGGAAGAAACCATAAAAGAATATGGAACCTGGCAAGTTGCTATATTGCGATAAAAGGTTTAATCAGCTCGACCTTAACTGCAGTGACCCATCCACCACAGGTGGCTCAGTTGGTGGTGTCCCTGCCCCCATGTGTTTCCTTGTCCCCCCTGGGCAGTGAAGGTTTTCCCTTGCAGAGATTTGAATTCCTGAGATTTAGAATACCAGAGGAGTTTTCAAAGGGAAGCCCTTCTGAATGGAACCTCTGTCAGGCCCAGAGCCCTCATACTGCTATTCAGCCCTGAGTACAGAAGTACTTTTGATACCATCTGCTGAGTTGTCAGCTCTTGTGGAGGTAAAACAGCTAAAGTGGCACAGGGGAAGATTATTAAGGGCATGGCCATCTAAATGGGAGCTCTTTAACAAAAGTCTGGCAATAAACGGAGTTTCCTCATTCTAAATTGCTGTGAAAACCCCAAGCATGTGTTGCACAAAGCATTACTGTTGTTTAACTGGGGCTAGCAGAGGGCTAGGAGGCTCTCTCTGACTTGATAAAATCCCCTTCTCCTTGGCTTTTCAGGGCTTGCTTTGCCCTCTGTGGGTATGTAATTGGAACTGGGAAAAGAAAAGGCATTATGGAAAGCAATAGCCTGCTTTCTCCTAGTTTTCAGCAGCTGTTTTGGGCTGGTGGAATGGTAGGGGAAGAGGGGCCGTAGAGAATTTAAGAGGCTGCCATTTGTAGAAAGTGATACACATACACACACATATGTATACACATACATGAGGGGGTTTAAACTTTGTGGAAACATGGGATTAAAAGATAATGGAATTTTTCCAGGAAGTTTTTTGACACCCTCTTGTATATACTGCATTTCTTTTAAGCTTTATCTTGATATGATAGTCATTTTTCTAGGTTTAGGATGACCAAGTTAATGGGTGAATAAAGGAATAAAGTGACTTTTCAGTTGGTGTGTGTGTATGTGTATATATATATGTATATGTTGTTGTTAAGTGCCATCGAGTCGGTTCCGACCCATAGCGACCCTGTACAGGGTTTCCGAGGGTGTAAATCTTTACGGGAGTAGAAAGCCTCATCTTTCTCTCGTGTAGTGGCTGGTAGTTTCGAACCGCTGACCTTAAGGTTCGCAGCCCGATTCGTAACCACTACGCTACCAGAGCTCATATATATAGTTTTTTCCTTGAGTGGAGAGTAACCAAAGTTGTTATGATAACGTGCAGATTTTAATGCAAAAGGAAATGCAGGTGAGGTACTGATTTTCAGAGGATTTCTAATCCACCAGAACTGGCAAAGAAGTCTTCTGGGTTCATAGATTGTAGAATACATTGTTGTTGTTAAGAGCCATCATACTGACCCTGTATAGGTTTTCTGAGGAGCAGCTGGTGGGTTTGAACTGCTGACCTTGTGGTTCGCAGTCTAGTGCTGATAACTACAGCGTCACCCTTAGAATACGTAGCAGCTTGAAAAATAGCTGGTGAAAATGTGTATGGGAAGCAAAGGAGAGCAATGAATAGGATTCTCATGTGAATATTTTATAAAATAGTATTGTTTTTTAATTTTGGAAATCCCCTTTAACTTAAAAATAACTCTCCTGATACATTTGAAACACAGTCTGACATAAAGAAAAAACGTGGCGCACAGCTGTCATGTCAGCTAGCACAAAACTATGTGGCTGGTGTGATAGAGACCTGGTGAGGGACCAGACTCACAGTGAACCAGGCTGCACGCATTGTAAGCCGTAACTGCTATTTTGCCTGAGCAGATAGGAATCCATTGTAGCAGTGGATTCTTTTGTCACGTGGAGCTGTACTGACACAACTTGTGTGAGTTTGGTGTTTCTTGGAGATGATTTATTTTACATAGTCATAAATATTTACTCAAGTAAAGGAAACATGGTGATAAATATTTATACCTGTATTTATAGTACTGTATATATGCTTATGGGACTCCTGTGTGGCACTGTAGGATCACCACTGGACTGTGAACCACAGGTCAACAGTTCAAACCTACCAGATGCTCCTCGGAAACCCTCCACAGGGTCGCCATGACCAACTCAATGGCACTTAACAACAACAATAATATGTGCATATTCATGAAACCATATGTAAAACTTGAGTGGTGTGCATGTGTGTATAACATTGCCCTGTAGTATGACACAGAAAGGTACATCTAAAAAACTGACTACTGTTGTTAAGTCATAATCTATTTTATCTGAAAGGTCATTATGCTGAATGTCTGATGTTATGTCTCAGTTTTGACACTAACTATGATCCTGGCTGAATCTTTGCCTCTGATTTTAAACTCCTTTTGGTAAAATGAGGAGGAGAAACCCTCAGGGGTGGTGATGATGGATGATCTATTGTGAATATCTATATGGAAAGGCATGTTTAAAAGCATGTAATGACTTAAGAAGATGGTATGCCATAAATACTAGATCTTAAAATGTATTTTAGCAGCATCCAGGGAGTTTTTGTAGTGTTAGTTTTGCTTTTCTACCTATCTTCTAATGATAGTGTCTGATTGAAAACTCTTAAACATTTCTAAAGCAGATTAAACCTTTACACACTACAAACTTCTCGCTTTCTGGTCACATTCATCTCTCAAAATCAAGGCTAATTTAATGAAGTAAGCCAAAGATGCAGCTTTCTTATACCTTGTAGCTCATATCTCTCCCTTATTTTGATTGATCCCTTTTCTTTCTCTAGCATTCTTCCTTATTTATTTATAAATGCATCCCTGGAGATTCTCAGTGCTTTTAACTCAAATAAATGTGTGAAGGGGTTTCAAATTTTTTGTGTAAGAAATTCATGTTCTTTGAATTAGTTTTCCACAAATTTTTTGAAGCCCCTCCTATCTCAGGTTTAAATATTTATTTCATTACTTAAAGTGATCCCTAAGTAGGACCCCTAAGAGTTGGCCAATTTGACACTGTGTGTCCTCCTGCCATGCTGTAGAAGTATACATACAGTATACCACTTACGAAACATTCCTCCAAAAGGCATTAACCAGAATATAAGGTAAATAGGAATATACCAGATATCGCAAGTCAAAAAAGTGAGATTTTGATGGCTCAGAGGTAGAGTTCTTACCTACCATGCAGGAGACCTGGGTTTGATTCCCAGCCAGTGCACTTAAGGTACGGCCACCACCTATCTGTAGGTTTGCAGTGTTATTTTGATGCAATGTCCTGGTGTGGCGCTGGAGGATCAGCACTGGACTGCTAATCGCAAGGTTGGCAGTTCAAACCCACCAGCTGCTTCTTGGAAACCCTATACAGAGTTGCTATGAGTCAGCGCTGGACAGGAAGGAAACTTGCTTTATGCAAGAAGAATAGAAGCAATGTGTGAAGTTTGTGTATCAGGCACACTGATTTGATTTTTGTCAGGTGATAAGCATTGTATTTTTAACTACGACTTTTGGAGGACTCTGGATTCCCAAGCATTTTCTGGTTTTTGAGTCTTTGGGAGTATGGCCCAGATCTGTAAAGTTACTGTGAGGCAGTACTTAAACACAGGTGCTATTTGAATTGATTGGGTGATTCTGAAGGGAATAAACCTTAATCTCCGCCCCCCCCCCCCCCCCCCAGTTGCTGTGTTCAGATTTACAGCCTTGTTGCCTAAGAAGTTTTTCATTTTTTGGGGGGGAGGGTGGGGAGTGGGAGAAGGTGGTTAGTCATTTTAAAGTTTTCCTAACAAATAATAAAGACCATTGGGTGTTTTTTCCTAACTAGTTTCCGGCTTCAGGATCTCTAAGCTCACTTCCCTTATGTTTTCTGAACTAGGAAACCATTCTTTCAAAGTCTGTCTGGTTGCTTAGGCAGAGGCCATGTTTTGCCCCTTCTCTGGAGAGATTTTTTGACAATAAAAAAGGAGCTAAGTCGAACAATGCATGAGTGACCCGCAGTGGTGAGGGGAAGCCACAGTCACATATTTGAGATACTTCTTTAGGAAGAGTAAACTTAAGGCCATGTTGTAAAGAAGTGAACTCAGTTGAGTAGAGGGGTCCAATAATAAAATATTTTTAGATTAGTTTTTTTTCAGTGTACAATTCTGTAGAACTTAACTGTTTTCTCACAAGTATGGCTAGCTCTGCAGAAGCACTCTTCAGTTTGGAATTCCCATTTTGTGAACACTGGGGCTCTCCTTGTGCTAGGTTGCTTTGCCATATGTTCGCCCTTTCATTTTACCTCCAGAATGGTTTTGTCGTTTAGCTCTCAAAACAAAAAAACCAAACCCACTTGTCATCCAAGGCTGTAAATATTTATGGGCATAATAGCCAGCCTCATTTTTCTCTCGAGGAGCAGATAGTGGTTTTGAACTGCTGACCGTGTAGTTAGCAGTCAAGTGTTTATCCTACAGTGCCACCAAGGCTTGTCATTTAGCTCTCATACTACAGGAAAAGTATAGCAGCACTAATCCCTTGGTGTGGACAAGTGTTGTCTCACCTTTACAGATGGTTTTGTGTGTGCTTTGATCCTAATTGGAGTACTCAGCAAGCAGAGTTCTTGGGCTACTTACTTCAGCCTGGTCTCCTCCCAGACGAAGATGTTCCCCTCAACTGGCACTGTATGTGGGGCGTATGGCAGGTTGTCTTAGCCTTTAATTAGGCAGGAAATTTGGGTTAATAATTGCTGTGGCAGCTAGGCTTGTTAATAACTGGGTTAGAATGAGCTGTAATATTCTGTTGCTTGTACTAAGACCTGTTATTTTTTTCCCGTTTTTCTTGCTCTCACAAATAAAGCTGCCTTTTAGATTTTGGTGGCTTATTATAAACTGGTACTGTTGTTCCAATAAAAGATTGGGTTTCAGACTATTTTGGAGCAGATAATTGAAACACAGATTTTCTTTAGTTTTTCTTAATTGTTACTTATTTGTATACTTCCTCTTTACACGTACGCGTCTTATTACTGCAATTACTTAAACTGCCTCTTTAAGTGTATGATTATCTTGCATCATAATCATTGTAATATTTTAATATCTTAATGAGTTGGGGGCACTAAAGTGAGTTTCTGTTTGCATTTCTGAACCCAATTAAGGGAATATCCTTTTAAATAAGATTTTGATCTATTTCCTCTATAAATTGGCCAGTGGGCTTTGACAGATAATAGAAAGTATCACTTAAACACGCTGCTTTTCTTGTAATAATAGTAACTGCTTTTGCCAAATAATATAAATGTTGGATTAGAAAACACAAAGAAGGCCTCTCAAAGGGTTAGAAAAGGGTTTCATTGAGTCCCAAAGAGTTTCAGATAGTGCAGAGTGCTGGACCATAGGCTGGAAGTTTGGCTCTTTGAACCAGGGCTGGACTGAATGGTTTGGAAAGTGGTTCAAAGACAGTCTGCTTCCAGTAGGTCACAGTCCTGAAAACCTTAGGAGCAGCTTACTCTGCACACACGGGATCGCCACCAGTCAGAATCGACATGATACAGCTAGCAACAGCGTGGACATTCAATCCTGAAACATGGCGGTGTTGGCTTTAGCGTTAAGCCTTTGACTCACATATGAGGGGGCTTCAAAAAGTTCATGGGAAAATTCCAGCATCTTTAAATTCCATTTTTCACCAACTTTTTGAAGCTCCTTTATAGGCTTTCAGTTACAATTCTCTTCCACTTTAGATTTGTCAGGTTATTCCCTAACATTAGACTGTACAAACCACCACTTGGATTACTGTTTTTATGTGCAGACATTAAAATAATGCAGAAGACAACCTCCCCCCCTTTTCCCCCTCTCACTCCTTGAAATATTAGTTGGCCAATAAGTGTTTCTTTCCTCATTGATGGAAAGGTTTGATGGGGTTGGGGCTAGATGAGCAAATTTGTGTCGGCGCTATAGGATAAGCTCTGGTAGCGTAGTGGTTACGAATCGGGCTGCGAACCTAAAGGTCAGCGGTTCGAAACTACCAGCTGCTCCGCGGGAGAAAGATGAGGCTTTCTACTCCCGTAAGGATTTATACCCTCGGAAACCCTGTACAGGGTCGCTATGGGTCGGAACCGACTCAACGGCACGTAACAACAACAACATAGGATAAGCAGAGTCTTGGTGTTGTGTTGTGGGTTAATGCGCTGGACTTGGACTACAAAGTCAGTTTGGACTACAAGGTCAGCGGTTCAAGCTCACCAGATGTTCCTTGGAAACCCTTTACAGGGTTGCTGTGGGTCAGAACCTACTCGACAGCAACATAGGATAAGGAGAGTCCTGGTGTGGCGCTGTGAGTTAATGCGCTGGACTGCAAAATCAGTTTGGATCACAAGGTTTGCAGTTCAAGCTCGCCAGCTGGTCCTCGGAAACCCTATATAGGGTTGCAGTGAACCAGAACCTACTTGAAGGCACTTAATAACAACAGATTCTAAGCGTTGTACTGGTAAGGTCAGCTGTTCAAACTCACCAGCTGCTTCTTGGAAACCCTTTACAGGGTCACTATGAAAGCAATTCAAAGGCATTTAGCCAACTAATAGCAAGCAGTCAACACTAATGTTGGTATATTTTGATAACCCAAATATAAGGACATTAGAAGCTTCTCAGCCAAGTTAAATGCTGAGAAAAGGAAAAAAAAAAGAGGCCGCTGCCTCTTTTTACCAGGAAAAAAAAAAAAATGCCTTTTATGTGCTCTGTGGTGGAAAGGTGCCATTTCTCATTAGACACCGGATGTTGATAGCCACAGTTGGTCTAAACCTGTTCAAATCCTAATTTAAAACGGAAATGGTATTTGGTTATAAAGCTAAAAGGACAGAGAAATCTGTGAGAGTATATTTGTAGATTTTACAAAAATATTTTTGATGAAAAAGAAAATGAATCTTTATCTTTTGCTTTTGCAAAACTCCTGTATATTTGTGGCTTCTTAGATATAATCACAATTCACTGAATCCTCAGTGTTAAGTGAGTTAGTTGTTTGTTTTTTTTAATGAGGAAATTACATGATAATTAAAAAAATTTTTTTTTTTTGCTCTTGTGTTGTCATTCAAACAGAGTGAGTTTCCCACTCCCTTCAACAGATGTTTGCCAAGTGTAAGCTAGGCACTGCTGTACTGTCATGTAAAGACTTAGCAAGGCTTTTGCCCTCTTGGGCCTTACAGGCATGCCAATTTATTCTAACTGGAGGGAGGGTTTAGTCATGGCAGGCAGAATTTTCAGAGAAATGAGGATATAGTCAAGAGTCCTGATATGGCCCTGTAGGGGATAAACAAAAGACTGCTAACCACAAGGTTGGCGGTTCAAACTCACCAGCCGCTTCTTGGAAACCCTATACAGTGTTGCTGTGAGTTGTAAGTAACTCATCAGTAATTAACAATAATAAGCATGAATTCAATGGAGTGGAATGGATTTTGAAATGATTCAAGATTTTTGTGGGTATGTACTTTGTGATTTATTTGAAATGAATTGGGTTCTCTTTTATATGCTCACATGTTAAGTTACTATAAGATTACAGTGTTGTGATGCTGTGCAAATAGTTAATATGCTCAGCTGTTAGTTGCAAGGTTGTGGAAGTTCCTGTTAACCCAGAGGTGCTTTGGAAGAAAGGCCTGGTGATTTCCTTGGGGGAAATTTTGCCGTTGAAAACCCTGTGAACCCAATTCTACTCTGACACAGAAGGGGTCATCATGAGTCAGAGTCAACTTAATAGCAGCTGCTTATTGTGATGCTTGTCGAGAAACGGCTGGGTCTTTGAATCATAGTTTTGAGCCATTTTGTTGTACATTTAATGGAAAGTCTGGAGAAAAACTTGGATTGGCCAATAACCCTATATGTATGTATTGCTGTCTGGGTGCATTGCACATGCAGACAGGAGGTGCCTCGCTTCGAGGTTGAGACACATAAACCTACTGGCGTTACCCATTCCATTGGGGCTGCAGGGGTGGGGGCTATGGGCTTCTGCACCCAGACAGACAGACACACAAGGCGAGGCACTTAGGCAGTGTTGGCACTGTGTGAAGAAAGCAGACATTAAACAATGACAACAGATTCCCAAAGAGGACCCACTCCCCCTTCCCCAAATGATGTCCATTCTTATATCCTGGAGTGCTGGTGGTGTGCTGTAGGGTAAGCACTGGACAGCTCATCACAAGGTTGACAGTTCAAACCCACCAGTTGCTCCTTGGGAGAAACATGAAGTTTTCTGCTCCTGTGAAGCTTTACAGCCTCGGAAACCCCATCTAGAGTTGCTGAGTCAGGATGGACCTGACAGCACACAACAGCATTCTTATGTCAAGAAGCCACGGTGGTGTCGTGGATTAAGTGTTGGGCTGTAAGGTTGGTCACTCCATTGCCAGAGAAAGAAAGTCAAGACTATGTACTCCCGTAGAGGCTTACGGTCTCAGAAGCCCAAAGGAGCAGTTCTCCTCTGCCCTGTAAGGTGGTTGTGAGTCAGGATCAACTTGATGGCAGTGAGTGTTCTCAATGCCACTGGGCAGGTACTCTGTGACTGAGGTCAGGGACATGTTCACCTCACTGTTGTTTTTAGCTGCAGCTATGCTGCTTGGATGGCCTGAATTGCATGGCTCCAGCCTTACCACTCAGGCCCCTGGGCTCTCTTGTCACCACACTACCTGGAGCCTCTGGCTGAGGGGGTAGCATGCCATGCTGCCCCCACACGCGCCACACTCAGGCCTCTCTCTCCCTGCACAAGTAAGTGCTACAGCGGTTTTAGCTCTTTCTAGACCACCAGGAGCTCTGGTGGCGCCATAGTTGAAGCACAAGCTGCTAACCGTAATTCCAGCAATTGGAACCCATCCAATTGCTGGAATTATGAGAAAGATGAGGCACTCCGCAGCCTGGTGACTGAGGGAACTTGTCTACAACCCTTCACTGATCACAGAACCCAGCAGCTGCTCCTTGGGAGAAAGGTGAGGCTATCTGTTCCCATAAAGATTGACAGTGTCAGAACCCCTGTGGAGCAGTTCTGTTCTATCCTATGGGGCTGCTTTGAGTTGTAATAGGTTTGACAGCAATAGGTAGGATCCAAAGAGAGATCGATGTAGGATAAGCACTGGACCTCAAGGCCACTTTGAACTGCAAGGTCAGTGGTTCAAACTCACCAGGTGTACCTTGGAAACCTTATTATACAGGGTCAGTGTGGCTTGGAATCGACTCAATTGCACTTAATAACAACAAAGAGAGATAAGATGACTTTGGAACTGTGCCATTCTAGTAAGTTATATTCCATCCCATTCCCCTCTTCCCTCTTTCTGTAACTCATACTCACAGGCCAGGCTTTCTTTAAATGTACTAGCTCCTCCTCTTTTGTTTTTGCCCAGTTGTGTAAGCCTGTTCTTCATGCATTCCTCTGAACTAGCTACTCAGTTTCCATTGAGAGTCTTCTGTTGGAAGAAGGGGTATCATTTTCCACCTAATGTTGTTCCTTGCCTCTGACTTCTCCTTGATCTCCCTGGTTGAATTTCACCCCACTCCTCCATGTTTGGAGCCCTGATGTGGTGTTATAGGATAAACACAGATTGCTTATTGCAAGATTGGTGATTCAAACCCACCAGCCACTCCTGGGAAACCCTATACAGGGTCATTATGTGTTGGAACTGACTTGACAGTACTTAACAATGCCTGTATTTACAAACACATGGATGCCTTGCAGAGGGCATACAAATCATTTAATTGTACTATGACTCCAGTCATTGGTGAAGCCAGAGCCACCATTGCCATTCCACATGAATTGAAATGCACAGGGTTCCAGGATGGACACAGTAATTTGAAGAATTGGAGACTATAATAGAAGACTTCTAATTGATCCTATATACTGTCATTCTTTAAACAGAGGAAGAATCCCTACCTAACTCACTAGAGTGCTAAGAGCACACACCACAGTAGTTTGACACCTTGTGGTTGATGGGTTAGAAATCTAATTGGTAGTGGTCTTGACAGTAAAGGTACACGATGTGTCAGGAGAGCCCCTTGGTGGGCCTCTCAAGTCTCCCCTCTTCAGCACAAGGCAAAGGCCCCAAGCAGAACTCACTGTCCCTACTAAGGTGCAAAACTCTGTAGCCAGATGTGTGTTGAAAGGATATTGTCCAAATACACATTGTTTTCCTTGGCCTCTACTTGGATATGTCCCCTGATGGAGAGGACTGGGGAAAAGAACCAGTAGCTTCGTTCAGCTTGTCAGCCCTTTGAAAACCAGTCAGAAACAGATTTCTTATTTTTTATTCATGTCAAAGGGCACATTGTCGCCTTGAGGCTTATAGTGAGATTTCCCACATTTCAAGCAAACTTTATTTTTAAATTTGCAGTTCATGACATGAAAAGCATACCCAGTAAGACTTGGTGAATCTTAGGCAAACTTAAGAACATTTTTTACCCATAACTCATACCTTGAGGGAATGAGTTCCTGGGTCTGTGGCTGCTCTGGGAAAATCAAAGTCAACAGAGTCCACAAGACAGTGGTGAGTAGCCACTGGAGTCTTAAAAGCTGATGACAGGACCATAGTCTCTGGAAACATCGAAGTCAGTTGGCACAACATAGTCCGCAAGACAATGTTTTTTAATATTCTGCTTCAGTGAGTAGCCCCTGGAGTCTTAAAAGCTCATGAGTGGCCGTTTAATGTGTAGCTATTGGTCTCTCCCTATCTGGAGGGAAGAAGAGTGAAGAAAATTGAAGACACATGGAAACAATTTGTTCAAGGGACAAATGGACCATGCTAACCACAGCCTCTACGACCCTGAGACCAGATTAAATGGTGTTTGGCTTCCACTCCCAACAGCTCTGAAAGGGACCACATTAGAAGGTCTGGAATAGAGTAGGAAAAAAATGTGCAACGAAATACAAACTCTTTAAATAGACCAGGTTTAATGGTCTGATAGAGACTGGTGGAGCCCTGAGGCTGTGGCCTTTGATTACCCTTCAGGCTTTGAATTTAACCCCCATGGCCCAAGTTTCAGCCAAATGAGACAAGTCTATAACACTAGGTAGGTAGGAACTCACCAACGATTTGATATATCAATATGGCAGTATTTGCCCAAGGACTAAAGTTCAGAAGGCAGGCAGACCGGTTTAAGGAAGGATGAGGAATGAAATAGGCATCACAGGGAGGAAACAGGATGAGTGATGTAATCCCCACTTCTGGGGATTGCACATTAATGCCTTGAAACAAAATGTATGAATTGGTGAATGGGAAACTGATTTGCTTTGTAAACTTTCATCCAGTTCACAATGAAAAGTTAAAAAACAAACATCAAAACAACTTTGGTGTTTGTTAATCTTTGTTCTAGCTGTTTGCTTTAGAAACTACCTACTAATTGAAAGAAGGCATGGCTATAGAAGTATTTGCCGCTACATGAATTTTATTCTTAAGTGTTGGGCTATTGTGACTCCCTGTCTGAAGGCCCAGTTGAGATTATTCTGTGTGTATCCATCCAAGGAAAGATAAAAAAGAGAAGTTGCTGCTGAGCTTCCTCATTTACCCCAGAGTCTGAAATTAGAGTGTGCTTCACCGTCAGCAGTAATGGAAGAAGAAGGACATAAATCACAACTATGAATGAAGTCCTTTTTGGGATTTATGTTGCAAAGTGTTTCATCAGTTTCATGTAACTTGAAGGATTGTTTGTGCAATCATGTTGATGAATGCATCTTTATCTGGGTATATGCCAGGTACTGTGCTAGGCTTTCCACACATCATCTTGCTGAGATGAAAGTACAGATGAGGAGACTAGGTTCTGAGAAATTAAGCAACACTTCTCAGGGCCTGGCCTCTCAGCTGAGAACTGGCACCAACATCTGAGCCCACGTTGTTTACCATAGAGTCTCCCACTTTTATGTTCATAATTGGGCTATAACTTATCTGGTTCTGCAAGGTTCTGTGCCTTTGCATTGGGTTTTCAGAAAGTGGGGCACCCTTCATGCAAGTGTGGGGTAGCCCTTCCCATGTGCTGCTGAATTGGAGACCCCCTTTCTTGTGTTGCTTTGTGCACTTGTGGACTCTTCCACCTCAACTGTAACACCGAAGGCAGGAATTATACTTGTGGTGACTTTTATATTTTCCGTAGTCTATCTGGCACCCTGAGTGGCCACCTTGTTGCATGACAATCAGACAAAGATGGGCAGCAAGGGGGAGGTAATGAAGACACTGCCATGCCAGCTAAGCAAAATCCCTAGCGGATGTGTCTGTCTGTCTAAGGGACCCATCACTGAGCAAACAGGAAAAAAGGCTGAAGGGTCCCAGAGGCAGCCTGGAGTTTAAATCATTGTTTCCTTTCAGAGTTTTGGTTTTGTTTCCTTTTTCTTTTTTTAAACCCCAAAAGTCATCATATAGTAAAATTGACATTTCTTTTCCTTTGGTGTGCAACCCCTATGGATTTTAGAACACATGTGGATTTGTTTAACCACCATCATGACCGGAACACAGATGGAGAAGTTCCAGGCACTGTTTCTTTCCGTTCTGATATTGAAGTGCATGGCCTTAATGCCTGGGACTTGTGCTCGTCCTTTGCAAGTCTCTCTGCTCTGACCCAGGAGGCGGGTGTGGAGGGAGGGATGCAGGTGTGGCTGACTGTGGGCAGCCCTCATTCAGGCCAGAATTTGGTAGAGTTTATTCTCAGGCAAGCTTGAGGCCCCTTTTCAGAAGCTAGATAACGGTGCTGCTCTTTTTTTCCTCATAGTTCATTTTGCTTATTGTAGGAATTTATAGGTTCTGTAGTAGCAGTTTGGAGTCCTAGTGTAGCACCGTAGGATAAACACTGGACTTGCTAACCATAAGATCAGTGGCTGAAACCTGCTAGTCGCTTCTCCCGAACCCTATCTATACAGGGTCGCTATGAGTCCAAACTGACTCAGTAGCACTGAACAGCAGCAGTAGTAGCATTTCAGGACTTGCCCATCAATCTTAACTCTTCCAGCTTCCTGCATAATGCTGTTGAGTGGCTTTCCAGGGTGATTATCTGTTACAGTTCCTGGGGCTAACTGGCTTATTTCCATAAGGAACAGCACTGGGACCTGGCCTGGGAAATGGAAAAGCTCCATCTACCCGGCGGAGTGGGATGGGGTCTGCACCTTACCAGTGAAGCAGGTCCCTTGTGGCCTCCTCTGTTTGACTATGCTTCCTGTGAAGACTGCATCTTCCCCCCCCCAAGTTTGTTTCTTTTTACATGGTCTACTGAAGAGGGAGAACCTTGGCAGCTTTACTTGCCAGCAAGCCTTCTGAAGAAGCTGTCTTCTGAGAGATTTTAAGGGTAGACTTCCTACTTGAGATGGGTTTTAAAGATCTGTGCTTACAAATTACTGAATAGCTTCATCACACTTATTAGTCCCAACCACTTCCAGGGTGGCCTTCACTGGAGTCCTGGTTATTCATTGCAAGAATATTTATGAGGGCCTGCTGTGTGCCAGGCACTGGTTTTTTAGGTTCTGGGGATGCTAGGTTCTCACTGCCTGTGAGAACTTAGGGTTTAGTGATACGCCATCTGTTCCCCTCCTGCTCCCCTTAAAGCAAACACATTTGAAGCACTGTGAAGGGAGGGTGACCATACACCTTCTGTTGACCTACAGCAGTCCTGGTTCACATCTTTGGTCCTGGCATACTTACTGTAGTGCCCCCTTCGTTCTCAGTGGTCCAATGGACCAAATGAATCTGGTCAGTCTCGTGAAGAAGAGGGAAAGGAGAATTGGGGTGCTTGCGGGTTGCTTAGCAGTTAGTGTTTGTGTTGGAGTGTTATGCGGCATCTGCTCCTTGGGCTGCTCCCACGATGTCAGGGCCACACCTGTTTATTTCACATGTCCAGGAGATAACTAGGTAATAATAGCTGCAATAGGACGCTTAACTCATTAACCAGGGTGGTGGTGTTTGGAAAGTGATGGGGGGACACAGTTAGTTTTAGTGATACATACTAGAATCTTTCTGCCATGATTCTCATAAAACCATGATTGTAGTTACTCTAAGTCATCTGGGAAAGTTAAAAAATACAGATACTCAGGCCCCACTGCTGAGAACTTTGTTCCAAAAGATTGGGGCGAGGCCCAAGCCTTTGTAATTAAAAAAAAAAAAAAAAGGAATAAAAACACCCAGCAACAATAACAAAACTCTCCTAGTGACTATCAGCCAGGGTTGGGAGAACCACAGCTATTAATTTGTGTGTATTCTGAGAGTCCAGGACTGTGGCAATGGCTGGAAAGCTCTTGCAGATCTAAGGGGGGTAACCTCCCCAAGGTGTGAGCCCTTGTTTCTTCCTAGAGATAAAGGACCTGTGGTCAGGCAGTACCAACTCAAGACATTCCGTGTACAACAGAGTGAGACACTGAGTGGGCAATTGTTGTTAATGCTTGAGCCCTGTGTTGGAGCCACTGTGTCAATCCATGTCCTTGAGGGTCTTCCTCAGTTTTACTGACCCTTTACTTTACCAAGCATGAAAGTACTTAATCTAGATTTGTAAAATGTGTAAAATAAAGCAAGTAACCACACAACCTAATCCTGTGTGAAATGTGATGTCCAATTTAATCAGTGAATTAGCCACAGAGAGGAATCTAGCTATTAGCTTCTCAAGAGTGATTCTGGTGGTAAAGCTCACAGGAAGCGGCCTGATAAGATGCTAGGGAAATCTAAAATGGGAGACGGGCAGTCATAACAAGACCGCAGGCAGGGTCTAGTTTTAATATTCTGTTAACAGACTTTATTTAATACTCTTCAGTACTTGAATTTTGTAAGTTCACAGTTCAAGTAGCCACATACCAATTTTTACTATTCAGTGATGTGCACTGTGTTGTTAAGTGGCCAGGACTCCAATGTTGATTATTAAATGTAACCGTACAGTGTGCCCCTCCCCCCCCCCCATTTCCCATGATTCCATGATTAGTGTTGCTTAAGAGAGGAGAATTTGTTTTCATTTCTTAATAGAAAATCATGGCCAGGCTCCACCAGTAGACTCCAGACCTTAATTTAGAGTCTGAGTTTTGCTTCAAAAATGACTGGTATTCCTTACTGAAGAGCAGGTGTATCGTCAGGCAGGAGTGGAGAAACCTTGCATCTCTGTTTGGCTAGAGTCTCTTGTGGCACTCTCTGTGTAAGTCAGCTTGAATTTGCCTTGCATAAGGTAGCCAATGTTGAAACTGGTTGGACATGCCCGGGCAGAGGGCCCCTGTTCTTGCAGTGTACACGGTGATGCCTGTTTCCACAGAGACACACTGTGGCAGGGTGTTCTGTGGGTGAGTGGCTGTTTCTGCTGGTGACAAGAGGGAGCTTAGCATGTCACTCCTGTTTAAGCGTGAACATTTTGCCTACAAGTAGCAGAGGATGTTCCAGCCAAGGTAGTGTAGCCACACGTGTGGGCCCACCCTCTGTGCTTGTGTGACATTTTTTCTGTGTCAGTTAATTCTGGCTCCTGAGGTTCTAAGTGGCAGGACCAGTCACTCATCAGCAGACATCGGCTCTCTGTCTAAATGACAGGGTGTCAGAGACACCTCCCTGACCACCCAGTGTCAAATAACAACCTTCCCCTCCTGGCATACCCTTTCCTCTGTGCTCGCTGTTGTTAAGTGCCCTCCAGTCCATTCAAAACTGACCCTGCGGTCCAGTGCTTTACCCTGTGATGCCATACTAGGACTTCCTTTGATCCCCTAGGACTTAAAAAATAAAACAACTGTCAGAATGTATTTACAACCGCAACAGGTGTAGTCATATGTTTATTGCTTTTGCTTTCCCCCTGCCCCTAGAATGAGCGTACAACTGCTTTGTTCCCTGTTACAATCCTAGTGTCTAGGCCAAAACCCAGACCTATTTCCATGGAGTTGATTGTGACTCGTAATGACCCCATAGAAAGACTGTAGATCTTTACAGAAGCAGACTGCCTCATCTTTCTCTCATGGAGCTTTTCTTGGGTTCAAACCACTGACCTTTCGGTTAGCAGAGAAGCACTTTAACCACTGCCTCACCAGAGTTCCTAGCGTCTAGATCAGACTCACTGCCAGCGAGCCAGTTCTGACTCATAGTAACCCTATGTAGAGTTTCTGAGACTGTGTCAGTCTTTATGAGAGCAGACAGTCTTGTGTTTCTCCTGTGGATCAACTGGTGTGCTTGAACCAACCCTGTGGTTAGCACCCAATACTTACCCCCAGTGCTGCCGGGACTCCTTTGTGTCTAGACCAGTACCTGGTAAACCATACAATGCTGACTTGGAGACAGGAACTTAGTGCTGTGAACATACAGTGAGATGCTATGCTTCTGAGAAGTTAAGTGACTTGCTCAAGGCCACAAACCTATTTAGCGACAGAGTAATTGACACCGATGATCATTTATTTTTCCTCTTAATATCATGGGTTTGGTATATTTATGGTTTAAATAGTTCCAATTTAGTGCTCTCTGTCTATGCATAGTTTTATAGAGTAATTTTGGAAGCTGTGGCCGTAAGTTGAGAGTGATTTCCTCTCAAATGACAAACTATCTCATCAGGGGCTTGATGAAAGGGAAGAGTGGATTTGGGCTGAATCACAAGCTTTGTATCCTGGGGAAGAAAGGAGCTGGGTGTTTCACCTACCATCCTGAGTTAATTTTGTTGAAAGACAGAGCTTGTTAGGCAATTACACAGATTTGTGAGTTTGCCTGTTATGCCCGATTTGTGTGATCAGCACAGTGTGTGGGCCATCACTTTCAGACCCCTCATGCAATTGTGTCATTTCCCAAGTCTTTAGCTTTCACACTGATAGTCCCAGGTTTGCGTGGACCCTTAGAGTTCTTAGAGTTCTGCAGAGGAGGCAGCTTAAAGGTGGTGTTATTGCTGGGGTAGTGAGCAGTGCTGTGAGGGTGATTGCTTGGCAGCTGGCAGCATTTTTGAGGACCCTGTTTGCAACACAGAGGCATATAGGCCAAGTCTGTGATTGAGAAGTACAGGTAGGGTAAAGAGGCAACAGGAGGCTTCCCACCTGAGCTTCCCTCTGTCTACGGTGGCATGCGGGGATCAACACTGGACTACTGACCACAAGCTTGGAGGCTCAAACCCACCAGCCACTCTTTGGAAACCCTATACAGCATGGCTGTGAGTCAGAATTGACTTGATAGCACTTAACAACAACAAGGTGGCGTCCTAGGAAGAGCAGATATAGTTGTATGACGGGTGCATGCCCTTGACTGGCCACAGATGATTCTTGTTCATCAATTTTCCTGTTGTCAGGATGGGACTAGTTCCTGGAGAAGAACATCATGCTTGGTAAAGTGAGGGTCAAAGAAAAATAAGTAAGACCCCCAATGAGATAGACTGTGACAGTAGCAAAAACAGTGGCTTCAAATGTGGCAACAATTGTGAGGACGGTGCAGGACTGGGCAGTGTTTCGTTCTGTTGTGCAGAGGGTCGCTGAGTTGGAACAGACTCCACAGCATCTAACAACAATAATTGTTGTCTACCCTAGAGGGCAGCAGTGGTGATTCAGTGGTGGAACTTTTGCATTCCATGCTGGAAATTGAGTTTCGATTCTAGCCAACGCATCCTCATGCACTGCTACCACCACCCATCTGTCGGTGGAGGCTTGTGTGCTGTTGTGATGCGTAACAGGTTTCAGTAGAACTTCCAGACTGAAGACTGAAAATCAGCCATTGAAAATGCCATGGTATTGGTGGTCTAATTCCTTTGTGCTGCATAGGTTTGCCTTGAGTGGGAGGGGGAAGCTTCTCGTGGCAGCTAACTGTAACAATCTTCTATATTCCGAAACTGTTGTCAGTTACTGAGCAGGGTGGAAGGAAATTCTGGAACACAGACCTTTGACTTTGTATCACTGTGGTTCAAAAGAAAATGAGCTGATCCAAGTCAGTGATTTGGTACCTAGAGCTTTAAAGCCAGACATACTTTATACTCTACTTTTCTAGCCTCATAGAACCGTCACTTCCTTTCTGTAAGATGGGAGTGCTTTTTTCATTGTATGATTGTTAGGAGGAATTCATGCATTATGCTTTAAAGTGTGTATGTATGTTTAGGTACTGGGTACAATAAGTAAATATTTATGAAAAGGTATATTGAGAGAATAAGCATGGGATGCTTCTTTATAGACCATTCCTGTGGGGGCTAGGAGAGGAGGTTCATGTATTGGATGAAGTAAAAGAAGTGGGAACAGAAGAGGAAAACATAAAACTTCATGCTGTTCCCAGTTTGCCTGCCCATTTAGTTAGGTAATGTGAGTATTGTGTGACCTCACCATTAGAGTGACCAGGGACCGTGGTGAGATCACTAACCTTATTCAGCACCCCTAGGTATAACTCTGGGAGTCCTGGTGTGGAGCTGTGGGTTAATGCACTGGACTGCAAGGTCGGTTTGCACTGCAAGGTCAGTGGGTTCAGGCTCACCAGTTGCTCCTCGGGAACAGGGTCACTATGGGTTGGAACCGACTCTATGGCACTTAACAACAACAGCAAGGTCTATGTCTTAGTAAAGTTATGTGTTCATTTATTCTTGTTTCAGAGAAAGTGACCATGGGTGTGTACAACTCTAAAAAGGTTATATAAAACTGAGGAAACCGCATCTGTTTTGATTACTGTACAATTCTTAGTAAGTTTTAACAAAAGATGCTTTGAGAAGGGAATTTTCTTTTTCAGGTGCTGAGGCATGAGCTCTCCCTATTTTCTATGGAAATGTCTTTGAAGACAGTTTTTGTTTTGACCAAGTTAAATGAAATGGGCATATCAGAGGTATTTACATAATGGTGCTTTGACTTTCTACACTTCAGTTAGAGCGGGTGGGTCCTGTCAGATGGAACTTCAAAGGGAAACAAGAGGCAGTTTTTCTCTTTTGCCTCTTTGTTTTGCAGAAGAACTGTGACATTATGGGTAATGAGTGAAATTTTGTACGAATATTCAGAACAGGAGAATTTAGAGTTATATTGTTGTTAAGGGTCATTGAGTTGGTTCCGAGTCACAGCCACCCTGTGTAGGATTTCCAAAGAGCGGCTGGTGGGTTTGAACCATTGACCTTGTGGTTCAGACCGACCTTGTTGTCCAGTGTGTTATCTTGCAGTGCCACAGACTTTTAATACCAGAAGCGCACAGCAGCACTGCTGTTAGATCCCACATGCTGGAAAGGGTCATGTCCTCTAAGCTGTGCCAGAGCCAGCACACCAACAGAAATATTTAGGTTCAGAAACCAGACTAGACTTGTATTTAGAAATTGTTCAGGGAGACACAAAGCTGCTTGTAGTTTGACTTTATAAGAAGAGTATAAATATATCTAGGCTCAAGGAGCAGGGTTACTTTAGAGTCAGTTTCTTGATGTGCTAAGAAAGAAGTAAGGAACAATTTGAAAACCTTAATTGAAGGTTGGTTGATGATGAGTTGGAAGGGGGACCATGGGCGTTCCAGGAGCCCAGAATGGAGTCAGAAATCCTGTCATCACTTTGACTCCAAAACATTCAACTGTTTTTTGTCTAAGTCAATGAAAAGATTTTGGTTTGCATTAGAGTGCTTGAAATGATGAATGCTATGTATATAATTATTTTTAAAGCCCCTCCCCCCCCAACCCAAGAATACTATGAGGTGAAATGAGGGGGATATGGGGACATAGTGATGGAAGGAGGTAGGGAAGCCACAGCATTCTGTTTTTATCTTTTGTTCTGAGAAAATGGTTAACCTTTAAAATAAACAAGTTTTCAAAATTAAAATTAACTTAATGTATCATGCCGCCTAGAGTAATATGGCTGGGGTCCTGGTGTGGTGCTGTGGGTTAATTATCTGGACTTCAAAGTCTATTTGAACCGCAAGGTTTGGGAGTTCAGGCTCACCATCTGCTCCTCGGAAACCCAGTACAGGGTTGCTGTGGGTTGGAACCAACTTCACTTAACAACAAGCAATAGAGTAATATGGACTTAATAGGATTCTTAGCTTCCAGTACTCCATCTGCTATGGCTTCACTGTAGTTGGTATATAAAACATCTTAGCCCATGTCTGTTATTTTGATAATGTAATGTTGTTGTTAGGTGCCGTTGAGTCAGCACTGACTCATGAGGACCCTGTGCACAATAGAATGAAATCCTATTCAGTCCTGAGCCAACCTCACAGTCATTGCTGCCGCCACTGTGGTAATCCATCTCGTTGAAGGCCTTCCTCTTTTTCTCTTACCCTCTACTTTGCCAAACATGATATCCTTCTCCAGTGACTGGTCCTTTCTGATAATCTGTCTGAAGTATGAGAGACAAAGTTTGGCGATTCTGACTTCCAAGGAGCATTCTGACTGTACTTAATTCAATACAGATCTGTTTGCTCTTTTGGCAGTTCTTGGTACTTTCAATATTCTCCTCCAGCACCATAACTCAAATGCATCAATTCTTCTATGGTCTTCTTTATACACTGTCCAGCTTTTGCATGCATATGAGGTTAAAATACCATGAAAATACCATGGTCTTAAACACTTATTGCAACACTCTGCAAAAATGAAACTTTAGGTTCCCCAAATAGATCTGTCAGGAGGCTCCATTCATTAGGTAACAACTCTTTCAGATTTTTTTTTTTTTTAACCTTCTCATTTGAGAAATTTTAAAGGTGAAAAAAGAAATGAGATTCCCTCCTTTGAAATAGGAACACAATGGTCATCTTATATTTAATGCTTGACAAGAAAATGTTGACGATTGAGGAGTTCAGGTTGAGAATGTTAGAGATAAGTTTGGATTACTAATTTTGCAATACTTATAATATTGAAACATGGCATATGTCTCAATTTGAAGTGAGTCAGGAAATATATCTTACAATAATTATGCATTGCCGTTGAGTCAAGTGTGACTCATTGCAATCTTATTGAGTAGGACTGCCCCAGAGGGTTTCCAAAGCTGCAGATTTTTATGGGAGTAGACTTACTACATTATTTGCTCGAGGAACAGCTGGTGGATTTAAACTACTAACCTTTCACTTGGCATCTGAGGGTTAATCACTGTACCACCAGGTCTCCTTGCAGTAATTATAAACCCCACCCAACCCATTGCCATCATTGATTTGACTTAAAGCAACGCCACATATAGGGATTTGAGACAGCACATCTTTATGGGAACCTCCTCTTTTTCCTTTGGAGCAGTTTGAAGCCCGATTCCTAATCCTCAGTACCACCAGGACTCTTTTATAGTAGTTATGTTGTTGTTGTTAAGTGTTGTGGAGTCAGTTCCAACTTATCACGGTGACGTATGGGGTTTCTAAGGAGCAACTGGTGGGTTTGAACCACCGACCTGTAGTTCTCCATCTAGCTCTTATCCTATAATGCCACACTAGGCTGTTATTAGTATAAGTGCCAAGAAAATAACCAGAAGAAAATTCTGTTAATATATTTTGTTTGGAATCTGTATGAACAGATATTATTTTTGTGATTGAGCTTGTATAACTAAACTAAAACAAACAAAAAAGCACACCCAAATTTGAAACCCGTTGTTGTCAAGTTGTTTGTGTACATTCGGGTATGTGACATATACATATATGCATGTATACATATACATACATGTTTGGATGGATTACTGTGGCATAGTATCAGCACTGGACTGCAAACCACAAGCTCAGCAGTTCAAACCCACCAGCCGCTCCTCGGAATCCTATACAGGATTGCTGTGAGTCGGAACCAACTCGATGGCACTTAGCAATAACAACACACACACATATAGGAGTCTTGGTGTGGCTTTGCAGGTTAATGTGCAGGACTGCAGAGTCAGTTTGAACTGCAGTGTCGGGGGTTGAAACTCACCAACCGCTCCTTGGAAACCCTATATGGGGTCACTATGAGTCATAACTGACTCAATGGCACTTAGCAACAACACACACACACACACATACACACACACACACACACTTCCCCCTTGAAGATATATCATATTGGAAGGAAACACTTATCCACAATAGTTTGTACTTTTAAAGATGAGCTTAAAGGTCTACCCTCTCTTTGTAATGCTGATTTCTCAGAGATCATGCTAGATGTGGTTATTACTGCTACTACCACCAGGAGGGCAGTCCTCTTTACTTTTATAGTTAATTTTACAGTTACAGGACCTACCACAGTCCTGGTGTGGTGCTGTAGGATAAGCGCAGGACTGCCAGGTCGGTTTGAACCGCAAGGTCAGTGGTTCAAACTTAACAGCAGCTGCTCCTTGGAAACCCTATACTGGGTTGCTATGAGTCAGAACTGGCTCAATGACACTTAAAAATAACCACAGATTGAAGGAGCCCTGGGAATGTAGTTGGGAATGAGTTGAGCTGTTAACTGCAGGGTCAGCAGTTTGAATCCACCAGCCGCTTTGCAGGAGAAAGATGAGATTTTCTGCTCCTGTAGAGTTACAGCTTTGGAAACCCTGTATAGGGTTGCTATCGAACCCACTCCAATGGCGCACAACCACTACCAGAAAATAAGGTACAGAAAAGCTTAGGTGGTTGAGTTCACCATATATATAGATGATGTTGGGCTTGCAATCCAATGCAGTCCACTATTTAAGTATCTTAGTATGTGACATAGAAAACATTTTTAAGTTTCTCCCTCCCTTATATAACATTACTTTATATATATAATGGAAAAAATATATAATGCAGACAAGTAGGGAAAGAACACAAAGATAGACTCATGTTTAATAGCTTTGGTTAGTCAATGAATATGAAAATAAGAATCTTACATGCAACTCTTACTGTAGGGGATTTTTGTTTTCTAGGTTGTATTCCTAGCTCAGTCACCTATTATCCAGTGCTGAGCAAAGTTACTTTCCATAGTACAGTATTTATTCTTTATGTAGCTTGACAGGGTCACATGATTGAATTTCAGATCTAGTATTACCAGATAGACTAATTACTTAGCTGTTGAATGTGGCAGTGCCCTCTTAGTACCTAAAATAGAATAATAATTTTATGCAAGTTTATCTATAGAACTGAACTTTATGTTTTTTACTGCTACTAAATTTCCTTTCGTTATTTTTAACTAAAATTGTTGATCTGAAGTTCAGTTGGGGTTTTCAGAAGTTGAGGCAAATTGTAGTACAAGTTGGTGTTAACTGCTTCACAGTGTGTGCAATCTCTATTGTTTCAGGTGTTCGATAAAAATATTTGCCTTTTCTTTTAACATTAATAGGAGAATGGATATGCTAATTCTTTCCCCTTTTGTAACAGGTTTTTATTTTATTTTTTTTTAAGATAAATAGAATTAATGTATCCATCTCTCTCTTAAAACACAATTTCTCAACTTGATATTGTAGTCCAGATACTGGTTCACAGCAGGAAGGAGCACAGCATTTATATTAATACAGCTTCACCTTATCTCTCCCTCTCTCTCTCTCTTTTTTTTCTGACTTGCTTGCCTTTGTATGTAGCACTTCTGTTTTCCCTAGCTACTTTCAGGAGTGTCTGAAAATCCTTGATTTTGGAGAGCTTGATTATGATATGTCTCGGTGACTTTCTTTTGGGGGTCTATCCTTTTGGGTTCATTGAGCTCTTGACTGTTTATCTTTTCACTTTTCAGGATGTTAGAGAAATTTTCTTCCA
>NW_006408668.1:3120046-3139574 GCF_000296735.1 Chrysochloris asiatica | reverse complement strand
AACCTTTTAAATATTCCTACCTATGTGGTTCCGAGTTTTGGAGCTCTGCCCTGAATCTGCTTTGCCTGGTATTCTATGATATTGCTGATTGTGAACCTCACTTCACTTCCACCCTAGCCGCCATCAAACCCCGCCTCACTCACCTTATCTCTTTAAAAGCCTGCTTCCTTTTTTCTCCCACTCCATCTCCTGTCCAGGCAAGGAAGACAACCCCACCCCTCCCTCCTCCTTTGAAGGAATGAATTATTCATAAACCATCTTGGCAGTATTTCTTCTCTTGAATCCTTTCATTCAGTGTTCCACTTGTTCCTTGCTCCAACATAGAGAAGAATTTTGCAGCAGTGATAGTTTACTTGATTGGAACCTAGTTTGCTGCTTGGCCACCCCAGGCTCCCAGTATGTTCTTGAACACAGATGGGAGCATAGAAGCCTAGATGACTGGGCCCTTTCTAAGTAGGATATTAAGCCTGCTTAATATTCCCTTAGGCTGTCACTTAATTGCTAGGACAGGATAGTAATTGATGTTCATAGATTTCCCTGAGCCATTAACAAGGGTACTTTTGAATGTACTCAAGATTTCAGGGGTTAGAAGGATTTTCATCCAGGTTTGCCCCTTTAAAAAAGTGTGGTACAAAAGTTACTATACATTTAGGTGTTAGCTAGCTCAGCTGTGTCTTTTATTTGATGGTAGTTGCTGCCCATCTGACTATTTCATTCTTGGAATTGAGGCATACTTTTCTTAAGGGAGTGTTATTCCAGAGAAGGCACGATGCTGCATTTAGACCTTTAATTTTAAACTCTTAGAACAAGTGACACTTTCTTTTTATTAGATTGCAGGTCTTGACTAATCTCGCAAGGCTTACATATTCCTGCTTTTGCCTTCCTGCTCATCTATATCATGATCACTAGTGACCTAAACTGCCCTGTATGGTTCCAAGAGTCTGAATGGATTAGACCGTAATTAACAACACATAACAGTCCTAGCTGGAACTTGAGAGAAGTAGACAAGCAGATGCCAACTATAATAAATTCTTTTAAAGTAGTTACAAGGATGAAATGCACAAAAATATGAGCCTGCGTCCATCTAACTTGGTTTGGGTTTTGAAGGAATGTGATGAGATCACTTTGCCATTTTTCCTACTGTTGTAGGGGAGATGTTTAGAAAACTGAGATGTTTGCGACCTGTTCTAAGCTGTCTCTCTCTCCCAGGTTAATTATAGTTCGTTATCACAGGTGGTTAACTGAGTGCTGTCTGGGTACTATTCCTTTCCTTTGGTTGATTATTGGACTTTTCCCAAGACACTTCCTGGAAAAAAGCACTGGTAGATGAGGTTGGTTTCTGGGTTTGCAGTGCAGAACCGGTTAAGCTGGTCTTTACTCTGAGGATGAATGACTGTATAGAACATTAGAAAGAGTGGTTGGTAGATTGCCTAGTGTTGAACTCATGCTATTATTCCCTGTAGTGTAGTCATGTGGGGTCCATTTTTGCTGGTATAAATAAGGACATTTGGAAAGGTGAGGGAGTAGATTTGGAAGTTTAACCTATGAGTGATGTGAATGAGAAATCCTGGGCAGAGAATTGGTACACCAGGCTTGGCTTAGAAACTAGATGTGTGCCTTTTTAGTTCTCTGGGCTTTAGTTTCTCATCTGTAAAATCAACTCTTTGGTTTAACTAGGCTTGTCTGTTCTTTAAGCGCCTCAGTATTTCAGAATTCAAGTTACAAATTTTGATAAAAAACATAAAATTGACATGTACTTTAATTGTTATGAATCTAACCTTCACACATCAACACCTGTTAAGATAGGGAGTGCATATGTATATTGTTGTAATAAGTCAATATGGGCTTCAAGCTTGGGAACGTGAGCCCATACTTCAGTGTGTATAAGAATCACTACACAGGTAGGCTGGCTTACAAAGTTGTGGATTCCTGTCTTGCCATTGACACAATTCTCATGTTTGGATTTGGGGTGGAGCCTGCAAGTCAGCACATCACAGGTGCAAAAGAATGACTTGTAACTAAACTTAACTTGCTTAATAGAAAAACGTAACACCCCTCACCCCATACATAAGTGTCTTAAATCCAAACGACTAACACCTTTAAACCAACAAAAACCCATTAACAAGAGGCTGAGCTTCTAAGTTGGATGGGAGACTGGAGCAGCAGTCAGGTTGGTTCCTCTCCTGCAGCACTGACATGCACAACAGACCATGACAAGATGCCCTCTGCCTACTTATTGAGGGAGGCTGTCATCTTCTGGTTGAACACTGTGTATGAAAAGATACTCTTGTCCTTGCTTGTCTGCAGAGGTGACGGGGTTTTGCGACACAGCTACTAGTCATGGGTGAATCATTGCATTCTTCCTTTTTCCTCCTGACCTGTTGCTACCTGTATACCCTTCCTGCCTTCTGGGCTTTGGTGAGGATTGTTTGAAGCTCAAGCTGTTTTCTGATGATCTTCAAGGCCAGTAAGGCAATATTCCTTGAGGACCCAGCTTCTCTCTCCACAGGGGTCCACACTACTAGCCCAGGCGTGAGGTTTCCCTTACCTCCTTTTGCATTTGTTTCACACTGTTCTTTTTCCTAAGTATTTTTGTTCCTAGGGTATTGTGCTTCTCCAGTACCCACCCTATAATGTCCTCCTTGTGAGCATCCCACCCCCCACCTCTCTAAATGATTGTTCTTGTTGTTATGTGCCTTGGAGCCGATTCCAACTCATAGCGACCCTGCACAGGGTTTCCGAGGCTGTAAATCTTTATGTGAGCAGAATGCCTCATCTTTCCCCCGTGGAACAACTGGTAGTTTTGAACTGCTGACCTTGCGGTTCACGGTCAATTCATAACCACTACACTACCAGAGCTCCTTTCTCGAAATAATAAGATCCTGGAAGGCAGGTGCTACATTTTATCTCCTCTGCAGTATAGGGGCACTGGTTAAATGTAGTCAGTCTTCAGCTTACTGAGATTTGCATGGATGATGATGTTGTTAAATGCTATAGTTCTGACTTATAGCCACCCTGTATACAACAGAATGAACCACCACGTGATCCGGTGCCATCCTCACAGTTGCTGCTACACTTGAGCCCATTGTGGCTGCTACTGTGCCAGTCCATCTTGTTGGGGAATCTCCCTCTTTTTTGGTGTCTCTCCACTTAACCAATCATGATGTCCTTCTCTAGGGACTGGTCCCTCCTGATAATGGGTTTGAAGCACGAGAGACAAAGTCTGACCGTCTTGGCTTCTAAGGCACATACATTCTGGCTGTATTTCTTCCAACACAATTTTGTTTTGTTTTTTTCTGGCAGTCCATGGTACTTTCAGTATTCTCTTCCAACACCATAACTCAAATTCATCAGTTCTTCTATGGTCTTCCTTATTTATTGTTCAACTTTCACACACATATGAGGTTATTGAAAATGCCATGGCTCAGGTCAGGCACACTTCATTCCTCAAACACATTGACATACTTGCTCTTGAACATATTAAAGAAGCCTTGTGCATGTAGCAGATTTGCCTAATGTAATATGCCATTTTGTTTTTTGAGTGCTGCTTCCATGAGTGGTGATTGTGGATCCAAGCAAAATGAAGTCTTTGACAACTCCAATCTTTTCTCCATTTATCATAGTATTTATTTGGCCCAGTGATGAAGATTTTTGTTTTCTTTACATTGAGGTGCAGCCCAGTGTGGTCTTTATCTTCATCAGTAAGCAATCCAGGTTGTATCCTGTGCATATCTCAGGTTGTTAATGAGCCTTCCCTAGTCCTGATGCCATGTTGTTGTTGTTGCTAAGTGCCCTTTTTTAAAGGTCCCAGTGTAGTGTAAATGGGCTGTGTTCAACTACAAACCTAAAGGTTGGCTACTCAAGCCCACCCAGAGACACCATGGACAAAATGGCCTACCCATCTGCTTCTGTAAAGTTGTAGCCAAGAAGTCCCCGTGGGGAGCAGGCCTACTCTAATATGTGGCTTCTGCATGAGTCAGAATCAATTCAACAACAGTGGGTTTGGTTTCTTTCCTTTTTTCGTTTCAAACAATTTTAAGGCAGATAATCGCCATGAAAAGTTTGTTTCAGATTTAAATTTTGTGGAAAGAAGTATTTTGAGCTCAGTTTTTATTGCAAGAAAATTTATGTTTAGATAAAGGAAGTAGTAAAGCAAAACTTCCCTGTGTCTGTTTTCAGAAAAGCATATATGAGTTTCTGTGCTGCCATGTTTGGTTGCAGTCACTTGGCTTTTGAATATGATACTTGGCAATTCTATGTAATGTGGTTAAATATAACATTTGTGGTCACTTCTCTTTGAAAGTCCACAGCCCAATGGAAGGAACAAGTCTGGGTGTGATTCTTGGCTAGCTCAAGCCTCAGTTTCCTCATCTATAAAATGGGAAGGATGATACTTAATGTTGGATTGTGTGAGGGTAAGAGAAAGTGCCTATAAAGTACTGGTTCACAGCATGTCCCGTGTGGAGCAGTCACGGTTATAAATATATTGCACTCCAGGTGTCATTGTGCCGTGTATGCTGAAGTTTAGAGAGAAAGTGTTCACACCCCAGGATTGAGGGAAGAAACACCATGTTTCTAAATTGTATGTTTACTTGTTTAATTAACTTTGTATCACAAATTTCATAGGATTGTCTTGTCTCATGTTCTATCTTTCTGTTCTCTGTCAATGGGTAAAACGCTTTATAGTTGTGAAGGAAGGTGAGCTTTAAATAGAAAGCACTGTGAACAGAAAAGATACTTTTGGTTTGCATTGCTCTTCCTAGTTAAGGTATTTGTTGTGAAGTGCCCTTGTCAGTTCCGACCCATAGACCCTGTATAGGCTTTCCAAGGAGGGGCTAGCTGGTGAGCTTGAACCACCGACCTTGCCGTTCAAATGGTATAGGGTTTCCAAGGAGGGGCTAGTGAGCTTGACCCGACGATTTTGAAGTCCACAGCACCACACCCGTACTCTAGTTAAGGTTATGTTGTTGTTAAGTCCCGTTGAGTCGATTCCAACCCATAGAGACCCTGTATAGAGTTTCCAAGGAGCAGCTAGCTGGTGAGCTTGAACCACCGACCTTGCCGTTCAAATGACTTTGCAGTCTGATGCATTAGCCCACAGCACCACACCAGGATTACTACTTCTTTAAGAGAGTCAAATTAGGGCCTCTTGGAGTTACAAACTGAATGAGAAGACAGCCTAAGTCACAGAGCATTTGGGTGAGGATATGAGGTATCACTTAATAGCAAGGATATGTGACTGAAGGTTGGAGGAGGAGGTGGAGAAGGGAGTGGTAAGTTTTTCTGATAGGGTTGTTGATATTGGACAGTTAGGGTTAGAGTCCTAAGGGTTGGGCTACATCATTCATTTCTTGCCCTCATTCCTACCTTCTTCAACTTGCTTCTTAATATGAAGGAGATCACAAGAATGTGTCCCTCAATGAGCATCTTTCTTTCATCAAATATATTTTAATGGTGTTTTTGAGATCTAGGTAAATCTCATGAGTTAGTTACCTAGTGTTGCTGTTGTTAAGTGCCATAGACTCAGTTTTGTGAGAAATAACTCTTGCGGTCCATCTTCAGGGATTCATGAGATTGCAAAACCTGGCAGACAGATTGTTGATTTAAGCACACTATTCTGGACTAGGAAATTTAAATAAAAATACAGCCATTAAGACCTTGGGCAAGTCATTTTGGCTTCTCTGGGGGAGAGAAAATGGGATGTACCCCAGAATTGTATATGGAGAACTGGAACTGGAGGAGGGGCCTTTGGATGGACAAGAATAAAAACCATTTGTAGAGGGCCATGTGGTGCATCTGCCCATGTATACGAGCCTGGGTGCTCGATTTTGCAAAATCAAATAAAGAAAACCTCACTCTTGCTAAAATGAGTATAGATTGGATTGATTACTTGAGCATTTGTCAGTTATAGACAACAGTTTTTACAGTTCCGACCCACAGCGACCCAGTATAGGGTTTCCAAGGAGCAGCTGGTGAGGTCCAGCCTTGCAGTTCAAAGGGTTTTGCAGTCTAGCGCATTAACCCACAGAGCCACACCAGGAATTTACCTGTTGTTGTTAAGTACCGTGGAGTCAGTTCCAACTCATAGAGACCCTGTACAGGGTTTCCAAGACTGCAGATCTTTACGGGAGCAGAAAGCCTCATCTTTCTCCCACGGAACAGCTGGTATTTTCGAACTGCCACCTTGAGGTTAGTAGCCTGATTTCATAACCACTATGCTACCAGAGCTCCTTAGGAAATTATCTAGTAATTGTTAAATGCAATTGAAATCAGTTCCAATTCATAGCAATCCTATTTAGGGTTTCCCAGGAGCAGCTGGTGGGTTTGAACCACTGACATTGTGATTGGCAGTCCAGTGCTTGTCCTTCTGGACCACACTAGAACTCCAGTATTTACAGCTGAAAAATAGGGACATTTTAGACCTTTTTTTAAAATGTAAAAGCTTCCATAAATACTGTGTTTTTCTACCACAAAACTCCCCTCTGGGCTTGGGGCAGACCGTATTAAAGGCACACAGATAGGCTGCCACAGTGCCCTACATTTAAAAACTGTGTGGTTTGATTTTTCTTGGAACTTGGAACTTGGTTATAAATACATTGCATATTTGTAAGTGCAAGGTGGCAATTTTGAGTAGAGTTGAAAATTAGGGCATTTTCCTTAACTTGGACCTCTGCCAAAAATTGTTTAATTTTTCCTTTTTTTCAGAAAGGAAGAAAGAAAAATGTATTTGTCACCATTTAAAGACTATAAGTGAAATCAAATGTCACACAGTTTGCTCTACTGAAGGGGAAGGGTTCTGGTTAGTGTGAACCAGTAACAAGTTGCTGCCATTTAATGTTCCCTGAAGTAATATCGGATAGAAAATAAATTCTAAATTTTGCTGTGCCTGCCAACTCCTTGAGCTTATAGGGGAGAAATGATTTGTGCGCTTTAAAAGCAAAGCACTTTGATAGCAGAAAGTTGACAAGTTGGTAAAAACAGTGACACAACCACTGGGGACCAGCAGATCCTGCTGCCATTGTCCCTCAGGCAGGTACCAAACCAGGGTTCCTCATCTCCAGAAATAGAATAATGACCTTTTTTGTTGCCCTCACTGGCTTTTCAGACTCGGTTGAGAAAATAGATGTGAGTATCGTATCTTTACACAAACATGCACTACACAGGCTTTTGCACACCTCACAACCCCTGGGAATGCTAGCTAGATGCCTGTGTGAGCGCTTCTTATGAGAGCTGTGTGGACGCATTATTTAGCTGGGTGTGTTATATGCGAGAACGATAAAAACAGCCGTATCTGAGATTTTTCACCAAATGTCACCTAAGTGTTCACATGGTTCCACGTAAATAAAGCCAGCCATTGACCTTCTGGGATTTCATAACTCTGAATTCCGCTACACATTGTCAGAGAAATGTGGATAGTAGGGCAAGAGGGTGAAGTTCAAAAATGGATGTTAAAAGTATGTGCATTTAACCCTAACCAGATCACTTAACAGAATACTTTAAGAATGGATGATAAAAGGGAAAGAAAGATCCCATAAATATTAGTTTTCCCTGCACACGTGGGTGACACAGCATGCCAAATCTAGCTGTAGATAACGGTCACATTGTTCATCTATAATCAGCAGACTGCAGGGAGCAGCATTTAAGAAACGTTAAGCCTGTTGCTCTCAGGCCAATTCCTACTCATGAAATCCCGTGTGTCAAGTTAGAACGCCACAGTTTTCATTAGCTGATATTTTTGAAGTAGGTCAGCCAGACATTTCCCCCTTAGGTATCTCTGTATGGGCATGAACCTTCAAACTCTTGCGTAGTAACCGAATATCATCACTGTTTACACCACCAGGGTCCCATAAGAAGTGTTATCTAGGGTAGAATATGGACATTGTAATAGATGTATATAGCCTTGCAATTCATTGACGGCCTTTTCCTGTATCCTGTGTCCCTAGCACAATGCAAACGGGTTTTGATCATGTGCGTTTCCTCTTCATCTGTTCTGTAAGCAGAATGAAGGAGAGCCAAGATGATGTCAGGCCAGATTTATGGCTCATGTGGGTAGAGGTGCACCCTCAGGGAGTGGGGGCAACAAGCTAAACTGGTAGCCCACCTGTGGGTGGCAGTCATTGTTATTCTCTGTTGGATAGTGCTGAGGAAACCAGGAATCTTTACCCATTTTATAACTCTTGATATAGCCTGCTTTTAGTTCCATAGTTAAATCTTGAAATATAGTACATTCACTTTGAACAGTAGTTTTTCACCTTGAATAACTTTGCTGGTCATTTTGGTTACTTTACCTAAAAGATGGTCCATCTCAGCAAATAGATTTTTCTTTTAATGTGAAATCTATAGAAGATTGCATTTTTTTTTTTTTTAAGTTTTTAAATAATTAGGGAAGCACATTACTTTTAATATTCCCTTGCCCATGTCTCCTCCCATACTGGTCATGCCTTTTGAAAACTAGAAATGAGCCTAAACCGAGTAAAGTTTGAGATAGTTGCAAAGTAAGTAAGAGAAAAGAGGCAGGAATTAGCATGGGACTTGAAAGGCAGGAGGGGGGAGGCAACAGAAAAGAGGAAGCTCACTTGAAGGCAGAGCACACAAGTCAGTGCCTTTTATTTCCAAACTTGCCGTCTGGTCGGTTCCCACTCATAGGGACCCTGTGTATAGGGTTCCCAAGGGGTGCTGGTGAATTTGAACCGCCTCCCTTGAGGTCTAGTGCATTATCCTGCAGCTCCATACCAGGCCTCCATTTCTAACGCAGAAAGCAGTAAAGTCAGCTTAGAAACAGCTCTCAAGGAAATAGAGTGATTTATAATAGAGGAGGACTGAGAGTCTTGTTGCTAGAGAGAGGGAGGCAGACTTCTTAGGCTATTTTCTGATGTAAATTTATAATGGAACTAACTTTGGGGAACTGGTATGTGTTAATGAAGACTGATACAGTTTCATAGTTTCTCTTCTGTCCAGAATAATTGATTGTTAGGCCTGAGTCTGTAACCCCTTAGGGGAAAACTCATATTCTCTGTGTAAAGCAAGCTCTGAATGAAGCCACAAGTTGTAGCTTGTTTGCCACTGTCAAACTGCTAAGTCTTGAGGATATGAGGGTGACTTCAAAAAGTTCATGGAAAAGTGAAAGTAAAAGAAAATAGAGTTTTCCCATGAACTTTTTTTTTTTTCTTTCTCATGAACTTTTTGAAGCTCCCTTGTACATAGTACATATATGGTCTGGTGTTGAGGTGTAGAGGGAAGCACAGGCTGTTTTCTGGTTGCTTTTTACGCTAAGTTTTTGGGTTTTATTCTTTCATGAAGACTTTGCTGTGTAAACAGCTGGAGAAGTCTGGCCACCCACCCCCCAGACTCTTAGTTTTTCTTGATTCATAGGGATCATAAATGATACAATATCAGATACTCAGAAAACTCCTTTACCACCACCCTCCCCTTCCGGATCTTAAATGACACATTCCCAGAATGCAGCATACTTTCCTTCTTGGAAAGAGGCAAAGTCAGGGCAACTCTCATGACATTTTCTCATATCATTCGATGTCTGTAATTTGGAAGGAAACCCATTGCAGGAAGGGTAGGCAGGTATGTATGTTCAAATTTAAGAACCTAACAGGTGCTGTGGAGATGATCCTTGTGCCCTTTATGTGGCAGTGTAGGGAGAATTACTGAATACATATCTCCTCTTCAAGGAGCCCTGGTAACATAGTGGATTACAAGCAGGGCTGCTAACCACAAGGTCGGTAATTTGAATCTACCAGCCGCTCCGCAGGATTAAAAATGATGCTTTCTAAGCCTGTAAAGATTGACAGCTAGGATACCCTGTACAGGATCACTATGAGTCAGAACCGACCACCTTATCCTCTCAAGTTTCCTGGTTTCTTTATGAATTCAGGGAAAGCGTACTTTGGCTTCATGATGATGTGGTGGTAGTCATAGCTACAGGAGCTGCTTGATAACCTCCTTATAACTTTTCTGTAATGAAAGAAAGCAAAGTGTTGTTGTTGCTGCTGGTAAGTGCTTTTGAGCAGGTTCTGACTCAGCGAACCTGCTCTATGGGTTTTTCTAGGCCGTACATCTCTGTGGGAGTGGAAAGCCTTATGTTTCCCCCATGCAGTGGCTGGTGGGCTTGAACCGCCAACCTTGTGGTTCGCAGTCCAATGCATATCTTATGAAGCTATGTTGTTGTTGTTGTTAAGTGCCGTCGAGTCGGTTCCGACCCATAGCGACCCTGTACAGGGTTTCCGAGGGTGTAAATCCTTACGGGAGTAGAAAGCCTCATCTTTCTCCCGCGGAGCGGCTGGTAGTTTCGAACCGCTATAGCTCTCTCTAATTAATTTCCTGTAATGAAAGAAAGCAAAGTATAGCCTTATTTTGTTAGCAGGGCTCAGCTAGAGTGCCCATGTGGTCGTGATTCACTGTTCTTCATACAATCCTATGAAGTAGGCATCATTATCTGTCCCTTTTGTACACCAAGAGAGCGAGGCATAGTGAGGCTGTGACTACCCAGGACAGTGAGGTATGGACACCAAAGCCTGTGCCTTGAACAAGCATTGTAGTAGCTTTCGAATCCTGCCCAGACCCAAGATGGGAAGGCTATCAAGATTTCCCTTCTGTTAACGCACAGCACAGAAATGTGAATAGCAAAATTTCAAACAAAGCAAAAGGCTGAGGCTACAGAGCCTGTACCATACAGAGCCAGAAGTTTTAAATGAGTAATTCACAGTCATGATTAAAATATAATGAATCTTGGATAGAACCATAGTTGTAAACAAAATGTCAGTAAGATGACCATAGTAGTGTCTAACTGCTTATCTCTTCTATAAATGTCAAATATCTTTGTAGATACGTTTGTGTGCTGTGTAGAAATGGAGCACTTTCCCCTTCCACTCTCAGGATTATAGGTTACCCATCTGTGAGTACAGAGATAATGCCCGTTTCTTCTCTAGTTATGTGAGGATGTTAGCTAAGGTGTGGTAATCAGGTAGAATACTTCAGGTCAGTTGAGGCTAGACATGCTGGCAGAACATTGAAACCTCGGGTTCTTGAAGCCTACTTGTGGAATGGTAGCTGGGAAATAGCTGAAAGAGCAGGAAGGCAGAAGTGTTCCTTGGTCCATGGATTAGTGTGGGACAGCCCGACCTCACTCTGTGCTTCAGATGTGTGATGTTGGAGATGATGCCCACACTTGGGTGGCATTACTTTTGAAGACTAGGAAGTCCACATTGGAAGCAGTGAAGGTGAGAGTGTGTCCAGGAGGCTCTTAGCCTGCTGCAGCTCTTATTTGCCCTGATTTGCTGGATAGTAAGTTGTCATACAGGAGCCCTGGTCTGGTGCTGTAGGCTGAGCATTGGTCACCGGTGCAGACCTACCAGCAGCTCCTTGGAAACCTTATACAGGGTCTGTGTGAACCAAAACTGACTTAGCAACAACAGCAAGTTGTTACACAGTACCTGCTGGTAAAATGCTGGTGTGGCACTGTGGGTTAATGTACCAGACTGCAAAGCCATTTGAACTGCAAGGTTGGTGGTTCAAGCTTACCAGCCGCTCCTCGGAAACCCTATACAGGGTTGCTATGGATTCAAACCAGCTCAACATCACTTAACAACAGCAAATCCCATTGTCACCACAAATGATTGATATGAGATTATAATACTTTCGTGTAGCTACTTTAGTTAAGTTGTAACTTGAATTCCTGCAGTAGCTCTAGAGAAAAGATACAGCTTTTCGCAGGTTTGATGTTTTAAAGTTCACAACACTTTTCCTCATAAGACTGTAAGCAGATTCTTGGAAAATACAGGGATGACCTTTCTGTTTTGCATAGACAGCAGAAGAGCTATTTCCCATTAAGTCCTTACGTGTCCATCATGCTTGGGTGACTTTGTTACTGGTCTGAGAAATGACCAGCAGGGCATTACAGAGAGTGAGGCTGACAGTAATGAAATCCAATATTCCTCATCTGGGTGAAAGAAGATAGCACGTTTGTGTGAAATATCTAGTGATATAAATGGGTTTTAATGTGAGGAGTGATAATGTAGCTATTACTCCCTCCGTTCTTTCCCTCTTTTTTTCTAAATTGTTATTCTTGAATCTTCCTACATTAAGACTGCAAGAAAGCTTCATAGAAGGCTTTCCATGTAACTCCTGTGAAATCAAGAAAGGAAAATAAGAGTACACTGAGGGGACACTGCTATTCATTTTTGACAATGAGAATAAATATCTAAGGGACATTTTTTCTTTTCTGGGGAAGGAGACCACCTCCGTCCCATCCCCACCCCCGGTAGAATGTTAAGAAAGAAAGAGTGGCCAATCTGATACATTGAAAAAAAGCCTTTCAGTTGCTTAGATTGAGAGATGACATGTAAATTATAGACCCATGAATGAAAGAGGGAATTCATGCTTAATCAAAACTCGTTTGTTCTTAAAATTATCTTGTTTATTAAATGTGGTACACATTATTCTATTGGAGAATATGAGACAGTTTCATCATCCCTTTTTGTTAATATGAACAAAGTGTAGAAGAGACACGATTTGTTGGAAACTTAACCAATTGTGTTGTGTTGATGACTGTGCAAAACTTTGGTGTCAATTTATTTTTCTCTTCTCTGTTTTTCAGGGTCGACATGTTAAAACCGGTCAGCTGGCAGCCATCAAAGTTATGGATGTTACTGAGGTAAGGTTGTGTAACACGTGTTTCTCAATAAATGGTTAGATAAAGTGCCCCCCACCCTACCCCACCCCACATACATCATAAGAACGTTGTGCTGTTTGGAAAAGCAGATTAGAACAAATTGCCCTCCTGTGATACTGTAGTTCATAAAGTCCAAGAGACTAGTTGACTTAAATCGTTGGCAGATGGTCCCCAAGTAACTAAGAATCAGTAGCGTTTCCTTTTAAAAGACACATCTGAGTGATGTCACCCTTGGCAACATAATGGACCATAATTAGAAACATCTTCTCTAATGGAAAAGAAAAGAGTTGAGTGGGGACCATAAAGGTCACGTGAATATAGGGAGATGGAGGGGCAGGGGGCCGGGAAAGTATCTCTAGGGCATTAGGCCACATTTGTGCCATTTCTTTTATTTTTAACACGGGGAAAGAAAACAGATCCAGTGAAGTTCCCAGAGGTTTGAAAACAGAAACATCTGCTAGAATGCTGAGCAGATTGTTGGCAAAATTTAATAGCAAAAAATAGTTCTTGAAATGGCCGCATGAGGATTTACTGAGCAGCATTTAGATGGGAAAGAGGAGAAATTAACTCAAAAAGAGTGTGTCTGTGTGTGTGTGCATGCATGGACAGACTTAATTTTAAATAGCCATAGACTACAATGATCTAAATCCCTCTTACTTTAAATTACTTTCATCTGAAACTACTTTATGCACTCATGATCCCTTTTAACTTTTATCTAATCATGAAAAAGGTTCAGCACCATCTTTCTCAGATTCTAGAAACAGCTAGAGCAACCTTAGAAATTGGGATATCTTTAAAATCTAACCTTCAGTTCTCCAAATCTGGAGTTCTGTGAAGATAAGCTAAACTTATCTTAGATGTGCAGTTGAGTCAATGCAGCTAGGCTCCCTTCTCTGTCTGGCTCTTTCCTTGGTCTCTTTAATGTGGTCACCTCCAGTTTCCATGTTAATTCCATAATGCCCATTTCTTCCTTGATAGTTGCTAGAATGAGAAGACATTGTAGCTCTCACATGACAACTGATAGAGCTTAATACAAATATTTGAAGATGTAAAGTTTTATGGGACGGCTGTCATTTGTCTGTCAAAGAGGATAATAGTAACTTTATAATGAAAAAGCCCCAGTGTTTGGTCAGATGGCCAAAAGATTCTTATAGCATACTTTGACACGAACTATCACAGCATAGTGATCTAGTCTTTGTGTGCAACTTGGAGTAAAGTTAGATACCTCCGTATTTTTTTTTTTTTTTAAGATTATTATTTTTAAATGGTGAAGGAAAAGTACACTTTCATTCATGGCAATTTATTTTTTCCACTTACTATCATTTAGATGAAATAGATTTGCTCTTTATGAAAGTTGTCTCAGGTAATGGAACGATTGACAAAGCCGTGCACTCTCCATCCATGCTGCTGTTCATGTTGCCAATACCTCGTTGAGAAGTGGTGTAGCTGAAGCCTGCATGCTTTGCCCATTTATTAAAAACATTTCTTTATTTGTTTACTGTCAGACTTAGACTTTTTCGGGTATTCTGTGAAGCATTTGGAAGTCCTGAGATTTCAGTTTCTTTCCTCAGTGTGTCCCGGCAGCCTATGCAGCCCCCGCTGACACAGCTGTTGGTGGTCAGCCAGGATCTATTTTCTTTTACATCCCAAATGGAATATCAGTGGGGCTTGTCGTCTCTGTAGAAGGCCTCTTCCTTTAAGTCTGGTTCTGATTAAAAATGTGCAATTCATGAGCCCTTAAAGTGTAAAACAGGAAATTGTAGCGAAAAGGTAAAATCCTTGTATTTCCACCACTTTGTAAGAACCCTGGGTGCTTTGAGGCTTTCCTTTCTGCCCTGTTTGTGTGCACACACATGCTTTCTGTGCAGTGGATGCTTTTGTATCCTACCTTTGTTCACTTGGAAAGTTAGGCAATGTTGGACAAACACATGATAAAAATATCTGTAGGACTGCTTTAAAAATAATTATGCAAAGCTCATGTATTCAGGTAAAATGCAAACCAGATGGGGAGACTTTAGAACAAACACAGTTCCAGTCATTCTTCTGCACACTGGCCCCTGGGTGGCTTATCTCTTGCTGCTTGGGGCACTTTGTGATTGGGGCACAGTCAGGACCCAAAGCAAGTTTTGACTATGGAGAGAGGACCTGATGCAGCTGGCAACCTGGAGAAAATGCTCTTGCATCAGGGACTGCTTGGTTCTTATAATGTTTGAGAGGGATCTGGGAGCAGGAGAAGCCAGGCCAGCAGAAGGGAGATCTTGCAGCCCACACTTCTGGATTCACCTCCATCAAGAAGGGTTGTTGGTAAGGGTTCTGTTGATGCGAGCAGGATTTGGCATGGTTTCTTACTTGGCTCATTTTCGTCTCCTGACCAAGAGGTGTAAATGCTTATTCTTGACGAAAAGCACAGGCTTCTCTGACTCTTGATCTTGCTCCTTACTTAGTTGTTCCTCAGGCACAAGAGGCAAGAAGAGTCATCCATAGGTATGGGAAGTGGATGGCGGGGCTGCTCCCCTACCCCATCGTTAGCCATTGGCAATGTGAATGACTGTGTTCAGGCTGGGCCACAGTGAGCGTCACCTGCTTCACTGGATTGTATGAACCTGGACAACAAAAGCAACTGAGAATTCCTGTTTCACTCCAGGGTGAGGTGACAGGGGCTGCATAGGAAACTGATGTTAAGCATGTTAAACATCTCTTTATATGAGATTTCTCAGTAGTGTTCTCAGCCTTTAATCGCTATAAAAATTGAACACCCTTAGGATTTTTAAGGCCTCATTTGAAAGAAAGCACATAATTTATCTGACTGGTTTTAGGAAGGGTTGAATAGTAGCTAAGGAGGTATTCAAGTTAAGGCTCATTCCCAGAGAATCTTTTAATAACGAAAGTCGAGGCTTGAATTTTTTCTTCAGTTCCCCCAGCTTGAGAAATGCTGACCGGGCTGCATCTCAATGTCAGAAAAACAAAAATCCTCACCACTGGACCAATAAACAACATTCTTATCAATGGAGAAAAGATTGAGGTTGTCAAGGACTTCATTCTTCTTGGATCATCTATCAACATTGGCGGAAGCAGCAGTCAAGAGATCAGACGATGTATTGCATTGGGCAAATCTGCTGCACAGGAACTTTTAAAAGTGTTGAAGAGCAGAGATGTCAGCTTGAGGACTAAGGTGCGCCTGACCCAAGCCATGGTATTTTCAATAACCTCATATGGATGTGAAAGCTGGCCAGTGAATAAGGAAGATCGTAGAAGAATTGATTCCTTTGAGTTGTGGTGTTGGAGGAGAATACTGAAAGTGCCATGGACTGCTAAAAGAACCAATAGATGTATTTTGGAAGAAGTGCAGCCAGAGTGCTCCTCGGAGGCCAGGATGGCTAAGCTTCGTCTCTCGTACTTTGGACATATTGTCCGGAGGAAACAGTCGCTGGCGAAGTATGTCATGCTGGGTAAGATGGAGGGTCAGAGAAAAAGAGGAAGACCCCCAATGAGATGGATCAGCCAGGTGGCATCATTGATGGCACCAAGTGTGGCAGCGGTGGTGGGGTTGGCCCAGGATCGGACATTGTTTCGTTCTGCTGTACATGCGGTCCCTATGAGTCGGTTCCGACTTGATGGCACCTGACAACAACAACAACAACAACAACAAGGTTCATTAAGGTTCCCAATCCCCTGCTGAGCATTTGCATTTCCACTTCAGATGTACTGAATCAAAATCTCCATTTTAACCAGATCTGTAAGAGTCACCAGACTTCTGGTGTGGTGCTGAGGGTTAATGCGCTGGATTGCAAGGTCACTTTGAACCACAAGGCCAGTGGTTCAAGCTCACTAGGCACTCCTTGGCAGCCCTATATAGGGTCACTATGAGTCAGAACCAACACAATGGGATTTAACAACATAGTCTTTGAGTTTGGTTCCAGACCACCACAGTAAAGTGAGCCACAGGACTCTTGTTTTTCCAGTGCATTTAAGTTATGTTTGCCCTATATTATAGGCAACTACTGGAGTCCTGGTGTGGCACTGTGGGTTAATGTGCTGGACTGCAAGGTTTATATTAAACACAAGGTTAGTAGTTCAAGCTCACTAGCTGCTCCTCGGAAATTATATACGGGGTTTCTATGAGTCGGGACTGACTCAATGGCACTTAAGAACAACATAGGCTATTACTGGGCTGGGAGCCACAGGTTGGTAGTTCAAACCCACCAGCTGCTCCTTGGAAACTGTGTGGGATCGCTATGAGTCAGAGTGGATGGCGGCGCTTGACAGCAACATACGTTATTAAGCGTGTAGTGGTGGTGCTTGTGTGCTATGGAAGATACAGACCCACACTAATTCTGGCTAACATATGAAAGATGAACCATTCCCAAATGGATATAAAGCCAGTGCTTCTGGCTCATAGTGACCCTGCATAGGGTTTCTGAGGCTGTAAATCTTTATGGAAGCTGAAAGCCTTAATCTTTCTCCGTGGAACTGCTGGTTGTTTGGAACTGCTGACCTTGAGGTTAGCAGCCCAACTTGTAATCATTACACTACCAGAACTCCAGTATAAAGTGTGCAGTTGCATTATTAAAACAATTGAAATACTGTAAGATAAAGTGAGCACATGCTATTGGAAAAATGGCACAGATAACAATTGCCACAAACCTTCAGTATTTAAGAAATGCAGAATTTGCCAAGTTCAGTAAAGCAAAGTACAAAAAATGTACACATAGTTTCTTCATAGTCTCATGATACTTTAATTTGTACCTGTTCCTCACATATTTCCTTCAAACTGGAAATATGGGTGAGAAATTTGATCAGATGCTGTTATGGATTAAATTACACCACATCCCCACCCCCCTTTAAAAATAATGTGTTGTAAATTCTAACCCCTGTGCCTGTAAATGGAGTTCTGGTGTGATGCTGTAGGATAGTTAAGTACCAGACCACAAGGTTGGTTTGAATCTCAAGGTTATTGGTTATTGGTTTAAACTCCTTGGAAGTCCTATACAGGGTTCCTATTAGTCAAGGGCACTTAAAAATAACAACAACATGTCTGTAGATATAATTTCATTTGGGAATGGATTGTCTTTCCTATGTTACTGAGCCAGAATTAGTGTAGGTTTGTATGTTGAATCATTCTCTTTTGGGATATAAAACATTGAAACAAGCCAGAGAGAGAGAGAGAGAGAGAGAGAGAGAGAGAGAGAGAGACAGAGAGACGTGGAGGTAGGTCTTCAAGGAACCAAGAAGCAGAAGCTGATGAGACAAGGACCTGCCTCCAGAGCCCACAGAGGGAGAAAGCCTTGCTCTGAATTTGCACTTCTGGTCTCTTAATCTTGGAGAGACTCTAACTTTGTGAGTCACCCACTTGTGGTGGGTCTGTTACATCAGCACCAGATAATTCAGAGAGATGCTGAGTAAGTGTTGTTGACACTACCCCCTCATTGGTGATGCTGTTACGTGTCACTGAGTCAGTTCCGACTCACAGTGACCCTGTACAGGTTTCTAAGGAGCGAGCAACTGGTGAGTTTGAACCACTGACCTTGTGGTTAGCAGTCCAGTGCTTATCCTACAGTGCCACACCAGGACTCCTAGTTCCTTTTAGTTGGCATGTATTTAGAAATCCGTGTCTGGATGCTGGGGAGTGCCTGTGTGGTGCTATAGGATAGACTGGCTGCTGCTCCTTGGAAACCCTAAAGGGTTGCTGGAACCTTGAGGACGTTAGAGTTGGAACCAACTCTGTAGAACCAACAACAGCATAATTTGCATGATTGATAAGCTCATTGTTACTAAAGTGTTATTGCTTCTAAGTTCTTTCAGTTGACAAAGCTAGGAGCGGTCGATTGCGGTCGTTTTAAAAAAATCAAGTTTTCCCTTAATAAAACATACATAATACTTCATTTTTTCTGGACTGGAAAGTTTTATTCATATTAATAATAGATGTACTAACGTATTCGCTTTATCCATCTGTGAAAATCAAACCATTTCAGAATTAGAGCCACAATGGTGGTTCTTACATAGAGTAAAGTTTGATATTTCTGTAAAATTCTTTTTGTACTTAGTCCCTATCTGGTAAGGATTTGTAGTTGAAATATTTTGAAATAGAATTTTCTGTATTATTTATCAATTTGCTATGTAACTAGTTTGACTTGTTTCTATTTAGATCAAATGATAGTTTTCTCTTTCCCCCAATTTAATACAGCTGAGTATGTAAATCATTCACAGGATTCAAAAGGCAAACCTGTATGAAAAAATTTGGAGAAATAATTCATAAAATCTTAGGCTAAATCATCTGGACAACCAGAATGCCTTAGACCCGTCTTGCTTAGGCAGTTTCGGTGTCCATATTTGTGTTTGTTATTATGTTGGGCAAAGCAGGACTTAAACATTTCTTGGACTAATGTGGCAAGAACAGGCTACCTAAATATATCGCATGGGGAGGTGATAGTCTCTTCAACAGATGGTGCTGGCAGAACTGGAAAACGATATGCAAAAGACTGAAACAAGACCTTTACCTCATGCCTTATAGCCTTATACAAAAACCAACTCAACATGGATTAAAGACCTAAATGTGAATACCAGAATTATGAAGGGCATCAATGAAAAAATCGGGACAAATGTGAGGGCATTAATTCAGGGAATACACAGACTACCAAACATTTTGAAAACTACACACAAAAAAGTAGACAAATAGATGATTGGGACATACTAAAAATTAAAAACTTATGTGCATCAAAAGACATCCCTAGGAAGAGTAAAAAGGGAACCGAAAGGATGGGAAAAAATCTTTTGCAATGACACATCAGACAAGGGAATCATTTCTAAAATATATAGGAAATTACAACACCTCTACAAGAAAAAGAC
>NW_006408668.1:3078096-3119342 GCF_000296735.1 Chrysochloris asiatica | reverse complement strand
TGTAAAAGACTAAGAAAAAGAACCCATACTAAAGGGGGTGGGGGGTGGGGTCTTTGCTGGTTACCGGGATTTGAGGGGTGGAATGAGGGGAGGGAAAGGAAAGTGGAGCACAGGGTAGGGAATAGATACAGTATAGTTTGGGTGCTAGGGAGGGGGCAGTACACAAGTAGTAGGAGGGGAATGGAAGAACAAAGTGGACAGGAAAACAATTAGGCAGGTTTGCATGGGCTAAGTGGGACAGAGGTAAATAATGATGTATGTACAACCCTGGAACAATAGGGCTCTTGGATACAGGGATTGAAACATGGTTGGAATGGGAAAAAGGGGGGAAATAAGATGCTTGGCTGTCTTTTGAATCTTGATTTCTCTGGCATTCCATTTTAAAATACACACTGGAGGGGGAGAGAAAGGAATAGCCAGAAATATCACCATAGAAAGCTTATAAGTCCGTCTTCTTCCTGTAATTGAATGGAATACCTAAAATGGGGCTACAATGTGCCCAGTGAAGGAGGCTTCCTGTGGAGCCTCTGCATTACATAAGACCATAGGTGGAATCCTGAACCGAATCCAGAATCTTCTGAGGTGGGAAATTTCTACTTGAAAGGACAAGCAGACCAGGCTGGAGCGGCTAGAAGAACAGAAGATACTGCTTGAAAGAAAGAGCAACAGGAAAAATTCAAAACAATATAGGCAGACGGACTGATTACTACAAGAACAAACAAGTTGCTCACCCAGGAGACATCAAGGCAAGTGGTCTGGTTCCCTCAACGCAAACCCCCTTCCAAGAATAAGACTCAATGGGAATACATACTCTGATTGGTGACCATGTTCATCACTGATAAGCGGAAGTGAGGGAAAAACAGCAATGAAGCTGCAAGCTAAGCCCTACAACGTTCAATAGACTCCTGTGAACCTGGGTGAAAACCTGGTTGGCCAGCAGTGTGGCAAGACTTGGGGACTCTTGGGCCCAGAGTCAGTGACATAGCCACAGAGGACTAGAGTGGAGAGAGAGCTACCAGCTGATAGGAAAAGAGGGCATATGCACAAGAACACCCATACTTGCAGATAATACCCACTTGACCTGGCTTCAATGACTGGATGATCAGAGCTCAACTAGAAGAAGAAAGAAGAGGAAAAAAAGAGTAATCTGATACAGTTTGGTGAACTAGACCTACACCTATGGATGCAGTAGCTCAGAAGGGGGAACAAATCTTTACAGCGAGGATCATTCCCACCCCTCCATACACATGGATGGATAACTTGGACATCGGCTACCCAAAATGGGGAGGCTACAAAGTCAAGAAGTGAGTGGCAGACTTGTGGTGTTTTATGTCAAGGGGAGGCAAAATGGTGCTCTATAAGTGATATTTACTTAAAAACAAACTATGTGAGCTCTGGTAGTGTAGTGGTTACGAATCGGGCTGCGAACCTTAAGGTCAGCGGTTTGAAACTATCAGCCGCTCTGTGGGAGAAAACTGAGGCTTTCTACTCCCGTAAAGATTTACACCCTTGGAAACCCTGTACAGGGTCGCTATGGGTCGGAACCGACTCGACGGCACTTAACAACAACAACAACATGTGTAAGAAAGCCATATGAAGTAATTCATCGCAGTGCTGATGCTGTGGACATTCGAACCCAGGTCTTTGGGTACTAATGAGTATACTTTTGGAAATATTAATAATCCTGAATATAGTACTCTAAACATGTTTGTTGAAATAATTGATTTGATCTGGACCTCAATGGGTGGCTCCTGTTCTGAATTTTACTTTTACTAGATTAGTCAGCATCAACTTCATTTCCTTGTTGTTGTTGTCAATGGTAAGTGCTGTTGTGTTGGGTCTGACTTTAGTTTCTAGTGGGTCTGATGTTTCTAGAGTCCTGGTGTGGCTCTGTGGGTTAATGTGTTGGACTGCAAAGTTGGTTTGAACTGCAAGGTCGGTGGTTCAAGCTCACTAGCCACTTCTCAGAAACCCTGTACAGGGTCACTGTGGGTTGGAACCGACTCAGCGGTTCCAACAACAACAAAATGTTTCTAAGAAGTGGCTGGTGGGTTTGAACCACCGACTTTGTGGTTAGTGGTCCAGTGTGTATCCTACAGTGCCACACCAGGACTTGTCATTTTAGTCTTACTGTTGTTAAGTGCCATCGAGTCAGTTCTGACTCATAGGGACTGAACCACTGACCTTGTGGTTAGCAGTCCAGTGCTTGTTCTACAGCACCACACCAGGACTGAAATATTTGTGATCAGTAACTCAGGCACAGTCTTTGACAGACAGGAAGATGTTGGGCCTGATGCCTGTTGGGACACAGAGAGCCCGCCCACAACTTTATGGAGTCCCCACCATATTCCCAACATTGCTCTGAGCAGATGTGAGAACAAAAGCTAAGTAAGAACGTGGCCTCTGCCAAGTACAAACCTAACTTCTCTTTGCCACCAAATTGGAGAAGGAAGAATCTCACAAGAAGTGGTTCACTACTATAGATTTGTGTTTGAGCAACCTACTGAGCCAGGCCCATGCATGACAACACCTCCTTTCTCTTGGCCAATTCTTGCTCCCCGCAGGGGATAGGGTGGACAAAGCAAGTCTACTGCAGTTAGCAAAGCCAAGACCAGTAACAGACGCCCTAAGTCCTAACTTTACCACTAAGATGAGCACATTGTAATGAATATGCTGTTCTCACCTCCACTGAAAATGTACAAAAGGAAGGGAGGAGGAGAGCTCCTTGTTGACTGTGTGACCTATTGTTCCATCTTATTGTTCCCAGGCAACCAGTTAGATGCTGCAGGTCTTTCAGCCTGGTACATCTTTTTCAGTTTCAGATCACTGGTGGCACTTCCCTGCTCCTCTGTGGCTCTGACAGGCTCACCACCAAAAGATCATTCCAGGTCACGGAGATGTGATTTGACCTTTGGCTGTCAGACTTTAGCAGTGTTTCTTTTTCCTTGATACTCTCTCATTTTTTACTCTTCTATTTTATACCTTTGTGAAGTGTCATCTGGTTAGTTCTGACTCACAGAGACCCTGTGTAGAGTATCTTAGAAGTGACTGTTGGGTTTGAACCATGGGTCTTGTGGTAGCAGTCCAGTGCTTATCTTCCATATTTCTAAGGAGCCCTGGTGGTGACATGATTGAGTGCTTGGCTGCTAACCCAAAGATTGGTGGTTTGAATCCACCAGATGCTCCTTGGGAAACAAGTCTTAGCAGTCTGCTCCTGTCAAGATTACAGCCTAGCTAGAAATCCCTAAGTGACAGTTCTGCTCTGTCAGTTACGGTCACTCTGAGTCAGAATCTTCTTGATTGCACATAAATACAACAACATATTCTCTTGTCTTATTACCCTCTTCTACTTTTGCTCCAGTATTTCTACTACAAATTCTTAATCAACTCTCTCTTGACTTAATTGGAGAAACTGATGTGCCAAGTTTGGGGAAGCTAAATTTCTTTATCTGGCATCTTCTTACCTTAGATAACTTTCAACCTGATTTAAATGGTCTTCAGATTTTAACTTTCCAGTTTTGATTGTTTATTATTCAGTCTTTCAACAGATTGAAAAAAGGTCACAAGTCCTTGCATAAAAACTCTTAAAATCAATTAGAAGGAAATTGAAATTTGGTTTATTTAATTAAAATGCATGACCATAATTTTGAGAAGTTACTAGTTTGCTGCATCTTCATAGAAGATAGCAAGCAGCGTTTCTCTTTTTTTTCTTTTTTGTCACCTCCACCCACATGGAGCTGTCAGAGACTTTTTACCTCCTCATTACCCAACCCCCAATGAAATTTGAATGTCACAGATAGGCTGCATGTTTATTTATTGTATTGTATTTTGTGTGTGTATGTGTGAGTCTGCTTTCTGTTGAAAGCAGTAAGATTACCCCCTCTCCCCACCTGCAAGAACCACTTTTCATGCCCTTTGGAGTGATAGTAGAATACCCCATTGAGAATGCATGTGATTTAATAATATAAAGTTTGATAAATTAGCCAGGTTAAGCTTTGTCTTATTTCTGATTTGTTGTTGAGGTTAAGTGCAGATGAGTCGATTCTGACCCATAGCGACCCTGTATAGGGTTTTCAAGGAGCAGCTGGTAAGCTTGATCCACTGACCTTGCAGCTCAAACAACTTTGCAGTCTGATGCATTAGCCCAGAGCGCCACACCAGGACACATGTTTTTAAAGTCACTAGATATCAGAGTTACTCTAAAGTTATAAGAAGGTAAATCTGACTGGGAAAGTGTGGAGTGTGTGAAGTGGTCTAATACTTTTTAAAAGACCGTGTGCCAGGCATTGAATTAGGAGTTGCATGGTTTGTAAGCCTAAGGCAGTCCACACAGTAGCCTCAGGGACAAGTATCATGATTTGCTCTATGCAGATGAGGCAACTACAGATTCACCTTTTCTGGGTGAATAACCAATACCTTTCTTCTACATCCCACTGTCCTCTGTTCCAAAATAAATAAAAAATTAATGTATCAGTAAGGCCGACCTGCTCAGCAAGTTGGTGCTCATTGCTATGTATTTCATATAGCTGTGCTGGTAATGATGAACTTTTTAGAAGAATTTGCTTTTTTGTTTTTGGCCGAGAGAGAATTTGGTGCAACTCATTTTAACTTAGTACAACTGATAATTTAAAAAAAAATCTGAATACTCCTTTTTATTCTTCTCTGTGAATAAGTAAGAAAGAAGGAATGTTAAGACTCATTTAGCTGTGTACTACAGAGGTCTTATGGTCTTTATTTCAAAAAAATTCTTCCTTTTTTTGTGGTTGGCAAGGATTGGTATTCAAAGAAGAAATTGACCTGCTCAATTTTTCACAGCTTAGTGTCCTCATCTTTTCACTCATTACACTATACCCTACTGTCCTCTTCTTAGTTCACTTTAGGGACCTAGCACTGAAAATCCATATTTAGATTCTTGTTGGTGGTGGTGTTAGGTACTGTCAAGTTGGGGTCAACTCATTGCGGCCCTCTGCACAACAGAACAAAACACTGCCTGGTCCTGTACCACCCTCATAATTGTTACTACACTTGAGCCCATTGCTGCTGCCACTGAACCAATCCATCTTGCTGGGGGGCGGGGGGGAGCTTTTTTTTGCTGACTCTCCACTTTACCAAGCATGATGTCCCTCTCAGAAAGGGTCTGGTCCCTTTCTGATAGCATGTTCGAAGTATGAGAGCGGAAGTTACACCATCCTGGCTTCTAAAGAGCATTCTGGCTGTACTTATCCAACAGAGATATATTTGTTGTTCTGATAATACATGGTACTTTTAATATACTTCTTCAGCAGCATAACTCAGATGCGTGGTCTTCATTATTCATTGTCCATCTTTCACATGCATATGAGGCTGTTGAAAATACCATGGCTTGGATTAGGCACACAGCTTAGTTGTTAAAATGTTGTCTTTGCTCTTGAACACTTTAAAGAGGTCTTGTGTAGCATATTTGCCTAATGCACTATGTTGTTTGATTTCTTGACTGCTGCTTTCGTGAGTGTTGATTGTGGTCGCGAGCAAAATGAAGTTTTTGACAATTTAAGTCTTTTCTCCATTTATCATGGTGGTATTTATTGGTACATTTATGAGGATTGTACAATTGTACAATTGGTACAATTGTTTTCTTTACATTGAAGTGTAGTCCACACTGAAAGCTTAAGTCTAACATCTGCATATCACTGGTTATATGATGCATGATATCTTCCTCTAATCCTAATGCCACCTTCTTCTTCATATAATCCAGCTCTCAGATTATTTGTTCAGCATACAGATTGATTGATTGATTGTTGTTGTTGTTAAAGTGCCTTTGAATCAATTCCGACCCATATCGACCCTGTATGGGGTTTCCCAGGAGCAGCTGGTGAGCTTGAACCACCAATGTTGCAGTTCAAACGACTTTGCAGTCTGACACATTAGCCTACAGTGCCACACCAGGACTCCGGTTGATTGATTAGGTATGGTGAAAGAAGATGACCCTTGCTCGCACACATCTTTCTGATTTTAAATCATTCAGTGTTTCCTTGTTCTCTTTGAACGAATTCCACTTGATCTATATACAATACAGGTTCGTCCTGAGCACAGTGAAGTGTTCTTGAATACCCATTCTTTGTAATGTTATCCATAGTTTGTCATACCAATTTCTGGCAGTTCTCTGTCAATGTACTGCTTGCTGCAGCCATTTTTGAATCATCTTCAGCCAGATTTTATTTACATGTGATGTTTGTGATACTGTTTGATGATTTCAGCATTATGTCAGGTTACCTCTCTTTAGAATGGGCACACATATGGGTCTTTTCCAATCGGTTGACCAGAAAGCATTCTTCTGCATTTCTTGGCATAGATGAGTGTCTCCAGTTCTGCATCAATTTGTTGATTTCGGTTTGTGTGACATCAGTTCTTTGGAGCCTTATTTGTTTCAGTGGAGCTCGGACTTCCATTGTTCACTATCATCGATTCTTGACCATATGCCACCTCCTGAAATGGTTGGACATTGAACATTTCTTTTTGGCACAGTGACTCTGTTTGTATTCCTTCCATCTTCTTTTGATGCTTTCTGCAGCATCCAGTATTTTGCCCATAGAATTATTCAGTGTTGAATCTTTTCTTCAAGTTCTTTCAGCTTGAGAAATGCTAAGTGTGTTCTTCCCTTTTGGTTTTCTAACTCCAGGTGTTTACGCATTTTCTTTTTTTTTTTTTTTTTCTGTCTTTTTAATAACCTTTTGCTTGCATCCTGTATGATGTTCTTGATGACATTCCACAGCTCTTCTCAAATCTGTTCTTTGTTGTTAAGTGCCATTGAATCAGTTCCGAAACATAGTGACCCTGTATAGGATTTCCGAGGAGCAGCTGGTGACTTTGAATTATAAACCTTGTGGTTCAAACTGACCATGTGATCCAGCGCCACGTCAGCTTCAGAGTCTCTTCTGCCATCCATTTTGGTCTTATTTGAAATTTTGTATCTTTTTAATGACCTTTATAAGGAGCTCTTGTAGCGTAGTGGTTATGAATTGGGCTGCGAACCGCAAGGTCAGCAGTTTGAAACTACCAGTTGTTCCACTGGAGACAGATGAGGCTTTCTGCTCCCTTAAAGATTTATAGCCTCGGAAACCCTGTACAGGGTCGCCAGGAGTCGGAACCAATTCCACGGCACATAACCACCACCACCAGTGACCTTATGCTTACTTCCAGTATGATGTTCTTGACATTCCCACAGCTTTTCTGGTCTTCAGTGATTAGTGTCTAATGCATAAAATCTGTTCTACAGATGATCCCTAAATACAGGTGGGATATTGTTGTTGTTGTTATGTGGCATGAAGTCGGTTCTGACTCACAGTGACCCTGTACAGGGTTTCCGAGGCTGTAAATCTTTACGGGAGCAGAAAGCCTCATCTTTCTCCCACGGAACAGCTGGTAGTTTCGAACTGCTGACCCTGAGGATAGCAGCCCAATTCATAACCACTACACTCCAGAGCTCCTTACAGGTGGGATATACTCAGGGTCATATTTTGGCTCTTATGAACTTGTTTTACTGTTCTTCAGCTTCAGCCTGAATTTACATATGATAGTCTGAGGAGGCTTTCTACTCCCGTAAAGATTTACACCCTCGGAAACCCTGTACAGGGTGGCTATGGGTCGGAACCGACTCGACGGCACTTTACAACATTACAACAGTCTGTTCCACAGTCGGCCCCTGGCCTTGTTTTGGTTGATGATACTGAGCTTTTCCATAATCTCTTCCCACAAATGTAGTCAATCTGATTCCTGTTGTATTCCATCTGGTCCATATGTATACTTGCCTTTTATGCTATCTAAAAAGGCATTTGCAATGAAGAAGTCATTGACCTTGCAAAAATTCTATCATATGACCCCCAGCATCACTTTATCACCAAGGCCTTAATTTCCAAATACCGATCCTTCCTCTTTCTTTGCAACCTGTGCATTCCAGTCACCAGTTAATATCAGTACATCTTGATTGCATGTTTGATCATTTTCAGACTGAATTAATTGGTAAAAGGTTTCATTTTTATCATCACTGACTTTAGTGGTTTTGTAAATTTGAATAATTGTGATATTAACTGGTCTTCCTTGTAGTTGTGTGGACATTATATTCTATCACAGACAGCATTGTACTTCAAGGTAGCTCTTGAAATGTTCGTTTAGATGATGAATGCTACATCATTCCTCTCAATATGTCATTCATGGCATTGTAAACCATATAATTGTCAGATTCAGAATGGCCATACCAGTCCATTTCATCTCACTAATGCCTAGGTTATCAATTTTTATGCATTTCATTTTTTATGATTTCTAGTTTTCCCAGATTCATACTGCATACATTCCATGAACCATTTGTTAATGGATGTTTGCAGCTGTTTCTCCACAGTTTGAATTGTGCTCAATCAGCAAATTAAGGTCTCAGAAGCTTTATTTTGTTTGTGTCATCCTGGTAACTGTACTTTGATGAGGCAGTTCTTCCCCAGTTGTACTTTGAGTGCCTTTCAACCTGAAGGGCTAATCTTGTAGCATTCTTTCTGGAAGGTTCTCCTACATTTCATAAGGTTTTCAATAACTAAATATTCAAAAGTGGTCTGCCTCTTCTCTTCTTAGTCTTTCTTAGTCTAGAAGCTCTGCTGAAACCTGTCCACCGTGGGTGACTCTGTTAGCATTTAAAATACCAATGACATAACTTCAGCATCACAACAACATGCAAGGCATTCTAGTAGGACAAACTGACAGACAAGTGGTGAATTTAGTTTCTTAAGTAGTAATAATTAATAAGCTACAATCCCTTGTAAATGTTAGATATTCAAAAGGAAGGTCCATTTTGGGGTGATATAAATTCTGGACATTTATAATAAACAAGGTTGTATTAGAAAATGTATAATGGACAAACCTTATTTGTCTCATTCTAGAAGATTGTAGTAATATATTGATGCAGTAGAAGACTTGCAACTGATTACATGGCACTTAGCAACAACAGAAGGCTCTTGAAGAAACTTTTATATCAGTCTCAGTTTTTATAATACAAATATTGAAATTAATCATACCTTATCCATTAATCCTAAATAAATAATAGTTTACCTCCCCTTTCTTACTTTTACACTTAAAGTTCATCCTTTAGGGGGAAAAAAAACTAATAAAAGGGCCTTTAAAAATTATTAGTGGTTAGAAAGGGTGAAAACATTTCTGATTTTTGTTCTGAGAATTGTCACTAAATGAATAACATGATTGAATTTTTTTCCTTTTTCCTATTAGCATAAATTTGAGGCCCATAAATATTTTTTAAAGATGAATTTGTAGTATATGAATGTCACAGAAAGTCTGCCTCATTTAATAGTCATGTTATGGCTTTTGATTCAAGACAATATTACATATTTTATTAGCCTTAGGCCTAGAATTACATGTAATAAAGCTTTATTTTCCTCGTCTGTAATATGGAACAGTAATTTCTATCTCATAGACTTGTTTCTAGAGTTAAAATTATATCTTAGACATGACATTTCTAGCATATTAAGTTTTACATTGTAGGTGTAGTTTCCTTTTCCCTTTCTCAGTAAAGACTATAAAATATCTCCTCAGTTTTGGTGAAGAGTTTTTCACCTGCCCACAAAGCACTCTTGTTACTTGTGCTTGTGACCCCTCTCAAAGGTCCCTCTTCCGTGCCTTTCTTAATTGTAGCTTTCTGCACCTGGTGACTTCTGTGTTTGCCATGTCTTATATTTTGGTTTTCATTATTAACTGGCAAACTGTTTCCACATGCCCATTTCAAGCTTATATTATTCTGTGCTAGATTATGAATTCTATGTGGGAAAACTCTTTTAGGATACTTATAGTTCACAGCCTTATCATCAAGCCTTCACATAAGTGGCACTCAGAATATATTTTTCCTTTCTAAAAAATGTTCTGAGATTAAAGGCTGTTTTTAGGGAGAACTCCAAATGTGTCATGAGCTTTGGTGACGCATATATACACAGAGAGATCAAGATAGAGCATCCCTTCTCAACTGTGGCCTTTGGGAAATGTTGCTCTTTTGATTTTGAATGATTGACCATTCTGTGGTGAGCATACTTTATTAATGTTGTTGTCCTACCTATATACCTATCTACTGCTTGACAGATAATTGGACCATGGGGATGACTTCCTCTCTAGACCTGATGGGTAGTCGAGGGCCATCGTCTCAGTTCCACCAGCCTCATTCTGACCAGTAATCCAATCATTTCTTAAAAGTAATTTTGAGCTTTGTTCCACATTTTTTCCCACTGTATCTGGGACCTTCTAATGTGATCCCTTTCAGAGCAGTTGGTAGTGGTAGCTGGGCACCATCTAGTTCTTCTGGCCTCAGAATGGTGGCGACTGATGCTGACCTGCTCCAATAGTCCATGGGACCAACTGATTCCAAGCATCTTCCATTCTCATCATTGTTCTTTCTTCATCACCTGCAGAAACCAGTAGTTGCACCATAGATGGCAGAGCATCCCTTTTTAATATGCTAGTATTTGTTGGAGTCCTGGTGTGGTGTTGTGGGCTAATGCATGACTCCAAAGTCGTTTGGACTGCAATGCAAGGTCAGTGGTTCAGACTCACCAGCTGCTCCTTGGAAACCCTACACAGTGTCGCTGTGGGTCGGAATCGACTCGACAGCACTTAACAGCAACAACTACCACAGTATTTGTTTTAATCGTATGTATTTGCTAGTAAATTTTTTAATTGTAGTCCTTCATAAGCACACATTCTCCCTACTACTTTGATAATTTAGTGTATTAAAAAACAATAGAGAAAAAATAATGTTAAGTTCTTTTTACATGAAGATATGATAAAGTTCTGATTGTCTTGGTCAGTTGTAGTATTGGTTCATTGTGGCTAGAAATGGTGAATGTCAAGCATCTTTTGCAGGATTTCTTTTAATGCTATTTATGAAGTTGCACTAATTCATTCATTTAAATAATTACTGAACATTCATCATTTTAATAAATACCATCTTAACTCTGGGGTGGAATAAAAACTAATGGTGTGGCACTGTGGGTTGATACATCAGACTGCAAAGGTGTTTGAACTGCAAAGTCGGCAGTTCAAGCTCACCAGCTGTTCTGGGAAAACCTATATGGATTGGAACCGACTCGACAGCACTTAACAACAACAACCCTGTAGATGGAGGGTTAAAACAGAATTTGCTTTGAAAGGATGCGCTCTTTGTTGTGAATGAGGCAGATGAACATCTGCAGTTTCTTAACTTTATTCTATCACTTCAGGAATTAAAAGCATTAGGCGAGATAAATTGAGTTAAAATCACCCAACAAATTTTGTGTTGTGACATAAATTACAATTCTAAGTTATTTTACTTAAGCATTTTGCCTTGATGATATATTCAGGATGAGAGTCCCCAACTGGCATTTAACATTTTCAATTTTTAGAATATAGACACTGTTCTTTTTTCATTCTCATCCCTCCTAATATTCCTGACATGTTTTGTTTTGTTTGTTGGGCAATAGATGCAAAATTTTATTCTTTTACCTTGGCCTCTCTTCTCACTTCCGTTCCTAATAGATAAGATGTGTTGGGGGTACCAGAATTGGATGATTTTGCTAAGACGGCTCTCAGGATTTAACATATCATTGTACTCACAGTTGTGATTTGATTCAGTGAGAGAGGACACAAAGCAAAATCAGCAAAGAGAAAAATCTCGTGGGACGAAATCCAGAGAAAACCAGGAGTAAGCTTCCAAGAGTCCTCCCCCACTGGAATCACATGGAGCATGCTTAATTCTTCCTGCAATTAGTTGCAGCAATTTTTGTGAAATGTTGTCTAGCAGGGAAGCTAGCCACTTACGCACCCTCCGCAAAATTTCCAACTCCCAGATGGAAAGCAGGTGTTCAACATAAACCGCATTGTTTGCACACCATTAGGTCCGGTGAGCCACTCTTAACCAGTTTTTGAAAAGCCTCTTGAAACCCAAGTTCCCACATTTAAGCTAAGAGCCAACCTTGCAAGCAGCCCTTCCTAATTATAAGCAGTCTTAGGCTTGCTTTGTTCATTTTCTTTCAGCACAGTTGTTTTTTTTAGGTATGGGACTAAATTGCAAAAAGTTAGGTAAATGTATAGAGTCAGCCCCATTGTTTTCTCCATTGTGTGGATGTTACAGCAATAAGAACCCATGCAGTGTGTTGCAGAGAAGTAGCTTCTAGGTATTTTGGACCCTTTCTAACACTTAGTTTCACTAGAGTGTGAAATATGAGGAGTATGGCGTCTTGTGACTTAGGTGGGGTTACAGAGGAAAACAACAATTTTTGGCTTTTGTCAATTTGTAGTATGTTTTCTCGAAAAAGAAAGTAAAGAGATTTGAATAAAGGTGTATTACAGTCCCTTTATTTGCTGGCAACTTGGTTCTGTAATTGTTCAAAGCCAAGTATGAATCCACCCATTTGCCCTAGGTATCCGTTGACCAGGTATGGTCCGTATTAGTTTACTTACAGAGTTTGCAGTTTAAGGAAGGGCAGGAATGTAAATAATGTAATACTAAGCTGAGTGACAGAAAGGAACATAGCAAAAAGAGAGAATTTGTACCTTTAAGTTTTTAATTTGAAACATATTTCACACTTAAAGAAAAATTATAAGATAAATACAAAGAATTTTCATTACTCTTCACTCAGATTCTCCAAATGTTAACATTTGGCTTCACTTACTTTATCCTTCTTGCTATATAATTATCCCCACATGTTAAAAAAACAAAACAGAGTTGCTTTTATTACCCCGCTTCCCCTTCTGTCTACTGCAGCGTGTCTTTGCCTCTCTGCAGCAAAACTGTCCTGGAAAGAGCTCTGTGTTTGTTGTCCCAGGTCCTTCCTATTGGTTTCTCTCAAACCCTCCAATCAGGGTTTGCCCCTGTGAGTCTGTCAGAATGGCTCTTAGCCAGACGGACTACCAATCTGCTGTTATTGTTAAGTGCTGTCGAGTTGGTTCCGACTCATAGTGACCCTGTATAGGGTTTCCAAGGAGCAGCTGGTGTTGTGAACTGCCCACCTTGTAGTTTGCAGTCCAGTGCTGATCCTACCATTAAGTCCAGTAGGTGATTCTTCATTCTCACTTTACTGGGCCCTTTGGCAGCGTTGGACAAAGTGGTCCTTCTTCCTTCTCCTGGACACATTTTTTTTTCTCTTGACTTTCAGGACACCCCATAGCTCTCCTGGCCTCCACTGTGTCTCATTTGCTAGTTGCGTTCTCCCTAATTTCTCAGTGTATATGGGCCCCAGAATGTAGTCAAAGTCTTGTCTTTCCCCCTGACTCACTCCCTGAGGTGCCTTGGAGTTGTACTCATCTGACAGTGAGTCAAACCAACTCCACACCACTTACTGAGCTCAATAGCAGTCTGCCAGGAAATCCTCTTGGTGTGCTACCAGTATCATCTCAGCAGGTGGCCACCAGTGGGTGGGGGTTGATTTCTTTAAGTTCCTACCTGTTGAGTATTCACTATGGATGCACAAGAGTTCACTAGTTTTTCCTGCTTTTATGTGTTTGAATGCATAATACTACCATTATAATGAGACTCATCAAAGTTAGCTAATCTAAATTACACGTGCATCTGACCCCCTCTCACCACAGCTTCTGCTGTTACCACCTGGTTACAACCACCACCACCCTCTCCTGTCTAGGCTGACTGCTGTAGCGTTTCCCATAGCTTTCTGCTTCTCAGTGATTCTCACCAGTCTCTAATCAGCCTTTTTGAAACCAGGTTGGTCCTGCACTGGCTGCTTAGCACAGAATGGAAGCTCAGGTTCTTACAGTGCTCTCCTTGATCCCTTCCTTCTCAGACCTCCTTTCCTGCTTTCCCCTCACCCCTCACTCCAGCCTATCTGTTCCACCAACATACCAACATTGCTATTTGCTGCCTCTGCCAGGAGCACCAGTCCCCACATGACTGCATGCCTCACTACCTAACCTGCTTCATGCTGTTTATGAGGACGGCACCTCCCTGCTCTGACCACACCGAACACTGATCACAAATCAGTCTGTACTTTGTGCCTTTATTATACTAAAGGTGTATCGTCTGCCTCCATACCCTCCTGCTCCCCCTCCCCCGGAATAGAAATTTCACGATGAAAGGGAGTTTGGGAAAAAAATCTTTTTAAAATGAAGTATCGTTTTAAGTACCCATTCAGTGCCTGACATATAGTAATAGGCGTATAGTGTCTTTACTAAAGGTATATGAGAGTTCTTCTATGGTACCACCAAGGACCCCTGCTAGTATAGTGGGTTACAACCTGAGCTGTTAGCCACAAGGTCACTAGTTTGAATCTGCCAGTTGTTCTGCAGTAGAAAGATGAGACTTTCTGCTCCTGTGTAAAGATTTTGTCTTCGTTGAGTTGGAACTGACTTGGTGGCACACAACCACCACTGCCACCACCACCAGGAGCACTGGTTGTTCAGTGGTTAAAGCACTTCAATATAATCCAGGTGGTCATTGGTTTGAACCCACCAGCTGCTTTGTGGGCAAAGACTATGACATGCTGCTTCCATAAAGATTACAACCTTGGGAAACCCCATGGGGCAGTGCTGTTTTGTCCTGTGGGCTCACTATGTATCAGAACCGATTCAAGGACCATGGCTTTGGATTAGATGTGGTACCGCGTTATTTTTGTAACCTCTTGTTAGGTGATAGTATTTTTTCCCACCCTGTGCTTTTTTGTTCGTGGAACTATCTGAAAATTAAACTTTTTGATAGTCTTTTAATTACATAGAATTAGATGCCCTTGGAAATGTAAAATGGCAAAGCACTGTAGTTGGATAGAAAAGATTTAAAATACCTGCCCTGTTCTGTTAAAGTGCTGCACCTGTTCAAATGAGAAAGCCTTTTAAAAGAAACTCATTAGCACACCTCTCCAGTTTTTTTTCTTCTAAATTTAATTCCAATAATTGCTTTCCAATTTAAATTCCCACATAGGGCCTTAGTATAACATCTTAACCTAAATTGCACTGCCCGTATAATAACAATTTCTTGAGTTGCCTGTTTTATTACTCTCTCATTGTCCTGTGACAATCTGTGGTAATACCACACACCCAGTTCCTTAAAATTTTATGACCATGAAAGAGTTTTTTTGGAATTAAAGCTCTTAAGTGATTAATTGGGGAAACCGACATACTCAATACCAACAGCGGGAAAAGGAGAAATCTCTTGTGCCAGACTCCTGATCCTCTCATCAATTGTTTGTACTTTTTGAAAGAGGGTTGACTTTCAGTGGGATTGATCCAAAATGAGATTTATGCTGCTGCTGCTGTATGCTGATAGAGTTGATTCCAACACCTGTTGTTGAGTTAGTTCCAACCCATAGGACCCCTTATAGGGTTTCCAAGGAGCAGCTGGTACATTTAAAATGCTGACCTCGTGGTTCAAATCGACTTTCTGGTCCACTGCTTTATCCTACACTGCCACACCAGGACTCCTGTATTGGGTTTCCAAGACTGTAAATCTTTACAGGAGCAGAAAGCTTCATCTTTCTCTCAAGAAACAGCTGGTAGATTTCAACTTCTGACTTTGTGGTTCACAGCCCAGTGTGTAACCCACTACACCACCAGAGCTTCTTAAAACGTGATTAGGGAGCCAAATAGTTGATTGGCTAAGTTTTCGCTTCCATTAGCCTGCTTGGATCTAGGGGCACTGTTAATCTATAAATGGGCCATAAATGATGCAGGATGCTGGGCTGTGTCTACTTGAAGGGCAGAAAACTCCAATAGAAAGCTGCCCTTCAGTGACTGAGCTGACACCGTAAGAGCAGGTCCTCTGCCTAGTGGCCCTGTTAGAGCCCCGAGACAGTCTGGCTATACCTCAGGGTTCATGGGCTCCCTGGATTTTATTTCTCTATCCTGGCCTGATGAAACCCAAGTTTTATTATGGCTGTAATCTTGCCCCAAAGCTTTTGCTTGTTTTAATTGTTAAATATTACAAATTCCCCAAATTCCCAATTGTTCCTTAAAACTTGGGTATTGTTTATGGTTCAATATGCATGAAAGATTTTAAGTGATCTATAGGATCATGGTAATTTTTTTTTTTTTAAACCAAGTTGGGGTGCAAGAAATACATCTCCTGGCTCCCCTTCCCTAGTATTCAGCAGTACTTTCTTGGTCTCCAGCTGTGCTGCAGACCTGTCCATACACCCCACACTGCTGCTCTGTTTGCCTGATTGCTTTCATGGTGTCCTTGTACTGGGAAGTCTGGGGGCTTTGCTCTCAGTACTGGAACTCTGTGCCCAGATGTGCTCTACCCTAATTGCTTACCTGTTGAGACATTCTCATATACTCTGAATTGTTTGGTATGCACAGTTTTTTTTGTTTTTTTCCTGTCTCCTTAGCATACCTATTCAGTGGCAGTGTCTCCTGGGTGGCAGTGTTTACCTGCATTTGTCTGTCTGTAAGCTGAGTTTAAGAATGATTGCAAAGTACAACTCTCACTCACTTTTAGCTGTATATATTTTGAACTTTTTGTTGAAGTATAGCATGCATACATAAAAATGCACAAATTATATGTTTCATATTGTCCCAGAAACTTTGCACTTCCCCAGCCATGTAATTAGTGATTAGATTAAGAAAGGAAACATTACCAGCACCCAGGAGTGCCCCTTGTGACTACTTCTAATCACTCATCCCTCCCTTACAAAGAGTAACCACCATCCTGACTCCTTTGCATTACCTTCACCTGTGTGTGTGCTCCATGCAAATGGAACTAGACAATACTCTCTTCTGTCCTACTCTTTCATTTCACATTGTATCTGTGAGATTCATCCTTATTATTATTACAGATTGGTAGGGTCTGTTTATTCCCATGCTTTACAATAGTCTATTGTCTCCCATATGACTACATCTATGCTGTTGTTTGCAGAAGAGGTCAAACAACCTAGCAACGTTTGGCATGTTGAAGGTGCCAAATTGATGAAGCACTGGTGGGTCAGTGGTCAAATTCTCACCTTGCATGTGGGCTGAATTCCTGGACAATGCACAGTCATGCGCAGCCACACCTATCTGTCTGCTAAGCAAGTTTCAACCCAAGTTGCAAGCTAGGAAGATCTGCCTCTGAAAAGCAGCCAGTGGAAACCCAGTGGGTCACAGTGGTCTCGTCTGTGATGGATCGTGACGTGAGACTGGCACAGGACCAGGCAGTATTCTGTTTTGTTGTGCCGGACGTCACCTTAAGTCAGGTGCCCACTTCATGGCAGCTAATAGCAGAAACAGGCATTGCATTGAATTACTGCAGAAACAGAAGAGAATTTACCTATTGTAGGAATTTTGATGAACACATTTGGCTTTGTGTAATTGAGGTATGGGTTAAAGAGGGGTGAAAAAAAGAAAACCTTCATTTCTTTGTCATGTTTTGGCCACAATCAAATGTCTACATTTTTTTTCTGACCTAGCTGTATTTGGAGTCCTGGTGTGGCGCTATGGGCTAATACATCAGACTGCAAAGTTGTTTGAAATGCAAGGTTGGTGGTTCAAGTACACCATCTGCTCCTTGAAAACCCTATATAGGATAGCTTTGGGTCGGAATCGATTCAACGGCACTTAACAACAACAACAACAACTGTATTTGCTTAGCTGCAGAAATCATTAGAAGGTATTGCTAACTTTTGATGACTAGAAGTAAAGTTTGATTTAGGAACTTGTTTCAGAACTCCTTCCCATCTTAGTTAGCTTATAGTTTCCCCCCCACTCTGCAGCAAAGAATTTTCATAGTGCTGTTGGGAACACTTGTCTGGCATGCCACTTAGCAGTGATGCCATACTGCTGTTTAAATTCTCATCTTGTTGGTGAGACAGGTTAGCTTTATGGACCTTGCTACATTTATCAGCATGCCCTCCAGCCTTCTCCCATAAGGTTATGGAGGTTTGGGTGGAATAAAGATAGGCTTTTGTTGTTGTTGTGTGCCATGGAGTCAGTTCTGACTCACGGCGACCCTATACAGGGTTTCCGAGGCTGTAAATCTTTATGGGAGCAGAAAGCCTCATCTTTCTCGGTGGAACAGCTGGTAGTTTTGAATTGCTCACCGTGAGATTAGCAGCCCAGTTCATAACCACTACGCTACCAGAGCTCCTTAAAGATAGGCAGATGGTACTAAAGTAACGTTCCATGTGGGTTCTTGCTCCATCCTAACCTACTCACTGTGCCTCCTCCCTTACAGACCCTCATGTACTCATGTGATGTCTCTGTTAAATTCTAGTCATTCTTCTTGTGATGACAAGCATATTCTAAAAATGGAAAAAACAAAAAAAACAAAAAAAAAAACTTTGGTGTGACATTTTGTCACACCTAAGGAACTCTGGTAGTGTAGTGGTTACGAATCGGGCTGCTAACCTCAGAGTCAGCAGTCCGAAACTACCAGCTGTTCCATGGGAGAAAGATAAGGCTTTCTGCTCCTGTAAAGGTTTATAGCCTTGGAAACCCTGTACAGGGTCGCTGAGCCGACAACAAAGAGAGCTGTTAACCTGAAAGGTTGATGGTTCAAACCCACCAGCCGGCTTCTTGGGAGAAAGACATGGATGTGTATTTCTGTAAAGATTTCTAACTTTGGAAACCTTATGGGACAGTTCTCTCTCTTAGACAGTTGCCATGAGTCCAAGTCAACCTGAGTCGGAATCAACCTGAAGGCAGTGGATTTGATTTACTTTTTAGTTTTAAGAGAGGAACCATAACAGAAGTAACACCTACATTGAGAGAATGCGTGGTTACATGGTATTTCCTGCAGATGAGTCATCTTCTCAGGAGACCCCTTGATGGTGGCTTCTTTGGTGGCTGAGTTAGGGAAGGTGTTTTTACAAGAGAAGAATGCATGCTGCCTTTGGCTGTTTGACCTTTACTGTGCAGGGTGAATGAGGCAGCATTCCATCTCTCTTTACTTCTGCTCCTTTACTGAAGATACTGGATCTTCTCTACACCATGGTTCTCTACACCATGGTTCTTTGTTCCTCTTTAAGTTGTTTAGAAAGAAGAAAACTGTTATTTGGAAAGTGCACAGATATTTTTGTTGTTGTTCAAAAGGGAAAGGAGAGGAAAGGTGAAAATGTGAAACTAACTGTAGGGTCATGCAGCAGCATCTCCCTTGGTTGTAAAAACAGCCTACTGATCACACCTGATTATCCTGCTGTCTGCTTTGATGCATATGGAATGAAATTACTCAGACAGCTGCCAGCACAACAGTCTTTTGTAATCTTTTCATCTTATCTGCTTTTTAACGAAACATGGCACTTCTTCATGATGGTGTGAGTAACTAGACTCATGTCAAGTCTTGCTGTGCTCATGAAAGTGATTTATAAAAATACTTTATAGTGATGCCATAGTTTGTAACTTGCCTGAGTGGATAAATAAATAATATAAGACACTATACTTCAAGCTGCCAAATAGGCTCAAGACATCAGATACTAGCTGCATGCTTGGAATCCCTACGCCTCTGCCTGCTTCTGACCTGCTAAATACAAATTTTAGGAGTTCCTGGGCCCCTTCATTCTGACCTGCTGGCTCCCATTGTTCTCTTAGGTCTGATAATTTGCTAAGATAATTCAAATAATTCATAGAAAGCACTATTCTTGTAGTTACTGTTTTATTATAGCAAGACAATACAAACAGACCTACAGAATAAGGTCTGGGTGGGTTCCCAGAGTGATGCTTCCATGCGCCAAAGGGCACACCATCTCCCCACGTGGACTGATGTGTTCTCAAACCAGAAGTCCCTGGAGCTTCCCTGCCCTAGTCTTTATTGGGGATCTATTTACATAAGCGTGATTCAGTGAGCCATCCCTCTTGTCCCCCAGGTCAGCTGACATCACCAGTGGTCTTTCTGGCCTGACTAGCTCCTCTCCCTGGGAGTTAGTTGATGTCATGAGGTATTATGTCAGGGGCGGGGAACCTTTTTTTCTGTGAAAATGTATATATAACATCATTTGCAGGCCATACAGAATTATTGACGTCAAAATTAGTCTGCTATATTTGGTCACACATTTAATGAACTCACCCCTAATGTGATGGCCGAACCACCTCCATGGCACACAACCACCACCACCACCACCAATAATGTGATGGCTGGATCTGCAGTTACCTTGTGAGGGCCAGGTAAATGATATTCCGCCAGATGTTCCCCACCCCTGTATTATGTGATGGGTCTTTCTGTCCTGGCCAACTTCCAATTGAGAATCATCCTCTTACCATTTTACCTGACCTGTAAATCAGGTGTGATCTGGAATCCTTATCGAAGATACTTAAATCCTAAATTTAATTTTTGAAATTTATCTCTCAGGAGTCAAAGATCAAATTACTTAGGTAATGTTAGTGTAGACCCTATACTGCCATTTTGGTTTAGTCAGCCTAGAGGCAGAAGAGATGAGATTGTGCTAATAACATGTATGACCAAAAACCCAGCTTGATTCTGACTCAACGTGACCCTATAAAGACAGGTAAAACCACCTCATAGGATTTCCAAGGCTGTGGTAGCATAGTGGTTACGAATCGGGCTGCAAACCTTAAGGTCAGTAGTTCGAAACTCCCAGCTGCTCCGCGGGAGAAAGATAATGGTTTCTGATCCAGTAAAGATTTACAGCCTCGGAAACCCTGTACAGGGTGGCTATGGGTCAGAACCAACTCAACGGCACTTAACAACAATCTTTACAGAAGCAGACTGCCACATCTTTCTCCTGAGGAGTGAAGGTCAGTCTTACAGCTGGTAATCAAGCGCTTTAACCCCATGGGGCCACCAGGGCTTCCTGTCTATGACCAAAGACCCTCCTTTATAGTGCAGATCTTATTTTCTTTGCAATATATTCATTTTATCACCAGTGGCCTTAGGTTTAAGTTTTTTTTCTGTGTTCTTATTTTCTCTGTTAGTAGCATGGGGAAAAGAAAGTTCCTTTCTCCGTGTTCTACAGGTAGGGCCTGTGGAGAACTAGAGACAAATGGGAGTTTCTGGAGAGAACTTCCTGGCATTGGGCAGAGGCCAGGAACCTGCATCTTCCTCATGGACTCTCTGGCTGTGATCCTACTCTTGGTTCTTAATACAGGAAATGTTCATAGATGGGGCTACTTATGGTGAAGCTGCTTATGGAGTTTTGGTGTGGTACCGTAATGTAAGTACTGGACTACTAACCTCAAGGTTGGCAGTTCAAACTTATCATCCACTTTTTGGAACTCCTATATAGGGTCATTGTGAGTCAGAACTGATTTGACAGCACTTTACAACAACACAGTGAAGCTAAAGCCATCGTCGATAGTGAAGGTTTTCTTAATTGCTGTCTTCATGTTAGCATAAAAATGCAAGGTGTTTTGGGCATGTATCTGGCTCTTAAGAAAATTGGAATTCATTAAGAAAAATAAAGTTTAGTATACTTACAATGGGTGAGTTTTATGGTCCATAAATTACAGGTTAATAAAGCTGCTGGAAAGCACAACTTGAAATGACTTTTAGTCTTGGTGTGGTGCTCTATGGTAAACATTGGACTGCAGGGTGGGTTTGAACCACAGGATCAGCAGTTCAAACTCACTAGCTGCTTCTCGGAAACTCTATAGAGGGTCGCTGAGTCAGAAGTGACTCGAAGGCTCTTAACAACATGTTTGTTTGTTTATTTCAAAAGATAGCTATTCTAGGAGAAAATAAGATTAATTTTATTACCCTGATTTAACCTGTTAATATGTCTTAACTATGTTGTTCTCATTTCACATAGATACATGTTGTTGTTGCTAAGTGCCGTCGAGTTGATTCCGACCCATAGCGACCCTGTATAGGGTTTCCGATGAGCAGCTAGTGAGCTTGAACCACTGACCTTGTAGTTCAAACGGCTTTGCAGTCTGTTGCATTAACCCACAGTGCCACACCAGGACTCCACATAGATGTATTTGTTGTTGTTAGGTGCTATTGAGTCGGTACCAACCCTTAGCAACCTTATGCAATATAAAATTCATTTCAAAAGCAAAACAGTATTTCCCAGCATTAAAAATAAAATGCTCATCTAGAAAATGGGGGAAATTGGAAAAAGATCCCTTACATTGCCTGTGCCACCCCTCACTGTCACACCCCCTGCCAGCAAAGAAACAAAAAACTGAATTTTGTTGTTGTTGTTGTATTTTCAGTCTTGTTGCTGCTAATCACTGAAGGAAGGAGCTGTCCCGTGATCATGTGTGTTTATAATGGCCACATTTATTTTAAAATGAAGTTTCTGTTTATATTAGGAAGGTAACTCCTCAATCAGAAAGTAAATTCCTTGACTTCTTTCTGGTGTCAAATATATACTTCATACAATGTCTTTCCAGTTAACAATCTCACAATACACGTCTTTCTTGGAACTTGTAGATAGTTCCTATATAGTCTTCATATTCATGTATACTCGATTCTTTAACTACACAAGTTTGAACTGTGTGGGCCCACTTAAACATGGATTTTTCTTTTTTTTTTTTTTCCTCCCCCTGTTGCTTTTTCAGTGAGTTTGCATTTCAAGTTAAAAAAAAAAAATGTCTTTGTAGAAGTGGACCTTTTCAATTCCAATCTATGTTGCTCAAGAGTCAACTGTAGTTAATTCTTCTGCCTATAAAATTTGAACAGTATCACCTTTAGATTATAAACCACTGCAAAATGAATCAATTTAAGTGACCACATAATACCATGTGAATAGAAGCACTAGTAGTGTTTTTTATTTTTAGGTGCTTTTCTAATTGACTAACAAGATCTTGGAAGGTGGGCACCAATCCACTCTGCATCGTGGTTCTTTCATCAGTATTGTTTTCCAGATAGACACTCCTTAGAGGCCAACGTGTTTGTCATTGACTCTTTCATTATAACACATCTCAATAAAACTAGGTTAAGAAAAGGAAGTGATATATGACTGTAAAAACAGAAACAAGTCAAAACTGTTTGAAATTTATGTACGATTGGGAGCCACGACCTAGTAAATTTGTAGTCTTACTGATAATTCATTTAAACTCTCCATCAGTTGCCTTATTAAAGTGGTTCCATTCCAGTACTACTTTACGCACAGTTTTTAGCATCTGTTCCTTCATTTGTGTGGAATGGAAGATAGCTGGCTGGCTCTCCCTTTCTAAGCCTGAATTGTGATGTCATGTCTGTGATCCATGGGTGCAGCTGTAGGGCTTCCATGTGTGTTTGGCTGTACTGACACCAAAAACATCTGGCCTTAGATTACAGTTATCTTCTGCTGCAACTATAATGAAACTTCTTTGGTGTGAATTGGAGTAGTGCCAACTATCAAAGAAGCCTTTGAAAAGTTTGAGATGAAAATCCCATTATCTTTTCATTCCAGTTTTCCACAAACTTTTTAAAAGCTGCCTTATATTTACTGGAATACCTCACAGATACTATGAGTTTGGCTTTAGAGCTCTCTAGTAAAAAATCCCAATAAAACAAGTCTCACGAAATACTGAGCTTCCCAGTTACATTTAAGAGGTGTGCATACTTTATATTGTAGCTTATTAAATAATGCAGTAGCATTACAAAAAGTGTGGAATGTTGTAAGAATTAGCAAAATGTGACACAGAGGCATAAGTAAGTACATGTTTTTGGGAAAATGGCTCCAATAGACTCTTCCATTTTGTAATATCTGAAAAAGTTCAAAATACAACTTAAAAACAATGGTAGTCACTTAAGAGTGTATATTTCCCCAAGTCTTCAATTAAATTAAGCACTGAAACATCTTAGCTTGAATGTTGTTGTAAGGTGTCATTGAGTTGGTTCTGACTCATAGTTAACCCTATGCACAACAGAACAAAGCATTGCCCTGTCCTGTACCATCCTCAGGTTGTGTCATGTTTGAGCCCACTGTGTCAGTCCATCTCCTTGTTTTCCTCTTGTACACTGACCCTCAGCTTGTCCCAGCATGATGTCCTTTTCCATGTATTGGTCTCACCTGCCCAAAGTATGTAAGATGAAGTCTGGCCATCCTTGGTTCCGAAGAGCATTTTGGCTGTACTTCTTCCATGACAGATTTGTTTGTACTTTTTTAATCTATGGTACTTTCAATATACTGCACCAACACCATAACTCAGCTGCATCAATTCTTCTGTGGTCTTTGTTATTCACTGTCCAACTTTCACATGCATATGAGATCGTTGAAAATGCCATGGTTTGGTTCAGGTGTACTTTAGTCCTCAAAGTGACATTGTTTGCTCTTTAACACTTTCAAGAGGTCTTGTGCAGCAGATTTGGCTAATGTAATAAGTCCTTTGATTTCTTAAGAGCTGCTTCCATGAGTGTTGATTTTGATCTGAGAATAATGAAGTCTTTGATGACTTGAATGACTTGAATCTTTTCTCCATTTATATGGATGTGTTGTTTACTGTTACAATGGTAAGGATTTTTTTTTTTTTTTTTTACATTGAGGTGCAATTCATACCCATGGCTGTAGTCTTTGTTCATCATCAGTAAGTATTTAAGTCCTCTTCCTTTTCGGCAAGCAGGGTTGTATCATCTACATACTGTATATTGTTAATTAACCTTTCTCCAATCATGATGCCAGCTGTTTTTTCATATAATCCAGCTTCTCCGATTTTTTACTCAGCATACAAATTGAGTAAGTATGGTTAAATAATACAATTCTGGCACACACCTCTCTTGATTTTAAACCATTGTTCTGTTGAAACAACTGCCTCTTGGTCTGTGTACAGTTTGCTCATGAGCATCATTAAGTGTTTTGGAATACTCATCGTCTGCATTGTTGTCCGTAGCTTGTCATGATCCACATAGTCGAATGCCTTTGCATAGTCAATAAGGCACAGGTAAATATCTTTCTGGTATTCTCTGCTTTAGCCAAGATCCATCTGACGTCAGCAGTGATCTTCTTGTTCCATGTCATTGTCTGAATCTGGCTTGAACTTCTGGCAGTTTCCTGTCAGTGTACTGTTGCAGCCGTTTTTAAATTATCTTTAGCAAAATCTAACTTGCATTTGATATTAATGATACTGTCCTATGGTTTCCTCATTCTGTTTGGTTACCTGTGTTTGGAATGGGCACACATATGGATCTCTTGCAATCAGTTGACCAGATAGTTGTCTTCCAGATTTCTTGCCATAGGTGAGTGAGTGTCTCCAGTGCTGTATCAGTTTGTTGCAAGATTTCAATTTGTATTCCATCCATTCTTTAGGGAACCTTAAAATTTCAGAGTTATCCTTTTTCTCATTCTGTTTCTATTTTTATTTTTAAAAAACCCAATTGTTTCCACAGTACTCTTGTGTGCCAGTACTAACCTAAAACTATTCAGTAGAATGAATAGGGATTGAATATACACAGTGTATAATGTATAAGTGTGTAAGCATCCATGCAAAACATAGCCTTTATATGCAGTGAGCACGTGGATTTCAAGGGCTTGGATATGATGAGGTTACCAATTTACATTAATCATAGCAGGAAAAGAGATTTTCTTGATTTCTCTTAAAGGCCTGGTTTTGTTGCTGGTTTGGTGGCCTGTGGGTTTTCTTGCCTCATTTTATAGTTTGTGTGATTTCTCTTGTCTGTTTTGTTTTTATGTTGGCTCTTCCCAGGGATCTTCCTTCAGCAGCTGCTTGAGTATACCTTGGGAGGTCTTTCCTTCCTCTCAGAGGGTAGTGGGTTGCCCTTTCCTCTATGGTTTCTTGTTACTTTGCTCACTTCATCTCTGTAATGTTTGTTCCCACCTGTCTCTATAACTAGTCGTGGATCTGCCCTTTATCGTTCTACTGCCCAGCACGATGTCTGTTACGACACGTGTGCATTCTTAGTATTTGTACCACTGGCTGGTTGTATGGACATGGCTCTTGCTGAAAGACTGTCAAGGAAGTGACATAGATAGCAGCTTCTTAGCCTTCATTTTTTGGGTAAAGGCAGATTTAGTGGTTTGCATTGCTGGTTGGAAATGGGATGAGTTGAAAAGGTTCTAAAAGGGTAATATAACCTTTTTTGTGTTCATGAGTTTGAGTTGTGATATTTATTTAAACATGTACCTAGCTGCTTTAAATATTGGGTTCTATAAACCTGGCACTGTAGGATCACTACTGGACTGTGAACCGCAAGGTCAGCAGCTCAAACCTACCACCTGCTCCTCAGAAATCCTTTACAGGGTCACTATGAGTCAGAACTGACTAGCTGGTACCAAGTACAGCTATAAATCTTTGTACTCATACAATCTCAGAAAAGGAAGTTCAATTGGTATATGTGTTTATGAGGTGGTAGGTTTACTTTTTTTTTTTTTTTTTTTTTCAGAAATCCATCCTCTCGTTACCTTAAAGACTGATGTATTATACTTTGGTTGTTTTTTCTTTCTCTTGTCCTCTGTGAGAATTCCAGTTTTTATTCAGAAGAGTCCACACAAACTCTTACCATGTGTTTTCCTTCAAAGTCATTTAGAATATAGGGAGATGGTGATCCTGAGGAAGGGAGTATTGGATTTTTCTTTAGGGAGTGGCAGTGTTTGACTGTTGGCAGACAGATGACATCTGCAGTCTCTTGATGCCTTTCTTTCAAGGTCTGTTTGAATGATTCCTGCAACATTGAGGAGGAAAAGGGACCTCAAGTTAAAGAACTGCTTTTATACTATAAGTACTTATTACACTTTTTTGAAGTGTGTATATAACAGACTGTCTGCATGTTTTATGTAAAGTGATTAGCAACAAAAAGTTTGCTAATAACATGTTTTCTTGGTGGTCTAAAACAACATCAAAATCCTACATCTCTCCTGTATTCCACACCAGGACTCCAAAATTACATGAGAAGAAATTATTTTCTGATAAAGTACAAGCAGTACAAGAGCTTGGAAAGTTCTTGGCCAAAAGCGAACTAAAAGACAGTGGAATATTTCCACAAACTTTTTGAAGCCCCCGTGCTCTTAATATCAGCAATAATATACATTGTATTCTGAATCTGTCTCATGGTTTTTTTTTAAATAATAATAATAATAATAATGGGACTTTCTCAGTGTAAGTGGTAGTGGTATCATTCCATATAGTACTGGAATATAGTGGGATGATTCTCATCTCAACAATGGGTCATCTTATTTCTAATTGAATTGCTTATTGAAATCATCGATTCTCTTTCCCTGCGTTTCTTAGCATCTTGTAAATTTTGACATCTTTTCATTTATTTCTGAGAGTAGCACCTGCAGTTTTAATCACTGTGCCCTTGTATTAAGGACAGGGGGAAAAAATTGAAAAAAAGTTGTATGAAATATATATTTGAGACTCAGGACACACACCGCTAATTTTTATTTGGCAATATGCCTAACCTAAGTATAGGCAGTCCCTGTTTACAAGTGTCCGACTTAATGTACAATCCATACTTATAAAGCATCCCCCAAACTGAATAAAACCTATTGGGTAAATCATTCCAGCCATATATAATGATTTGTTATGACAAATGGACTCGTCTTTATGATGCACAGCAAAACAGTATTGTTATGATTACTGTATTACGTCCAAGATGTTTTGTTGTTGTTATGTGCTGTCGGGTTGGTTCCAACTCATAGTGACCCTGTGTAGGATTTCCAAGGTTTTAAGGTATCTCAAAGTGTTTCTTTCAATTTTTTTTTTTTTTCTCTTATGCACAGAAAGGTATACTATATGCTATATATTCAAAGGAGCTCTGGTAGCGTAGTGGTTACGAATCGGCCTGCTAAGGTCAGCAGTTTGAAACTACCAGCTGTTCCGCGGTAGAAAGATGAGGCTTTCTGCTCCCGTAAAGATTTACAGCCTCAGAAACCCTGTTCAGGGTCCCTATGAGTCGGAAATCGACTGCGTGACACATAACCACCACCACCACCACCACCATCACCATATATTCAGACAAGCATTTGACTGTGGTTAATATGAACCATCTCGATTTACATAAATTTGACCTAAATCAGAGATAGACCTTGGAACAGAATTCATTTGTAATCCATGTTGTTGTTGTTGTTATGTGCTGTGGAGTCGGTTCCGATTCATAGCGACCCTGTACGGGGTTTCTAAGGCTGTAAATCTTTATGGGAGCAGAAAGCCTCATCTTTCTCCCGCGGAACAGCTGGTAGTTTCGAACTGCTGACCTTGTGGTTCGCAACCCGATTCGTAGCCACTATGCTACCAGAGCTCCTTTTGTAATCCATGTAGCAGTGAGAAAATAAATGGGTTGCACTAGGGTAGATAATTTCTGTGGTTGGCTGTTTGGTTGGTGTAATTGGGGGCTGGCATCCTTGCTTGGCCTTCTTAGCACATCCCAGCAGTGAGCTGATGAGCCTGGCAATGTGGTCACTATTGGTCGCCTGTCCACCCATCTGCTGCTAGCAGGAAGATGATGCCAGGGATTCATGTAGTCTGCGTTCCCAGGAGGGCTGGCTCTTTCACAGGCTGCTTGAGGAACACTTTGTGCTCACAACTATACACAGTTCTGCTCAGTTGGTAAAGCAGAAGATAATTGCAGTTCATTTCCCAGAAATCCTATATGAGTGCCTACTACGTGCAAGGCACTATGAGGTGTGAAGGTCTTTGCTTGTTATCTGACTTTTCTGTTTCTTCCATCCTACGTGGCTACTGTCCTGCTAAGAATGGATTGGGGGCGGGGAATGGATTAGAGTTTCCATTGGTTTTATTATTCTCATCTAGCACATAAAGAAGTTGAGGTTCAGGGATTCACTAATTTATTATTATTTTAAGATCAAACATAATACCAGTATCCAGATACATACACAGTTGAGCACTTTTAGTGTGGCAGGCACTGTGCGGGGTACAGAGACAAACAGTTTGTGTCTTCCTAGAGTCCATGCCTTAGATGAGGAGGATTTGAAACATATAAGTATAGAGTGGTGAGTAGTTGTTGTTAAGTGATGTTGAATCAGTTCCCTGCTCATAGCAACCCTGTCTAGGGTTTCTGAGAAACAACTGGTGGATTTGAACTGCCGCCCTTGCCATTAGCAGCAGTCCAATGCTGATCCCATAGCACCACACCAGGAAGTCTGGTGAGTATTAGGAACGAATTATCTGACTGAGTCTAGAGCAATTGATTTTTATGATGTAGTATTTATGATGTAGTATTTATGATGTAGTATTTTTCATTGCCTCTCTAGTTTTCTCTAGAGCTTGAGCATGTGGCTGTTGTGCTATAGCTGTAGATTTAGACCGAGGCTTTTGGAGGAGAATGAGTTTCTCTGGAAGGAAGGCTAGGGGACACATTCTTACGAATTTCTGTAGCAAAAAGTATAAAGCATTCAACTTGACTTTCCTAAAAGAGACCAATTATGGTTTGACTCAGTGCAAAATGTCCCTTTTGGGTTTCACTAAGTGGTGTGAGGTTGGCTTTGTATCCTTAGTCTAGCTGGGCTGTGGTAGCCTATATAGACTCACAGTCCATATAGGTACTTCAAGAGTGGTGGGGTTTCTTTTGAGCCTCTGAGGTATCTGATTCTATTGCTCTCATTGTCTCCTTCGGATGCCGTGTGAGACATTCCTAAGAAGTGGAGAAGATTGGAAGGGGAGAGGCATTTTAAATTATTTTGAAATAATTGAAAATAAAAATAATGATTTTAGCATTATTTTGGTGCCATCCTGTAGTTGTAGTTGTTCATTCCCGTCGAGTCTCTTCTGACTCGTAGGGACCCTGTGTAGGATTTCTGAGGAGCAGCTGGTGAGTTTGAACCATCAGTTTTTTGATTAGCATTCCAGTACTGTCTCTACAGCACACACCAGGGCTCCTCCTCTGCGCTATAATAGTAAGAAATTAGCTGTACATCTTGAAGAAAATGTGAGAACTTGTGGAGGAGCTTCTACATAACACACAAGGGGGCTTTAAAATGTTTGTGGAACCATGGAATTTAAAAGATAATGGAAAATTTCTACAAATTTAAGCACTCAACCATAAGGTCATTTTAAACTGTAAGGTTGGTGGTTCAAACTCATCATCCGCACCTCAAAAACCTTAAATAGGGTCAACTCGATGGCATTTAACAACAAAGGAAAAAAAAAAAAAAATATATATATATATATATATATGAGTCCTGGTGTGGCACTATAGGATAAACACTGGACCTCAGGGTCAGTTTAAACCACAAGGTTGTCATTCCAACTCACCAGCCACTGCTTGGAAACCTGATTAAAGGGTTGCTGTGAGTCGGAACCAACTCGATGGCTAAAAATTAACAATATATGTGCTGAATCACACTTTCCCCAAATGTAGATATGATACTTCCAATATGAAATTGTCAAATGAATGCTCCAACTTAACTTTTGACATCTAAAACTTCTTAAATGAAGGAGGATGATTAGAAATCAGAAATCTTAATTCTGTGTTGTTTTACTTGAAAAGCTGTAAAATGTAGCCATTGTCTTCTAGAGGTAAGCCCAGGAAAGTTTAATGGAGTGTGTCATACTACCCTGTGGAAAGCCTGTTGGATACTCAGCTAAAGGAACAGGTCTTCATATGTGACTTCCACAAAAATCTTATAGAGGACTTCTTCAGGTGTAGGAAATTTCAGTTCATCAGTCAACAAGTTATTTTTGAATGGAACCTGCCGTTACAGAAGAGTGGGGATCCCTTTCTGGATAATGTGAATACTCACAGTGAAGAGAATTAAATATATATATGATATATGTAAATTTAAACTAAGATTTATGTACTTGTTGTCATAATTGGCATACTAGAGTGAAATTCTACTGTCTGAGGGAACACCAAGAGCCACCTTTAAAGTACTATTGCTTTTCGTTTAGCACTGTGACATTTCAATGATGGTTACCAAGAAGATTTTATTATACTAGTTGATTTCTTACTTTCTTAATTTTTCCTTTTTTCACTCACTATGTTTTTGTATCGTGAAATCTCAAAATAATTCAAGCAGTATTATATTGTATACAATAATACAAGTAAGTTAAGAAGTTGGGGATACAAGAAGACAGAAGGATGTGTGAGGGAAAGACTGAAGCAAAACCACTAGATATATCAAAAATCTTCACAGGGTCCATAGTATCTTCAGGGTCAGAATTAGAAACACTGAGCTGTGTAAACACTAACCATTCATCCTACCCCCTCCACCCCCTCCATCCACCGCTACCTCCACCACCAATCCTTCCATCCCATCTGTGCCTGAATAAGTGAAGTCCATAGGATAAATGCGGGACAGGGAACCACAAAGTCATTGGTTCGAGCCCAGCAGCCATTCCTCAGGAGAAACATGAGGCTTTCTGCTCCTGCAAAGATTTTTAAAAGCCTCAGAAACCTTATTTATACTTAGTGACTATGAGTTGGAACTCATCTTGACAGCAGTTAACATAGGGCAGTGCTTTCACTTTGGCAATATCTATACCAACAATTTAATTATTACAATCAAACAAAAATTATTTTAATGTATGATCAAAAGCAGCGTGATGTATCATGCTGTTTCTGATGAGTTTTTTGTTTTTTTTCCCCTATATGATTTAAGGTTTGTTGTTTATATATTGTTGTTGTTGTTAGAGTCATTGAGTCAGTCCTGACTCATAGTGACCCTGTGTAGGGTTTTGTAGGATGTAAATCTTTGGGGAAGCAGAAAACCTAACTGTTCTCCTTTGGAGTGGCTGGTGGATTCTAACCACCAATCTTGTAGTTCTAGTCCAGTGCTTATCCTACAGAATCACCACACTCCCCTATCTATATGTATCTGTCCATCTGCGATTTATTTTTAATTTCCTTTTAGTGATGGGAAAGTGGGAACATACAGTCTATATTATGTATGTTTTTTTGCTGCATTACCTTGGTTGAAGAATGGGAATGTCTGTGGACCCAAGCTGTTACTTTTTAAATGCACTGGATTCTAATGTAATGGACCATCTCGAGCACATCTAGTCTCAGGCTCATACATGGCCAGATACCACTTATACAGGTATTACTGGTTTATACAGAGCCAGATTCCACTGATAAAGGTATTACTGGTTGTAGCTGGTTTATGACTTTGTCTGCTAATTATGTTATTGGTGTCATTTCTGGTTAGGTTAAAATTTTTCCCCCTTAATTTTCTCTTGGGGATATGTTTCTGCTTCTTTACTTGCCTGGTAAGTTTTAATGGGATGCCAGCCCCTTAGGCTCTGGATCGTTTGTATTATTATTCTTGAGCTTTGTTTGGGAATTTACTGGGAAACAGTTCTGTCACTTTAAGATTGGTTTGGTAGAACCAGAGAAGCCTTTCAAACCAAAACCCATTGCCAAATCGATGCTGTCAAATTGCATGGTCTCAGTGCAGGTAGTAGGTTTGAACCACCAACCTTGTGTTCAGCAGTACCCACAGCACTAATAGCAGTCTTCAGAGCTAATTTTGTCCCATTGTTGAGGTAACAGGAATCTGTGTGAGTCTGTACTGAGAACCACAGGGTTGATGGTTACGGTCTACCAGCTGCTCCACGGGAGAAAGATGAGGCTTTCTGCTTCTGCAAAGATTTGCTAACCTTTGCTAACCACAAGGTCTGCAGTTGAAATCCTCAAGCCGCTTCTCAAGAGAAAGATTTATAACCTCGGAAATGCTACCAGTCACCAGGCCAGGCTTTCAGCTCTTAACCATATGCACTTAACCATATGCACCTTTTTAGGTTAGCAGATGAGTGCAGCCCACTTGTGCTACCCAGGGACTTATTCAATGTATATAATACTCTTTTTCTTGTTGCACTATGGGAAGCGTCATAGAGTTTGACACTGGCTTTTAGGTATAGGGGTATTTAGGTATAGGGGTAATGTATGGGCTGAGGCAAGATAATCCTTAAAGGACCCTCTGGTAGATCAGGAAGATGAAGCCGGAACATAATGAGTCAGGACTCCACTTCTATGCCCCAGGAAAGATTGAAGCGCAGTAAGAGCCAGTCTCAAGAAGTTGTGGGCCAGGATTGGTACATGGTAGCAAACAGAAAGAAACAGCCATGAGACCAAGGCCAGAGCTGTGTGGCCCAGCTGCTCCAGTAAGAAGGCAGATTAACAAGCACAGTTCTGGTTCTTCATGCTCCCACCAGCACCCCCTGCACATGGACCGTTGGTGGAATCAGGCCAAGCAGGGAACATTGGCAGCGATCCCAGAGCTGCAAGGAGGGGTGGGAAGGGGACCCTCAGTCCAGTGACAAAGGGAGTTGAACTGTGTGTGCTGCCAGAACGAACTCATTTGGAATTCTTCTGTAGCTTACGCTCTTCTCCTAAACCCTTCCTCACCTCCCATCCCCAATTATGGAGGCTGTTGTGTTGGTTCTGACTTACAGTGATCCTGTATAGGGTTTCCAATCGAGTGACTGATTGGTTTGAACCACCACCCTTAAGTTTAGCAATCTGGTCCATGCCGTATAACCCCACACCAGCACTCCTATAAAGGAAGCAGTACATTGGAAACCCTATGCAGGATCACTATGAGTCTGAATGGACGTTCCAGGATGCTTAACAACAACATGTCAATTATAGTAAATTAGGAAAGGTAAAGAAGAAAATGCCTATGATCTGAAGATAATATTTGGTAACATTTCCTTTTTTCTTTGCTTTCACTAAATATGTATGTAGTTATTTTCACATATACACCTTTAGGTTGTAGATAGAAAAATGTCAGTTTCATCTTCTGAGCATTTTGGTTACTGGTCCCCTTTGGTGTCTTAATAGCATTACAAGTTAGGTTATATTTTAGTTATTGTGTTGCTGTTGTTGATTAGATTGGGGCTTGCTAGGTAGATTTCCATTTCAGTAAATTCCAGGCTTTCAGGACCAGCTTTGGGTTTCTTTCAGGGTCTCCGCTCTGGTAGAGTACTGGTTTTGAATCAGGCTGCTAACCTCAAGGTCGGCAGTTCAGTTCGAAACTACCCACTGTTCTGTGGGAGAATGATGAGGCGTCCTGCTCCCGTAAAGATTTATAGCCTCGGAAACCCTGTGCAGGGTCGCTATGAGTCGGAACCGACTCCATGGTACTTAACAACAACAACAACAACAACAACAGGAGGTACTGACTCCAACTGTATGTGTATCTCTGTGTATGGAGAAAATGGGTGGATTCTAAAATTAAGTAATAACACGAACGTTTTCACATTCTAGTCAGTATTGAAGGTTCTGTACCCATGGTACCAAGGAGTCCTGGTGTGGCACTGTGGGTTAATGCACCAGACTGCAAAGCCGTTTGAACTGCAAGGTTGGTGGTTTAAGCTCACCACCCGCTCCTTGGAAACCCAACCAAACAGCGTCACTATGGGTCGGAATCGACTCGACGGCACTACACAACAACGTGTGTCCTGTAGGTGGTGCTTGGCATGGCATCTGATTTTTAGGTTTTGATGATGTGGATCTTGGAAAAGTTCTAATAGTTTAATTTAGACCCTAGAGAAAGTAGTGATTTGTCTTAGTTGACTCTATTGCTTCAGATCCCCACCACCTTCGTTTTTTGTCATGTTGTTCTTAAATGGTAGTATGGAGGGCAGGGGCTGCCACAAAGCTGTATTGTGGTCTTCTTGTGGTCCTTGGTGTCATTCATGGAAACATCAGATTCCCAAGGTTACTTATGAAAGGATGATGCTGAGGGAAACTGGATTGATCTTGTTTGCTATCCTACACCATTTAGTTACAGTCACACACACACACACACACACACGTGAATGGTGTTACGTAATTCCATTTTTTATCACAATATCTTTAGGTACTTGTGTGTGTGTGTTGCGGATGGGAGGAGATGTGATATAATAATCTTTGACATATTCAGCAATCTTTGTGGCCTGGCAAACTTTATGGAGGATGGAAAAGTTAGAAGGCTCTCTGAGGACTTTGTCTAGTAAAAGTTCTCTGTGGTATCTTTAGATAAGAGGGTTAAGGACTGAAGGGCCATTGCACTTTGACTTTGGAATCCCAGAAGTTAATTGATTGAGTAGAAGTAGAGATAACAGTGTCTTTTTGTAGGAAAGCATTCTAAACCGTATTTCTGAGCAAGCTGTCCCGAGTCTTTGGTTTCCATTTTACTTTTTTTTTTTTTTTTAATGCTAGTTTCTAAAGTTGCTTATTGGTCTTGTATTTTGGGACTGACTGATGGATCTTTGGGGAAACAGAATGGACTGATTTGATAAAGAAGCTATTCCTTCCTTTTGACCAGATCCCACACCCTTACTCTTGCTCTGCCTATATAGGTTTGCTCACCTACATTTAATAAAATACTGATTTAAATCATACAACTTTGTCATTTGCCTGAGTCCAAGAACAGTGAAATGTGATTTAGTCTCTGCTGCTTTCAACTTGATGTGATTCTGAGTAATCCTCTCAGATGTAACTGGGATTTGCCAGGTAAGAGAATCTGTTCTTATTTTTCCCAGTTCACAGTCACAGAAAGAAAGGTCCATTCGTAGTTGGCTGAAAACAAACTAATGTGTAAACAGGTTTTAAAAAGATACTTTTCATTCAAAGCATCTAGGTGTACATTCCTTTATTCATTTTAGGGCTGAAATCTGCCAGAGTTACTTGCTCCTCTTATTTTATCAGTTCCCCTTCCAGATAACAAAGACAAATGAAAAATCAACTGTCCTTCCTCTATTGTTGTACTGTTACTGAGTAGGCATTTCATTGTGTAAAGAGGGTATACTGGCTGGAAGAAAAAGAATTATCTCAGAAAACTTTCCTATCTTGGATCCCAATTCGCTGATCGAAACTTAACCTGTCTCTCACTTTCCCATATAAGTACTACCATTCATGGACTGAGGGAGAATTTAGGGAACCAGATTGCCTAACAGTGTTTTAAAGGGAACCTTAAAAACAAAAACAAAATGATAATATGGGCTCCTGTGTGTTCAGATGGTAGGGTGCACTGGGCTTGTCATATGACTCATGTAGATACCATAGCTGCTTTTGAAAATTACCACTATTCAGACGTTCTCCCTTCCCCCAGCCGCTAACTGAGAACTCATCGCCTAGTCAGATCCCCAGCCTGAGACAAAGACCTTTTCTATGAGAGTTTGCTCCCACTGGTTAGAGTCCAAAATGCTAATTGGCATCAGCTGTATTAAATCACTAAGTGGGGGTTAGCAGCTGCCTTACCATGGGAGAAAAACAGGAGGGCGCATTTCTTCCTTACCAAGAAGCTTCTTTCCTGTCTTAAACCAAACCTAACCCATTGCTGTCACGTGGATTCCGACTCTAGGGACTCTGTGGGACAGGGCAGAACTGCTCTATGGGGTTCCAGAGCTGTACATCTTTATGGGATCAGACTGCTGCCGGTCTTTCTCCTGTGAAGTGGCTCGTGGGTTCGAGCTGTGCTCCTTTAGTTAGCTGCTGATCGCTTAACCTCTGTGCTACCAGGGCTCCTTCCTCTCTTTTAAGTGACCGTAACATTTTTTTAATGTGTATGTGATTATGGCCGCTCTCTTAAAGAGGAGAAAATTGTAAAGGGCAAAGGGAAGGAAACGCAGTGGCTCACAGAAACAGCACTGGACTATGAACCACAAGGTTAGCAGTTCTCACCCACCAGCTGCTCTGTGGGAGAAATATGAAGCTCCCACAAAGATTTTTTTTAAACCTTAGATACCCTATACTGGGTCTCTGTGAATTGGAACTTACTTGATGGCACTTAACAACAGCAATAACAAAAGGGCAAAGTAATTTGGACTCAGCTTAGACACAGGGGATATTTAAACTTCCTCTGCATAGTTTGCCAAATCCATTTTCTTTTCATATGCAGAGTTTGTTGTTTTACAATTTCAACTCAAGCCTGCCCCAAATCTGTATCTTCTCTGGCTAAATGAGGTGTTTATTTTTGATGGCAGTGACAGTGTGTGTGTGTGTGTGTGTGTTTAAGTATTGGAATGAGACCACCAAACTTGTTTCAAGTTAATGACCAAAGGGAGACTTGAACTCAGGAGCGGGTTCATTTCTTTAAAGACAACGTGAAACAGTATATTATTAGCATTAGTCATAATTAGATTCCAGTTGTAGCTGGCACAAAGCCTTTGGCAAATTCTGCATTTCTGATGCTTTTTCTCCAAGGTGGGCACTCAGACTGTAAATGACAATTAGCTGTGTTAAATACTTTTTTATTTCATAAGATTTGCAATGAGTCATCTATTTAAAAATGGTAGAAGCAAGAGAAGGAATGTTTAAATTACACATAAACTTCATTTTAAAACATTTATTTGAAAGGTGATTATGCTTTCCCATCAATTATTTTTGTAGTTTAGTACAGATCTTCCCAGGATTTGATTGCTTGAATACCCTTTTAATGGAGACCAGGGAGGCCTTATGAATGGTTTGGGGGATGCTAAAGCCTCCAGGTGTGGCAATGTGGGATCAGCTCTGGACTGCAAACCACAAGGTCAACAGTTCTAACTCACCAGCTGTTCCTTGGAAACCCGATACAGGGTCGCTGTGAGTTGGAACCGACTTGATGGCACTTCACAAAACAACGTTTGAAATAGTAGACTCTGTCTGTGGCATGTATTTGACCTTGTGTTACCCCGTCAGCATCGTCGTTCCTTCTTTTCCTTCAACTGTGTGTATACCTTCTGGTGCACTCCTCTCTATCTCACATACCCACATGCCCACACGCATGTGCCGTGGATGACAGAAATCCTGGAGGAGGAGGACCAACAGTCTCAAAGTGGAATGCATGTGCTGTGTAGAAAGACGGAACATAGGGAAGTTTTAAGGGAACCAGTCATCGTTTCCTTTTGAAAATTATAAAGGGACTTCAAAAAAGTTTGTGGGAAATTTTCATTATATACTAAGTTCTGTTGTGGCTCTGTAGGATAAGTGCTGGATTGCTAACCGCAAGGTTGGCGGTTCAAAATCACCAGCTGTTCTTGGAGACCCCATACATGGTCACTATGAGTCACAACTGACTCGACTGCACGGAACAACAACACAGTATAGGGATTTGTAGAGATCTGGTCTTCAGCTTTTCTTGAATTCCTTTGCCATTTCTCAGACACTGTGCTTTTCTTACCAAGGCACATTTTTCTCTCTCCATGTCCATTCCTTTCTTCGTCCTCGCTGTAATCTGGCCTTCCCCTCATTCCCTGTGAGCTATAGCCCTTGTTGACAGCTCTTAGCAGATAGTGTGGCAGAGCTCGCTGGCTCCATCACGTAGAAGACAGCAGGAAACAGAGTGGCTGTGCTGGCCCAGTGTCTTCGCTGGCGTATGTGAGAGAAAAGCAGAGAGAGGCCTTGCAGCCCTCTCAGTCCACATCACTCGCATGGGCTGTTTATTTGTAGTTTCCAGACTAGTGTCACCATCTGTTTCCTTCATTCCCCACCTGAGCTTCTCCTAGAAACTCTTGTGATTCCTCCTCTGCTCTTACTATTGTCATCAAACAAAAGGCTGAGGGAAAAGCCAAGTCTGTAATATAACCTTTTATAACAGAGTGGTGGTGTAAAATCGAAATTCACTGCTCATCAGCATCTCATTTAGAGTGCACATGTCCCCTAGAGGATGATAGCTGGCTTGTGTTTAGTAATCCACCCTTGTAAATCCATGGAGAAGGGTGCTGTTATAAAGGTTGTTAGAAGGGTATATCATAGAGCTTTACATGTGCCAGGTGATTTATATTCGTTAAGTGTTTACTAGAAAAGAAAGCAGCCTTTCCTAACAACTAGTTAAAATAGTTTCAATCATATCTTTTATAGATGAACAAATTGAGGTCCAGTGAAATATGGAGTAAATTGCCTGAGGTCACCGAGTAGAAGAACTGGGACTGTACATCATGTCCCCTGCTGTTTCTTCCCATAGACATTGTTATCTTTTGTACTTATTTGTTATATATCACCTGTCACCTTACTTCAAAGACTGGGTCCCCTTAAGGTCCCTAATTCTTGTGGGACATAGATAAAAGTGAATGTATACTACCTTTGTATACTACCTTTGCTTCTAGTGGGGCTGGAAAGTTACATTCCTTTCATTAATGCATGTGGGTGGGAAAAGTCAAGCACTTCAAGTGTTTTATTTTTGTTTATTCTTAAGGATGAAGAGGAAGAAATCAAACTGGAGATAAATATGCTGAAGAAATATTCACATCATAGAAATATTGCAACATATTATGGTGCTTTCATTAAGAAGAGCCCTCCAGGACATGATGACCAACTCTGGGTAGGCAGATGTTTCCTGAATGTTTTGTAGGTGTCTCTTCTTGGGCTGTATTATAATGGTACGGAGTATTTTCCAAAGGGAGGGAGGAGAGAAACAGAAAGAAAAACTTGGCCGTCTGATTTTAAAAGTTGTATGTCTGTTGTTTGAAGGTATTTGCTTTTTTGTTTTGTTTTGGGATGCTGGTTTCAAATTACACAGAAAAGAACTAACTGGTATTTTAAGAATATAATGGCATATTTTGAAAAGATTGTGACTAAATATCAAGAGAATTGGAAGCTTGAAACACAAAATCGATAGATAAAAACTCCTTGGGAAGTGGTTAGCTGAATTATTTTCATTTTTCTTTGCCACCTAAAGGTGAGAGACAAATCTCAAGAAAATATACCTCTTGGAAGTGATCTATTAGTAATAATGATGATTATTTTAATTAAAACTATTAAATTTCAGTGACATTTCTGGACTGGATGCACTAAAAACCTCAATCTCTTATTGAACACATTTGTATCCAATATGATGGCCCTGAGATACTGCCCGGGTTTCACATTAGTTACACTCATAGTGTTGAACTTACCAAGTAGGAAGGAAGGAGTAGTGCTTTTTCTAATATGCTCTGTTTTTACTTAAGGGATTATAGAAAGTTTGCTAAATTGAGAAAATCAAACAAATCACCTGTTTCCATCTTCCAAATCCAGTCATAGTTAAGGTTTCGAGTAGTTTTCAGAACTTTAAAAATGTGTAGATCATATTATATAAACATTTAATATTGTCAATAATACATAATAATAACATTTTTCTTTTGTACTAAACCCAGTTAATGTAAAATAGATTGAAGATCATAGTGTGAGTAAAGTAGAACACTTTTGAGGAAGAATGAGAAGGAACGTGAGGGAGTATTTGAATCAGATTTCTGGTAATTTGGACGTCGATCCAGAATGAGACCAAAGTGAGCACCTCACCCTGTTGCTCATGTGCTTACAGTAGAGTCTGCACACTTGAGAACTTCTGCACAGGGGGCGTGTGCCATTGAATATGAGAAAATCTCAGTCGACTGGACCGAGTATACACAGTGACTTACGTGTAATGAACTCTAATCCCCTTGAATGTCTCCAGAGTGCTCACATGCCTCCGTCTTTTGGAAAGGTAGAGTGGGTTAGAGTATGTTTCCATAATTTCTCTGATATGTACTGCAGTCTGTGATGCTCTCTCCAACTGCTGCAATGTGTTAGTCACAGTGTGTGTCTTGTCTGCCCTGCAGCTTGTGATGGAATTCTGCGGGGCTGGGTCCATTACAGACCTTGTGAAGAACACCAAAGGGAACACACTCAAAGAAGATTGGATAGCATACATCTCCCGAGAAATACTGAGGGTAAGGAAAGGCTGCAGCTGTGCAATCTAATATACATTCTTGTGCTTACATTTTCGTTTTCCTGAAGTATTTCTTTACATGAGTTATACCTGTACAAATTGTTCCCTTCTTGACAACAACTGATGGCTCTATATAGATAGCCTAATAGTTTAAGCTGCATCATAGTTTTAACCCTGGCAAGTATCTAATGAAGATCATTGTGGTGGTTAAGTGCCGTCGAGTTAGTTCAGACACATAGCAAGCCCGTATGGGATTTCTGAGAAGTAGCTGGTGGGTTTAAACCACTAACCTTACAGCTAGCAATCCAGTGCTTGTTGTACAGCACCACACCACACCAGGACTCCAAAGAAGGTCGACTTAAGCAAAAGTTTTCCTCTATTTTCTTAAAGTTCATTCTCCAGGTCATGACTGTATAGCATCTTTCCTTGGAAGTTAAAAAGAAAATCGGAATGGAGGGGAAGAGACATAATCTCTAAGTATTGTTTTTATAGGAAGTCTGCCTGTAAGCTTATAAAATCAGTACTAACAGTGCTAAGTGCTGACTTTCAAAATCAACTTGTGAACTTTGGCATTAGCTGTTAAAATCTGTTGTAATATTTATGAGGAATAGTTCTAAAGCTTAATGGTATTTGCAGCCAATTGGAAAGCTGGCTTAGGATCTTAGAGTAACTTTCAGAGCTGCTATTTTAGCAGCTTTCAAATGATCCCTGTGAGGAATAGAGCTGTCCTACCAGCTCAGGAGCTTTTTTTTTTTTGTTTAGATTTCATATCGAAAAGTGCTTGGGTTACTAGTGTCAGAAATCACATTTCTTCTCTCCATTTTACTTCCAAATTACACATTGAAATGAGTTGGTTGCATTTCATTTGTTGGATGTTAAAACTGG
>NW_006408668.1:3051568-3077867 GCF_000296735.1 Chrysochloris asiatica | reverse complement strand
CCTGTATAGGGTTTCTGAGGAGCGGCTGGTGAGCTTGAACCGCCGACCTTGCAGTTCAAACGGCTTTGCAGTCTGGCGCTTTAACCCACAGTGCCACACCAGGACTCCTAAGAAAAGATAACCCATACTAAAAATGCCCTCTAATTACTACAAGGAGCTCTGTAGCGTAGTGGTAACGAATCGGGCTGCGAACCGCAAGGTCAGCAGTTCGAAACTACCAGCAGCTCTGCGGGAGAAAGATGAGGCGTTCTTGCTCCCGTAAAAATTTACAGCCTTGGAAACCCTTTCAGGGTCGCTATGGGTTGAAACCGACTCGACGGCACTTAACAACAACAACAACAACAAATGACTACAAAAAGTCTTAATTTCTTTAATAATTTTTGTTGTTGTTGTTAAGTGCCGTCGAGTCGATTCCGACCCATAGTGACCCTGTATAGGGTTTCCAAGGAGCCGCTGGTGAGCTTGAACCACTGACCTTGCAGTTCAAACGACTTTGCTGTCTGACACATTAGCTCACTGTGCCACACGAGGATTCCTATGGTGCCCTTAAAAATAAGCCAATTCCTTTAGGAAAACTAGGTGTTGGTATAGGATAGCCATCTTTTTTGTGAACACACTCAAACTTCATTGTTAAAATGTCAGCATCCTGATTTTTATGATTATCATAGGAAGCAGAGCCTAAAAGTGGGAAAGTAGGTTTGAATTAATATCTTTAAATTAGGAAACATTTTTCTTCCAGTTCTATTCCTAAGCTACTGAAAGAGAATTTAGTAAATGAGCAGATGTATATGATATTAATAGCTAAAACTCTTAGTATGGGAGGCAGTCTAAAACAGTGGTTAACATAGGAGAAAGCCATACTTGTGTTTGAGTGCTGGCTCTATTACTTACTTATTGCAGACCATTGGTAAAGTTATTCTACTTCTAGGACTTAATGTTCCTTATCTGTAAATTTTAGATAACAATCCTAGAAATAGTGTACTATTAGTAAGAGAATTAAATGAAGTATCATATATGAATCATATCATGTAAGGCATAGGGCAGATAGCAACCTCTTGGGACAAATCTGTGTTGGTACAAGTAAAGCCAAAATGTTCCTTAGAAGTGAGTTTTTTCTGCCATACTTTGAACATGTTGTCAGGAGATAGCAGTCCCTGGAGAAGAACATCATGTTTGGCAAAGTGGAAGGTCAGTGAAAAAATGAAGATTCCCAACGAGATGGATTGACACAGTGGCAGCAGCAATGGGCTCAAGTATAGCAGCAACTGTGAGGCTGCTGCATGAATGGGCAGAGTTTCCTTCCGTTTGCATAGATGGCTGTAAGTTGGAACCAACTCGATGACACCTAACAACAAGTATACATCATACCCTAGTGTTCATTTATCATAGGGATTACTAAGGGTTGGTTTGGATCTAGGGAAAGCAAGATGATAAGAAGTTGGTGTAATCTCATGGGAAATGTAGACGTGGATCAAAATGAAAAAGCCACCCACAGCCATTGAATCAGCCCTAACACAGCGACCAGACACAGACACGATTGTTGCCGTCGAGTCAGTTTCAACTCACAGGTTAGCAGTCCACAAACGCTTATCCTATAGCTCCTGGCATGGTTGTTGTTAAGTGCTGTGGAATTGGTTCGGACTTATAACAACCCTGTATAGGGTTTCTTTGGAGCCACTGGTGGGTTTGTACTGCCAATCCTGTAATTAGTAGTCTAGTGCTTATGCTACGACAATACATCAGGCCCCTCTAGGCATGGTTGTTGTTGTAGTCATGTGCTATCAAGTCATTTCTGGTTTCCAGCCACCCTGTATAGAGTTTTCTAGCGTATAATCTTACGGGAGTAGAAATCCTCGTTTTTCTGCCACCGAGTGGCTAGTGGGTTCGAACTGCTGATCTTGCAGTTAGCATCCCAATACAGACAACTCATTAGATCACCAGGATTCTCCTAGGTATGATTGTTGTTTTTAAGTTCCATTGAGTCGGTTCTGACTTATGGTAACCTTGTTTGGAGTTTCTGAAGAATGACTGGCGGATTTGAACTGCTGGCCTTGTGTTACTAGTCCACTTTTTATCATGCAGTGCCTCACTAGGACTCCTAGACATGGTTGCTGTTGTTCAGTACCATTGAGTTGGTTGCAACTCATAGAGGTTTGTATAGGGTTTCTAAGGAGTGGCTGGTGGTTTTGAACTGCTGACCTTGTGGTTAGCAATTCGGTGCTTATCCTAGGAAACCAATATTTCATATTCAGTATGAGCACGTTACAGCCTTCCATAACCCATACTAAAGGACAGTCTTGATTAGTACTTTGTTTTATGTCTTTAAATGAGATAGGATTAGAAGAAAAATGTGTTCTTATTTTTTTAAAGACATTAATTCATTTGCTGTAGGAAGGGTGTTTGTTGATTTGAATAATGGTGGCCTGGGAGTAGTTGAGCACACTGACGTTGTCTTATCCCAGGTCCTACATGTACAGCACAATGCGGTTATTGTTTGGAATAATCATTCATTCAGGTTAACATTCAAAGGACTATCAGATACACTTTATACCATTTTACATGCAGAAGCTGTACAAACAGTGATGTAGACATTTTTTCCCCTTCAATTTACTACTAGTAAAGAATAAAATTGCACATATCTGTTTACTGCCTTTGTTTGAGAAGTGGATATTTATGCTTGTTGCTAAGTTAATTTTGTCAAAGTGTCAGGAAGAGGTTTGTACAAATTAAAGAATAAAAGTAAATGGAAATAATCGAAGTAAGAATTATGCAGGAATCTGAGAAACTATGTATTTTTTTTTTTTTTGGTAAGGATAAAAGGTGTTGTCATTTATGCCATGCTCAAAGAAGGAACTTTCTTCCTAATTACAACACTAAGATTCCATATATTTCTAGTGCTTTTCTTCCCTCGTTGGTGCATTGTGGTATAATACTGCACATCCTGTGTTGTGGAAAAACAAACAGAGACGTCAAATAAACTGGATTCTGCTTCACTGGCACTCTGCTACACGCTTATTTCAAAAATATGTATATTAGAAAAATTAATGTTCTAGGTCAGCTGCTGTATTTCATTTTTCTCTTACAAAGTAATGATAACAATTGTTGCGTGCCGCTGAGTCAGTTCCGAATCACAGTGACCCTGTATAGGATTTCCAAGGAGCAGCTGTTGTGTTTGAACCACCGACCTTGTGGTTCAAACTAACCTTCAGGTCTAGCGCTTATCCTATGGCACCACACTAGGGCTTCAGTGATAATAATTGTTGTTGTTGTTATTTACCCCGGAATCGGTTCCAACTCTTAGTGACCTTGTACAGGGTTTCCAAGGCTATAAATCTTTATGGGAGCAGAAAACCTCATCTTTCTCCCAGAGAACAACTGGTAGTTTCGAACTGCTGACCTTGAGGTTCGCAGCCTGATGCTACTAGAGCTCCTTAATGATTATGATTATAATGATAATAATAAAACCCCACAGATAAACAGGAAAATCAAACAAACCCTTGCTCCTTTTTTGCCTTTTAGAGTGAAGACATTTCAGAGTAAATAGGTTGTATTGTGAATCGGTTGCTTTTCAGAGTAAATAGGAGGCAAGCTCTAGTTTCCCCATCTCTAGTTAAGGAACAGCACAAGTAACTGAGTGGTAAGAATAATGCATATTTGGATGCAGCATATGTTTTTGTTCTTTGACTACATTTCATAAGAGACATCGTTTCAGATATGTTGTTGTTAAGTGCCATTGAGTTGGTGCTGACCCATAGCGACCCTGTATAGGGTTTCCGAGGAGCAGATGGTGAGCTTGAACCACCGACCTTGCAGTTCAAATGGCTTTGCAGTCTGGCACATTAACCCCCAGGTCATCAAAAATTGCTCTGTGCCCAGTTGGTTTTATTTCTTACTTGAGAAAGAAATACATTATATTTGATCACAAAGCACTATGACAGCAGAATTCTGTTCTGTGTTTAGCATAGAGGTCAGGCTGATCAGCAGTTAGCAATTTGTCTCTGTGCAATGGGAAAACTAACCAGTGTCCAAAAGCCAGATTTGAAACCCTGCTCTACCTAGCCCTTCCATTTTCCCCCTGGGATGTGTTTAGTTCAAATATACCCATGGGGTCATCCACTGAAAGATAGGCGTTTAGCGTGGGAAAGGAACCACCCTGTACATAAATAGCACAAATTATAGCAGAGAAACTGCAGATGGTAATCTAAAGTGTGTCTGAAAGGCACAGCTAGAAGATGGCGATGTTACTTACAGTTGGAATGTTGCAGGGTAGAGGAGGCCTTCTCTCTCTCTCTGTCTGTCCAGTGTCTTCCTGGAAATTTACTAAATTGGAGTTTGCAAAAACTTTGGATCACCTATGCACTCAGCTATAAAAGGTCTATGTTCCTGGATTACCGCAACAAAGACATAAAATTCAGCACTGTCTTCCCTCCTCAGGGGCTGGCACATCTTCACATTCATCACGTGATTCATCGGGACATCAAGGGCCAGAATGTACTGCTGACTGAGAATGCAGAGGTGAAACTAGGTACGTTTTGAATGTGCAGCAGTATCTAATATGAAAGGGCTTCAAAAATTCCTGGAAAAAAATGAAAATTAACAGTTATAATGGAGTTTTCCCCAAACTTTCTGAATCCTCTTCATACTTGCCCTGAGAATCCACCAGCAGTGCTTCCTGTCCCTATTTGTCATTTATCTAAAAGTACAGCCTGTTACCCATATTTTTTGTTTCTGTTCTGTTTAAGAATGTAGAAACTGGGCTTATTATTTGGAACCTTAGCTTCAATTCCCTCACCCCAATTCTCCCTTTTGGTCTGTCCTCTATACAACAGTCAGACTGATGTTTAAGTCAGACCAAGACCTCTGGTGGCTTCCTGTATCATTCTGAATAGACAGTCTGGAGTTCTTGCTCTCCGTGGAAAAAGCTCAACAGAATCTGACCCTTCCTATTTTTATTTTGTGACTCCCTCCACCTCACCTGTTTTCCTCAGTCACTGTCCTTTTATTTCTTGGAACATGCCTCAGAACCTTTGTACATACAAGGAGGCTACAAAACATTTTAATTTCACTTTCCCACAAACTTTCTGAAGTCCCCCTTGTATTATCCACATTGGGAGTAGCTACCCTCAGTTTTAAAAAGTTGCACATTTTCCCTCATTCTTAGAGGCCATCCCTCACCATCTGATTCATACTGGGTGCTCCCACTCTGGTTTCCTTTGTAGTTCTGATCATGGTTTATTATTATATGGTTAATTACCTGTAGCTCTATCTCCTTTACCAGAAGCTAAGTTCTGGAAGTGCAATGACTAGGATTGTTTTATTTACTAGAGTATTGTTGTCTAATACCTATAACATACTGCCTTCAATTGTTGTTGTTAAGTGCCGTCGAGTCGATTCTGACCCATAACGACCCTAAGCAGGGTTTCCAAGGCTATAAATCTTTACAGACAGAGCCTCATCTTCCTCTCACAGAGCAGCTGGTAGTTTCGAACTGCTGACCTTGCAGTTTGCAGCCCAATTCGTAACCACTGCGCTACCAGAGTGCCTTTGAATTATAGTAGGTGAATTGTAGTAGGTGCTCAGTAAACATATGAATGGATGAAGCCCATGGCATCTTCCTAGAGATAACTCAATTGATGCTTTTTTATATATAAAAAAAAAAAGAAAATACTGCTTATTCCCCTCAGTTGAATCAGTCCCCATTCCACTGTTACAGTGAATGGCTCCATCAATATGTTGAACAGAATTAAGAATTAGCATGCACTTTACTGCTACTTGAACAGCACCCTAGGGGGAGGGGGCTGGAATTATTTGTGCTTAGAAGTTCACTTTTCTTTCAAAAGTCTTAGGCACAGTAGTTGTACTTTTTAAAAAATAAAGCTTTCATAATTGCTTTCTTGCACAGTGCCTACATTTATCAGTCACCATTGGAGGAATAGTCTGCCCAATTGTACAATCCCCCACAAACTAAGATAGGAGGCACTCTGTTCTCACACAGAAATGACTCCAGGTGCTGGGAGTGTTCCCTGCTCTAGTCCTGTGAAGGGTCCCTCAACCACTTAGTGACTGATCGCTGTTCACGCACAAGTTACTGTGAAGTTTGCTTAGGTTTTGGCCGTGCATGGCCCTTCGCCTCTGTCTCAAGAGGAACATGCAGCGAGTGAGCACTCCCTCTGGCCAGGTAGTTTCTCATGAGCATGTGCTTTACCCAGGATTAGAATCTCTGACCCTTGGGAATGATTTCAGCACTTCCCAGTCCCTACTGCATGGACTCCCTCACTTTTGTGCGCTCCTGCTGGGGATGAAGGCAGTGCATGTAGTGATGATTCAGGCATTCATTCCCCTGGGCTCTGTGGGTCTTCTGCCAACCCTATCTCCCAGCATTGGCCTTTTCCTCATGGTCATCACTTATAGTCAAACTGGGTGGGATGGAAGGGTTGCTCTGAAAAATTAGCAGAAGTCTCAGATGCTTTGGGGATGTTTTGTTTCTTAGTATATTTGAGTTTCATATTGATTCCTTTTATTTAATGCAGTACTCTGTTCTTTCCATAGAAACCTTTATATAGGCATTATTGTGACTTTAGAGGTTAAATCAAGTGGGTCTCAGTCACTTCTCCCGAACTTGGGGTTTTCTATAACTTGATTGTGGCAGGCATGTTCTCTGAAAGCACTGGAAAGGCCCTCTGCTGGTCATTGTTAGGGAATCTTTGGGAGGCAGCAGATCCCAGCCTCCCAGGAGCTTATGGACTAGTGGGGGATTGGACTGTCTTGGTGACTTTGCTCTCCTTACTGATGGATGCCGCCTGCCTTGAAGAGAAGTGCATGTTCACAAAATAGTACTGTTTAAGTTCACTCAGAGGGCACCTTACCTTTTTTTCCCTTTGAAATATTTGTTTGTTAATTGTGTTCTACTTTTCCTTCCTTTCTCTTCCTCTCTCAGTTGATTTTGGTGTGAGTGCTCAGCTGGACAGAACAGTTGGAAGGAGAAACACATTCATCGGCACCCCCTACTGGATGGCTCCCGAGGTCATCGCCTGTGACGAGAACCCAGATGCCACCTATGATTACAGAGTAAGAGGCAGTGCTGGGTTGTCACAGGGTCATGACACTTTGGAGGGATGGAGGTCTTGCTTACAAATAGCACACTCTATCTGCTTTTTTCCGCGAGAAGTTTTAAACTTGCCCGGAATACATTTTGACACTTTCTCTCTCTCTCTCTCTTTTTTTTTTTTTTTGGTCCATTCTGCTGTACCACCTGTGTTTCCCTTAATCAGTAGTACACTGAGGTCTAAGGTGGTCTGGGCCACTTTACATAAAGTGGTTTTGGTCATAAGTAAATGCCTCTGCTCTGTTAACTTTCCTTTTATATTTGAAGAATATATTAGAATCTTTTAAAAATGTCACAATAGATAGCAACAGTTTCCTGTATGCAAAATGTTAGGGTGTTCTTCTTGAAGAGATTTACAACTTTAATTTGATTTGATTTGGTGTACACATATGTGTAAATTCTTAGAGTGATCTCTAGGAATTTAAATCAATAATGCCATTTCTCTGAGCCAGGTATAAAGCCCATATTTGATAATCAGCCTCAGGTTGAATGTGTTTTACAGAACTTATTTTTAAAAATTCCTTTGCCTTACGAATTAAATGAATCAGAGTATTAAATGTACCTGGTAGTGAGTGATAACTCAAAATTGAGTTTGTCTTAGTACACTCCAGTGTATTTTAGTATCTTTTCTAAATACCCAACTAATGTTACCCAAATTAATAAGCCCATGGTATAGAGGAAGTTTTATTTTTTATATGCTGAAGTACTAATGGGTTATAAGTTTTTTGACTATTTAAGACATTATTGTTAAGTGCAATAGAGTTGGTTTCCAACTCATGTAGGCTTTCTGAGGAGCAGCTGGTGAGTTTGAACTGCCAGCCTTGCTGTTCTAACCAACCTTGTGGTTCATTACTTATTCTGCATGACCATGCCAGGCCTCTGAGACATCATTACATATCTCTAAAATTGGAGAACATTTTCAACAGATCCAAACTCTTCTTGCACTTAAGTAATCTAAAACTAATTTCTCATTTCCGTTGTATTTGGTTGTTTTGTCTGTTGAGTCTCTCCATCTAAAATATACCTGTGTGTCTCCCCCCCCCCCCCAATGATACTTACTGTCTGGAGATTCTGGGTCCTGTACAAAATTTCTATGCCCTAGATTTTTCTGTTCACTTTTTTGTCATGTCGTTTAGCTTGTTTGTTATAAACTGGAAAGGCCCAGTTAGTATCCTGGACAGCTGTTTTAGCAAGTTCACCCCTCAGACCATTAGTGTGCTTGGTGTTCATCAGTCACATCGGGTGTCTGTTAACATCTGTTTCACCATGAAGGCTGGTCACTGGCTTAGGGTGGTGACCCTTCCTTTGCGCCCCTATGAACTAGAAATTACCATAAAAACAAGGGAGAAATGTGTCAGCTTGTTCTTATTCTTTTGAAATCACACCTACAAAGGGACTTCAAAAAGCTTGTGGGAAAATTCCATAATTTTTCAATTCCATTTTTGAAGCCCCCGCATGTATGTCTGAACTTTGTTTTTAGCATAATTATGTTATTTAAAAGCTTATTACGCTTGAGCTAGTTTAAGTGATTCCTTGGTTTGAATGTTGTTGTTGTTAAGTGCCACTGAGTTGGTTCGAACCCATAACGACCCTGTATAGGGTTTCCGAGGAGCGGCTGGTGAGCTTGAACCACTGGACCTTGTGGTTTAAGTGATTTTGCAGTCCAGCACATTAACCCACAGTGCCATAGTAGCATATAAACAGGATACTTGTGAAATAAACAGGTTATCTACCTCTTTAATGTCTTGTTTGGATTGCTAGGACATTGACTGATGAGACTCCCTCCATTCATCAACCAGTGTGTTTACTGACTCTGCTGTATACCATTCTGATTCTGGGAATACAAAAGGAAATGAGGAAACAAACAGGAATGCCCACCTTCATGGAAGTTTTTTTTGAGTAGAGAATAATATCAACATTCAGATTTTAAAATCAATATTTTACAGAAATCAAAAGGAAAAGATCCCATGCACAAAAAGATTATTTATACCATTGTTGTTTTTAAGTGCCGTTGACTCAGTTCTGACTCTTAATGACCCTATATAGAGTTTCCAAGGCTTTAAATTTTTGTGGGAATAGAAAGCCTTATCCTTCTCCCAAGGAGCAGCTAGTGGACTTGATCCACTGACTTTGGACAGTTTGAGACTTGTGTGTGTACCACCTCCAGGTCATAGATAGGAGGGATTTTGTCTGTATTGTTTCTTTGTAAGGTGTCCCTACAAATATATGAGCTCTTTAAAATTTTCTGGCAAACTCTTGTCAGTTTATGGAGCAGTCATTGCATTTTCAGAAATACCAGAAATTGTAAGTTTAGTGGCTTCATAGCGAATGCAGTATCCATAACACACTGTTTTATTTTTGTAGAGTGATCTTTGGTCCTGCGGCATTACCGCCATCGAGATGGCAGAAGGTGCTCCCCGTAAGTAACTTTTTAGGCTGCTGCTTTTTAATGTCATTTAAACCTCATCTCAAGGCTTTAGGAAAGCCAGTGCCATGGATAAAGTCATTTTTGGCAGGGTGTTTTGATGAGAGAATCATATCAGAATAAATGCATCGACTTTTTAGATGTAAAATGAATTCTTGGAATTGTCCATTCCTTTTGGAGATCTTCCGGAGGTCTTCAGGCTGCATTTTCTTTGAAGCTTTGCTGATGGGTGTGATCTGAAATAATGCAGAGTTTGGATTATATCCAGTACATCTTCTTTTTACCATTTCTTTTTAAACTTAGTATTTTGTAAAGTTGGCTCTTTAACACATGATACTTTTAGTATTACTTAATGTTTTGATTGGACAAATAGAGGTATAAATTTTTATCTAAAGAATATATGTATTTTTTCCTATTACATATGAAAAATATCTGCCTTTTGTAAGAGTGCTGTTTTCTCCGTTGCATTAAATCAAATAGGAACTACCTAGAATTGAATTCTGAGCAGAGCCAGGGACACACTTGCAGAGAACAAAAGATAAAGTTGCGTTTCCTGCTGGTCCTCTTAATGGAAGACCTGCACAAAGAATGTATAACTATTGGTACATAGTTGGTGCTGAATAAATACTTGTTGAATGAATGAAGATAGCTTATCAATAGCAGAAAAATTAGTTTGTAATATAGAAACGGACACCTGCTTTGAAAACCACACATTACCTTCATGTTTTCCTCTAAGCAACTGAGAGGAAGTATTGTCTCAGTTTTCTTTCACAGTGAGACTAGTATTGTCTGCTTCTCTGCCCAGTTTCCCAACTGCCTTGTAGGATTCTCTCGAAGGTAAATAAGCACCTGGAAGTGCACACTGCCCTTTCACTGTGGTACACTAATGCACAGCGTGTGCACCTTTATTGGTTGAGTGATAGAGCTACAAATGACAATCGCACAGAATTCAGCGATTTAGCTGGGGACATACACTCTTTGCTCTTTCATTGTAATACTAGCTATAACAGTGAACACATAACGTTCCTGGAGTGCTTGCTTTTGTGTGTATTCTGTGTTTTTTCTGTTAGGCATCATACTAAGGCCGGTGCAAGCCTTGTCTTATTTGATCCTCATAGCAATCCTATGAACAGATAATCATTTTAAGTATTGCAGTGTTATAGACGATTTAAAGGTGTTTTACTCCTTTAAGATGTTTTGAATATTTACCTTTAGTTTATTAAAAACTTCCCAGTGTCTATTTGATCTATTTGAATTGCATATTCTTTTTGTTCTTGTTCGCCTTATATTTTGCTGTGTTTTAACTGGGAATTCATTGGAGCAGGTCCTAAGATTCATAACTAGATATCTAGGCTTGTGGACGTAAAGATATGAGTTGGACATTGGGACAGAACATTATAAAGGAGCTCTAGAAATCAAGAATGAGTAACCTAAGTGACATACTTATATGCCCGTCTCCTCTCCTCAGCTCTCTGTGACATGCATCCAATGAGAGCACTGTTTCTCATTCCCAGAAACCCTCCTCCCCGGCTGAAGTCAAAAAAATGGTAAGCTATGTATGGTTTTGGTTGTTCTCTTCCTCTCTTTATTTTGTTTGTTCCTTATGACTGTTTCTTTTTTAGGTTTACATTTCTCTGAGAAAATTCTGTCCATTTAATTTCCAAAAGAGCTTATTAGCCAACTGTTCCCAAACATCAAGTGAAAAGTGTATTTCCTTTTTGTTTTATGTCCACCCCCTCCCTTGACAAATGGTCATCATTCTCTTGGTGAGCTTGAACCACTGACCATGTGTTTCGCAGTCCAGTGCTTGTCCTACAGAATCACCACACTCATATTTCTAATAAAGCTTAATATAGTAAAATAAAAATAATTGATACATAAATATTTGTTGAATTGAAAAATAAAAAAGGTTTGAATGAAAATGCAAAACAGTATGTGTTTCATCAAAGCAGTGAAGTAATTAGAAAGAACTAAACGGATTTTCTGAATTACATTTTTAAAGACAGCCATTCATTCATTCAACAAAAATTTATTACATACCTACTGTGATGTACCATGCCCAGTCGTGGACTTTGCTGACAACTTCAAAACCAGGAACCGTTCTCGACCTCTCCCATTTCCCAGGAGCAGTGGAGACAGAAATATGTAGTATGTAGTCTGTTGAGTGCAATGTGACCCCAGCAGAGGCTTCCCTGGCGAGACAGTTCCTAAGCTGATCTTCACTAAAGAGGATGGACCCCAGTGTCTTGGCCAAGGCTCGGAATGGGGGTCATCTTGACCCAGGCATGTAGAAACAGACTAAAACAAAAGTGACAAAAAGGGTCAATATGGGCAACAGTCATTACTCTCCTCAAAACTATTCATTTGTACCTCTGTACAATACGGATGGAAAACTAACAAGTTCTTTTCCTAAATTAACAAGTTAGGCATTCTCACTGAACCTACCCTGTTAATAGGTTCAAGAGTACCAGCATTTGGTTCCTGGCTGGATTTTTTTTTTTTTTTTAAACCTCTGTGTCTCTCCTTGTTTTGTAGATATACCATGCAGTTACCCTCAGTCTGCCTGCAGTTGTGCAGAAATCCTCTTTCTATCCCTTTTACCTGCTCCATACCTACACTAAGTGATTAATAAGCAGCAGATTTAAACCCAATTCATTTTGCTGACTTCCTCATTTCTTTGTTTATGGTATGTTGTTGGTGATATGAAATAAATTTTGAACTGTGTTAAGCGGTTGGTTCTGAACTCCAAATGTCCTGACTTTCTATTTCAGTCATAAAAGCAATTAGGCATTGTACATTAAGCTAAACTATCATAACAGACTGAACCAAAGCTTGAAAAGAAAGGACTTTTTTGCTTAGCTGTCAGTTGATACGATAACTCTTTTTGAAAAATGCAACTCCATATTGGATTATTTTACCATAATTCCCAAATCCCAGTGGCCTGTTTATTTTCTCTTTTCATTCACTTCCCAAACACCCTCACTAGCCGTGGCCAGGGCACAGTGGCTACAACAGTAGACTTACACATCACAATGATTGTGAAGACGTTGCAAGACCAGGCAGTGTTTCATTCTGTGATCCATCGAGCCACTGTGGACCAGAACTGACTCCACGGTTCTTAACAATAGTAACAATATTCTGTCCTTGTGTACTTGCAGAATGTTCATGGCGAAGCCTGAGGCTCTGCGTTGTTTTCAGGCTTGCGACTTAACTGATCATTTATAGTTCTTTTTGGTAGAAATTTGTTGATCTGTTTTTACTTCTCTTGCAGGTCCAAGAAATTTTTCAGTTTTATAGAAGGGTGTCTGGTGAAGAATTACATGCAGCGGCCCTCCACAGAGCAGCTCTTGAAACATCCTTTTATAAGGGATCAACCAAATGAAAGGCAAGTTAGAATCCAGCTTAAGGACCATATAGACCGGACCAGAAAGAAGAGAGGAGAGAAAGGTATTTCATCTGTTTTGATTAGTAGTTTGTAGTTCGGCGGTGGGGGTATAGGATCCAGCGGAGTTGAACTGAGCTGTACAGTGTCTCCAAACTGGGACCAGTTAGACAGGCTCCCTGGCATGTCACATGGTGGGATATTTTTCTAGTTCTTCCCTCAACAAGCACTCTTTGTTGAAATTTTTTCCCCCTCCTATTTCATTATGGATGTTGTGATCTTGGTATGTACTTCACTCAGGGTTTATTGTGCATCAGCTGTGAGTACCATCATGTTATTCTCCTGCTTAAGAACCTACCATGGTTCCTTATGGCTGTAGGCTTATACAGGTTGAGTGGCTAGACCTGGGCCACCTGCCATACTTGTCTCTTACTGCTCTTAGTGCTGATTGCTTAGGATTCTGTTCCATCTCCAGTATATCTTGCCCTGATTCTTGCTTTTCTCTCTTTACACACACTATGTCCTCCTGCCTGCAGTGCCCATGTCATCTTATTTTCAGCAAGGAGCAGTTCAAGCCCCGTAGTAATCATTGGTAAACTTTCCACCAGGCCTCGAGCTCACATCCACCATTCTGTCGTATGAACTCTTAAAATAATTTTATAGAACTTTTGGATAACTGGCATCCTGTGAATGTGTTTCTTTTCATTCTTTCTTTTGGACACTTAAATTTTAAGGCAAAAGAAGAAACTCTTTTAAAAGAGCAAGTTCAGGTAATCCCAGTTGAATAAAAAGTCATTTTCTGACACATTCATTTGAATCTTAAGTAGTTTCTGAATTACTGGATCATTTTCCCATTATTTCCCAACTCCCAGTGGCCTCTTGTTTTTCTCTTTGCTTTTTTCACTTCCTACATACTCTCACCTTGTCTTGTTCATAATACAAAATTTTAAACATACCATAGTATGTATTTAAAAGATTCCAAAAATTACATGAATTGGGATTTCCCTTAAATGAGTATCTGTGTGTGTCCACTATAAGTATTTATTAGCTTTGATTCTTGATTTCTAAGATTTTTATATCTAGCACAGAAAGAACTCTATATGGGATGATCTTCTCCTAATTCATTTTAGGTTCTCAGGGTTATCTTATCCCGAAAAGTGATTTTTGTTTATTAAGTCTTTGAAAAATAGAAATGTATTTCTAGATTGTGAAGAGTACTTGCTTTATTGTCTCTTTTACGTGTCCTGTTTTGATGGCTGTCTGGTGTAAAACTGCTCACTTAAACTGGATACTGACATGAAGTGAAGGAACACAAAGGCTGGCCTTTTACTTTTAGAAAAATGATTTAAAAAAACAAAACAAAACCCTTTTGGAGTTGAAAAAAGTTATTGATATGGAAACTTTTATGTGAAGCCTTGTTTAAGCAGAGCAGGTTTTAAATTTTATTTTCCTGGCTGTATTGTTTCTTTAGTTTTTCCTTGAACCTTTTATGATTTGTTGGGGATGCTTGACTTTGTTTTCTGCTCTTACGTATGTTCTATTTGTCTCATTAATTTTTAGCAGTTAAACCTCCTTTCAGTTTTGGTATCAATGTGGACTTCCTAAATTTGTTGTCACTATTGGGTGCTTTGGAGCTGTTTCTCACGGCTCTGCACCCCTTCTGCAGTTCATCTCCATAAGGGGTGTCTTGAGTGAAACAGAGTCAACTCTTCCCTAGGGAATATGAAGTCCATCAACCAATTGGAAGAGATTTGTGCCTATTCCTAAGAAACGTCAGCCAACAGATTAGAAATCATCACACCATATCATTAATAATACATATAAGTAAAAGTTTGCTGAAGATAATTTAAAAATGGTTGCAAAAATACGAGAGAACACTGCCAGAAATTCAAGACAGATTCACAAGTGGTCGTGGAATTAGTGGTATCATTGCTGACATCAGATGGATCTTGTCTGAAAGCAAAGAATACCAGGAAGATGTTTACTTGTGCTTTATTGACTTTGCAAAGACTTTTGACTATGTGAATCATGACAGACTGTGGATAACTATGGGACACTTAACTGTTCATGAGGAACCTGTACTTAGAACAGAACAAGGGGATAGTGAATGGTTTGAAAATCAGGAAAGGTATGAGTCAGGATTGTGACCTGTTACCAGACTTAATTCAGTCTGTATGCTGAGCAAATAATCCAAGAAGCTGAATTATGTAAAGAAGAACGTGGCAAACCTGTGATATTACAGATGATACTACCTTACTTACTGGAAGTGAAGAAGTCTTACAATACTTAACTGATGAAGATCAAAGCGTATAGCCTTTAGTGTGGATTGGACTTCAATGTGAAGAAAACCAAAAATTCTCACAACTGAACCAATAAATAGCATCATGATAAATGGAAGAATATTGAATTGGTCAAAAACTTCATTGTGCTTGGATCCATTGTCAATACTGTTGGAATCAGCAGATAAGAAATCAAATGGCATACTGTGTTAGACAAATCTGTGTATGCAAGACCTTTTTAAAGTATTCAAAAGCAAAGATACCAGTTCAAGGACTAAGATGCACCTAACCCCAGCCATGGACTCCTGGTGTGGCATGGTGAGCTAATGCGCTGGACTGCAAAGTCAGTTTGAACCGCTAAGCCGGCTGTTGAGACTCACTAGTTGTTCCTCAGAGTTGCTATGGGTCGGAACCAACCCAACAGAACTGAACAGCAAACCAAGCCATGATATTTTCAGTGGCCTCATATGTACATGAAAGATAATAAATAAGGACTATGGCAGAAGAATTGATGCATTTGAATTTTGATGTTGGTAAAGAGTATTGAAAGTACCACTGACTGCCAGAAGAACAAACAAATAATGTTTTGGAAGAAGTGCAACCAGAATGTTCTTAGAAGCAAGGATGGTGAGCCATTGTATCTCATACTTTGGGCACGTTGTTAGGAGGGATCAGTCCCTGGAGAACGACATTGTGCTTGGAAAAGTGGAGGGTTGGTGAAGAAAAAAAAAAAAAAAAGAGAGAAAGACCTCCAACAAGATAGATTGACACTGTGGCAGCAATAATGAGTGCAAACGGAACAAAAAATGTGAGGGCGGTGCAGGACCGGAGAGTGTTTGTTTCTGTTGCACATAGATAGGGTCGCTGTGAGTCTAAACTGACTTGATGGCACTTGACAACAACAACATGGGTGGCTAGCCCAGAGAGTTGCCACAGTTTGCTGTGGGAGTTTGGTATGGAACCTCTCCTTCCCCCAAGTTCTCCAGTGTAACTTGGTGATTTTCACAAAGAGAGTATCATTTCCTTTCTGTCATAGCATTGGATGTATTTGCCTACACACGTTTGTCATTATTTGTGAACAGCGTCAATTATTTTGTCCTTTTCTTTATAGATGAAACAGAGTATGAGTACAGTGGAAGTGAGGAAGAAGAGGAGGAAGTGCCTGAACAGGAAGGAGAGCCAAGGTAATGATAACATGAATGTTCAACTTCCTACTTTATGAAGAGATTCAGTCTTATGGTGATGCCTGGAATTCAGAAGATGTCTACACAGTATGAAGAAATCTTGCTTGGATTTCAAAGCTTCCTATGTAGTATTAAGGAATCTTTAATAATCCGAAAGTGCCTTAATGTCTTTGATTCTTCTCTGTTATTTGAAAGATTCCCATGTCCATATTTCCCAGTGGTTCTTTACCAAGGATTGCGTGTGCCCTTCTTCCCAGTCGTTTGGAAATGGAGTTGCCACTGGCCTTTAATGCTGCAGGAAGCACAGACGAGCGATGCCTTGTGGTATGGAGGACAGCCCTGTATAACCAGAATTGCGGTGTTTATGTGACGCAGGGCCTGTCTTAGAAAACACTGCACCACGTCCTGTCTTTCCCCAAAGAAGTTTATGTATTTATTCTGTGTGTGAATGTACTCTTCTGACAAGTACGATTACCAACACGGGTATTCTGTCCTGAACCTGCTTAAGATCTGTGTTTTGGCTTACCTTTTCTTTCTGAGGAACAGCAAAGCAGAAGATAAAGAAGTAAAATTGGTAAATGTCCTCATGGTATTGTTGTTAAGTACCATTGAGCTGGTTCCTACTCACAGAGGCCTTGTAAAGGGTTTCCAGGGTTGTCAGTCTGTGTGGGGACAGAAAACCTTATCTGTCTCCCGAAGAACTGACTGCAAGGCTTGAACCACTGACCTCTTGATGTGCAGTCCAGTGTTTATCCTGCAGAGTCACCCATAATAGGTGATTAATCAGGGGACAGAGGAGCTGAGGATTTTAATAACAGCTTTGCTTGTCAGTCATTCATGCTGCAGCCACACTTGACTGCCACAACACAGAGAGCTAGAAGGCTAGGGCAAGAACCTGAGGGGACCTCTGCACCAGAAAATGCAAGTTGGTAGAGCGAGTGTCAAGAGATGAAGGAGAATTTACTGAAGAACCTCTGTAGTAGCTGTTAGCTACTCTTTGTGTAGAAGATTTGAATTCCTTTCATAGTAACTATTTTGGAGGAATTTGAGCCAGTTTTATGAACATTAGAACTTTTGTATAAAAGCATGCTTTAATAAAAGAGGCGTTTCATGAAATTTGTTTGACATGTTGTTTGGGTAGTTTGAAAGTAGAGAAATCTCTTGCAGCAAGTTGACCAGCTAGGAATGATGCAATTTAATTTATTGATGCAATTTAATTTATCTATGCAATTATGAGTCCTGGTGTGGCGCTGTGGGGTAAGGTGCTAGACTGCAAACTTGCTTTGAACTGCAGGCTTACCAGTCACCCTGTGGAAACACTTTACAGGGTTGCTGTGGGTCGGAACCTACTTAAAGACACTTAACAACAACAACAATGAAATTACCAATTCATGGGATCCACTTGGGTTCAGCTGCTGACCTTGAGAATAAACTAAGAGGGAGGGGAATACATGATACGAGTTTATGGATGTGGTTCCCCTTATTGATGGAAAATCTAGTAGTTGAAGGGGCACTAGTGATGTTGAAGCAGAAGAGTATGCCATGTTGTGTATTTTGAATTTAATGTGAGAATCCTAAGTAAAGATGTCTTGAAAATAGTTGGGAAATAAACCTCCAGCTTTTAAATCTTTACTGTCTGAAGAACTGAAGACATAGATAGGACTATTGAGGTGTAGATTTAGTCATTTCTGTAGACTTAATAGATAAATCCCCAAAGTGGGAGTAACTTACTAAGAGACTAAACGTAGAAAGGAAATAGAATGTTGATGGCACTGCCTCATTTAGAGGGTTGTGCCATTTGGACACATCCCTTAAAACGCCTGCTTCCTTTTACAGCTCCATTGTTAACGTGCCTGGTGAGTCTACTCTTCGACGGGATTTTTTGAGATTACAGCAGGAGAACAAGGAACGATCTGAAGCTCTTCGGAGACAACAGCTACTGCAGGAGCAACAGCTCCGTGAGCAGGAAGAATATAAAAGACAGTTGCTAGCAGAGAGACAAAAGCGCATTGAGCAGCAGAAAGAGCAGAGGCGGCGGCTAGAAGAGGTAGGAAAAGGAAAATGCCCAAGTTGGTCTTTCTTGATTTACGCTGGTAGCAAACACTCAAAAGGAATATTCTCTGTAGCTTCCTGAGTTAACCACTCTCCCCTGGCTTAGCTATTCAAATAACTTCTGAAGAAAAGCTTATGATTTTTTCACATTCCTTGAGGCCTTAGAAATGTTTTCTTTGCTTGTAAAAACTTTAAGGACCTGCCCTGCAGTTACTCATCAACATACTGTGTTAGTTGAAGACCACAGTGCCCCAAAGACAGTATACCAGTTTTGAAGAGTCTGTTTCCCATTATGGTTTATGTTGGCTTGTTCAGACTTGACCTAATTTCTTTTCCACTCTTGGCCTTTAGGTTCAAGTTTGTAGGTGTACATATTTTTCTGAAACTTCAGACTTTTTCACAAGAAAAACATTTTTTTTCTCCTTATAAGTGCCCTATTAACTTCAGATATACTTAATACATGTATTGGGCATACTGTAAATGTTGTTGTTCTGTAATATATTACACAGAACATAATTAATTTAATTAATTAATGTGGAAATAGTTTGTGTTCTATGGTGGAGAAATACATTTAACTCATTAATCCAGTTAACTTGGTAATGTGGTTATCCACAGATTTTTCATTCTTCATTCAAAGAAATGTATTTTCCCTTGTCACTTAGGAATCAGAAGAGCTTTTTGATTTCATTTTGTTGACTCCCTTTTGCTATTTATGTCAAGCTTCAAATTTTTCCTTCATGATCATTTGTTTCCATTTAATTCATGCACCTAATGGTTTCCCCTTTTGTCTCTCATATCCTTAAAAAGAATTCAGCAACAATAAAGCCCAATATTGAAAACTTATGCTGTTGTTGTTAATTGCCGTGGTATCCGTTCTGACTCTTAGTGACCCTGTCTAGGGTTTTGTTAGGAGTAGCTGGCGGGTTTGAACCACCTACCTTTGTGGTTAGCAGTCTAGTTTTTATCCGACAGCATTATAACAGGACTTCTGAAATTATTGGGTGGTATGTAATTCAGATAGCAACACATGCTGTTACCCAAGTTGTTTAGAATTACATATCGTAGTGTGTGTTGTGTGTGGATGGGGTGGTGGTTTCTTTTGTCTGTTCATAGTCTGGGTTCTGAAAACTGCCTGCCCCTTGTTTAAAAAATCAGTGGCTTGCCTAGCTGAGGATACTGGCTTTGCATAAAAACATAGTACATATTTCCTCTCTAAAAGAAACGATACAGCCATTTATGTAGCTCTTTGTAGTTTGATTGCAAATTTATTTGTAATATGTGTGTTGAGATTTTCTCTCAATGTTCTTTGAACATAACAAAGCCCTGTGTGGATTCAGAGATTTGCTCAAGTTGCATATTGGTTATTATGCTGATTATATGTTTGTTGTTAGATGCTATCGAGCAACCCTATATGCACAGCAGAAAACACTGCCTGGTCGTGCGCCATCCCCACAATCATTGCTACCCTAGAGCCCAATGCTGCTGCTATAGTGCCAGTACATCTTGTTGGGGGTCTTCCTCTTTTGCTCCGACCTCCCACTTTACTTCATAAGTATGATGTCCTTCTCCGGGACTGGTCCCTCCTGATAATATGTCCGAAGTATGAGACGCAAAGTGTGGCCATCCTGGCTTCCAAGGAGCATTCTTCCAGCATGTATTTGTCTGTTCTTTTGGCAGTCCATGGTACTATGAATATTCTTCTCCAACACTGTAACTCAAATGAGTCAATTCATCTGGCTTGGGTCAGGTGCACCTTAGTCCTCAAACTGACACCTTTGCTCTTGATTATATGAAAGGGCTTTAGACAGTTGATGGGAAAATACCACTGTAGAATCCCATTTTCCACAAACTCTTTGAAGCTCTCTCATGTTAGAATTCTTGTATTTTGAGGTTCTTGAATTTTAGTTGTTTTTTTCCATGGCATTTTCCAATGTCCCTTCTGACCATGGGCTATATTTTCCTTAAGGTGATTCCAGCCACTTCGGTGGTTTATGATTCCAAAGACTGAGGACCCGGATGAGTTAGATCTCCCGTCCAGTGCAGGATTGGGGAATGGCTCCCAGTCCTGTGGTAGTGACCCAACAGGCTCGATACAGTCTAGGCAGTGAGCGTTTCACAATATGTGAGGGTGAGCAGATGGTTAAAGAAGAACTGAAGTATTAGAGTTATTTTGGTGGTCCTGTAGGATACACACTGTACTGCTAAAGCACATGGTTGGCAGTTCAAATCCACCAGCTACTCCTTGGAAAACACCCGATAAAGGGTCGTTTTATGTTGGAATCTGCTCGAGACCACTTTTATATGGATGCAGATGAATTAGGGATGTCTGCAAATATAAGCGTATCGTGCTTCATATGTTTTAATTTTAGCCCTTTAATTCCAGCCTGTCAGTAGAAATTAAACTCAGGGTAACTTCTCTGCACCTTTTTTCAAAATCAGAAAGGTGGTAGCAGAGTTTTCAGTAGGGGAAATGTACTCATTTATCTACTGGTTTGGATTCTTGGTGATTTAGTTTGTTTATGTTCGACTGGAGCAATAAATCACATCATAATAAGAGGAGAAAAGATTGAAGTTGTCAAAGACTTCATTTTGCTTGGCTCCACCATCAACACAGTCAAGAAATCAATGAAGTATTGCATTAGGCAAATGTGCTGCATAAGATCTCTCTAAAGTGATCAAGAGCAAAGATGTCACTTTGAGGACTAAAGTGCACCTGACCCAAGCCATGGTATTTTTTCAATAACATCCTATGCAGTGAATAAGGAAGATCGTAGAAGAATTGATGTATTTAATTATGGTGTTGGAGAAGAGTATTAAAAATACCATGGACCACCCAGAGAACAAATAAATCTGTGTTTGAAGAAGTACAACCAGAATTTCTGCTCCTTAGAAGCCAAGAGACAAGACTTGGTCTCTCATACTTTGGACATATTATTAGGAGGGATGAGTCCCTGGAGAAGGACATCATGCTTGGTAAAGTAGAGGGTCAGTGAAAAAGAGGGTGACCCCCAACCAACTATATGGGTTGGCACAGTGGCAGCAGCAATGGTCTCTAGTATATCAGCAATTGTGAGGATGGCGTAGGATGGAACGGTGTTTCGTTCTATTGTACATACGGTTGCTGTGAGTTGGAACTGACTCAACGGCACCTGACAGCAATAACAATTGTTAAGAATTACCTACATCCTAAATCCAGAAAAGAAATTTGGGAATACATGAGCACCTTGGTGTATGACCCTTTATTGACATTAAAATTTCAATTGTAACGGTTTGGGGAGTTATTATTGTTGTTATTAAGTGCTGTCAAGTAAGTTCCAACTCAAAGTAACCGTTTGTAGTTCGGAAGTATAAATCTTCGCAAGAGCAGAAAGCCACATTTCTCCTGTGCAGTGGCTGGTGGGCTGGAACTGCCGACCTTGTAGTTCTCAGTCCAGTGCCTGTTCTACAGAGCTACCTTGCTCCCTGCTTGGGGAGTGTTATTGTTATTCCAACGCATAGCATCCCTGTATTGGATTTCCAAGGACTGGCTCGTGGTTTTGAACTACCAACCTTGACCAGTGCTTATCCTCCAGCAGCACATCAGGGCTTTGTTTGTGGAGCTGGGATTCCTTATTTTACTAACAGAAAAAAAGGAAGTAAGATACATTTATCTGTGGCTTGGCCTGCTGCTCTATTAAGCTAGCTAAATCAATCAATTAAATTGATAATAAAATTGCATAAGAATTATTTTTAATACATTTACATTTTATATAGCACACTTAAGGAAAAAAAACCCAAAACTGTGTGTAAATTATCTTTTTAGTATAGGTAGAGGTCAAGGAGTCCTGGTGTGGCACTGTGGGTTAATGTGCTGGACTGTAAAGTCTATTTGAACTGTAAGATTGGCAGTTCAGGCTCACCAGCCGATCCTTGTAAACCCTATACAGGGTCACAATGGCACTCAATGACACTTAAAAACAACAGAGGTAAAGATCACATTTGGAAGTTTTCAGAACCTATCCTGTTCTTTAAATAAGAGAAAGAGGAAGTTCTGTCTCAGTCTTCTCTTTGTGAGCAAGGAGAACCATGATGTATATATTTGGTAGACTTTAAATGTTTGCTGTTGGAGTCAGATAAACAGACAAGTACTTACCCTGCAGTGCCATACCAGGACTCCAAATCTCTCTGTAGACATTTAAAATAAATAAATGAATCAAAACAAAAGAACTTGTTTTTATTATCTGTTCTTTTCAGCTGTGGAGTGATAGTTGGAACTTTATGACATTGGGAATTTGCTTCATTCAAGTCAAGGACAAATGTTAGCGCCAACCCTAGCAGCCTTTTTTGTCTTGGCTTTTCTTCTGTTCTGTTGACATAGGTTGATGTTAGTGCAGTTAAGTTGGTTCTGACCCCTGCAGACTCTGTATAGGGTTTCCCGCCAAGACTGTGGAAGCAGAAAGTCTTATCTTTTTCCTGTGGTGGAGCAATGGGTGGTTTTGAACTGCCAGCCTTATGGTTAGCAGTTCAGTGCTTATCCTGCAGCACCAACAGCAGTGACATACGGTCACATTCATTTCTGTCATTTCTATAAATTTCCAAGTGAGTGTTAAATTTTATAAGGATGGGTGGAAATAGGGAACAACATTTTAAAAACAATGGAAAGAAAAATGCATTTTCTTTGTGAAGTGTAGGGTTAGTGCTACAGTTAAATTTATAATGCTAGGAAAGCAAATATTTCTAAGAAAACATAAATGGTACCATAGGCAAAGTCTGTTTTAAACCACAGGGTCAGCATTTAAGGCTCATCAGCTGCTCCTGGGAAACCCTATTATACAGGGTAGCTATGGGTCAGAACCGACTCTAAGGCACTTCACAACAATAACAACAACAACAACTAATAGTATACAGTCATGTTCATGACACATTCTGTGAAACAAGATGTGTGTGATTTGGGCATTGTACAAACAGCGTATTACATAATACAGACAATTAAAAAACTATGAATGAGTTTTGTTCCTAAGTCTGTGTTTACATCAAATTTGTATGTAAGTCAGAATAGTTAGATATAGTTTGTATCTATCGTCAGCTAGTCAGATGTTTGTCTTCATAGATAGTAAGTAGTGTACATTTCTGTACATAAAAAATATTTAAGGAACCCTTCCAGATGCATTAAAACATCTGTAATGTCATAGTACAGTAGTTGTTGTTAAGTGCAGTTGAGTCGGTTCCAACTCATAGCAACCCTGTAAAGGGTTTCCAAGGAGCGGCTGGTAAGTTTGCACTGCCGACCTTGTGGTTCAAAATGACCATGTGGTCCAGTGCTTTATCCCACAGTGCCACACCAGGACCAATACAGTAGTAGTCGTAATAATAATAATAATAATGTTTTGCAAAGTAGTACCTGATTGTTATTAGGAACTATTGCATGAACCTGCAATTTTTAATATAATAACAGGTTTTATGGATGTGTTTATGGTCAGAAGTTGCCCACAGGGACATTGTAGGGCGATTGACTGTATTTCTTGGCTGTGAGATCTTAGAAGGAAGGAGCAGTGAACTCCCTTACCCCAAGGACTTTCCAGTAATGTTTTCATGCATTAAAGAAATGGGAACCGTTTCCTCACCCCTACAAAACGGCCATTGTATTGCAAATCCTAAGTACCTGACACTGAGAGGACATGTTAGCACAGTGTTCCCTCTGTGCAGTAATCATAGCTCTGCCATGCCATTCCCCCTACAGCTAAGGCCTTGCTTTCTGTCAAGTCAGTAAGTCGTGTGTTACGAGTGGCTGGCACTGTAGGGTCAGCAATGAACTGCTAACCACAAAGTTGGTGATTCAAACTCACCAGCCACTCCTCTGAAACCCCATACGGTGTCTCTGTTAGATGGAACTGACTCTAAGGTACTTAACAACAACAACAACAAACAACGACAGCAGCAGCAGTAGCATCTTGCTTTTTAAGAACTGATACATTTTTAAATGTTCTTATGGCATTCCAGTCAAATGTTTGTTTACATTTACAGTTAAACCTTGTGAAGAGTTAGTTTGCTTTAGCAAATGATATTTGTTGGAGTCCTGGCATGACTCTAGGATAAACACTGGACTGCTAACCACAAGGTTGGCAGTTCAGACCCACCATACACTACTTGGAAACCCTGTACGAGGTTGCTATGAGTCAAAAGCAACTCTGTAGCTCTTAAAACAACAGCAACAACATTTGTTGCCTAGAAATAGGAAAAAGTTACCTTTGGGGGCGAAACAAACAGGTTTTCTATGATGATTTCATCAGAACTTGCATATTAAAATTTTCTAGAGTTGGTATTATAATCTGTGCTGTAACATGGCCTCCGAGGTTCTTAGAAATAGCTGAATCTAAAGAATGGACTGTGTTATTAAAGTTTCCATTGTTGTTGTTGTTAAGTGTCATTGAGTTTATTCCAACCCATAGTGACCTGTATAGGGTTTCCAAGGAGCAGTTGGTAAGCTTGAACCACCGACCTTGCAGTTCAAATGACTTTGCAGTCTGATGTATTAGCCTACAGCACCACACCAGGACTCCATCCATTAAAGGCCTGTAAATCCAGCAGAGTATATTTAATTGGGACTCACTAATTATCAGTATAACTTACTTAGAAAAGAACTTAGAATAGTGAGATGAAAGCACTACTTGTAAATGCCACTATATAGAAAGGGAAGTTAAAGGTAATTAAAGCATTGTTGGAAAAGTTGATATTTACTCAGGCTTACTTGGGAAATAATTAAGTAATATAGAAATCTGTTGATAATCTAAGCGATTTGGAAATGTCTTTCCAGCATCATGCAGTTTTTTTCAATTTGTTTGATTTTGTTTTTAAGAAAATAGTAACAGTTTACAAAATCTAGGACTTCAAAGATTGTACTGTATTTATCATTTTTAGTCAGGTAAATTGGAATCATATCCATTACAGTCTCTAGGTTTTGCCATTGAAGTCAGAGGCATAAAAGTAATCTAGTATGAATTGATGATATGTCGTTGATGGCTTATATGTAGTGTTTTTGCCAGTTTCTCTGGAGGTTCTAATGCACGAGGCAAGCATTTCCCTTTTCACAATAATCATCTAGTAAGATAGATTGACTCAATTTTTATTTAACCTTCTTTCCATTTCCCCAAGTCTGCTGCCCATGAGGTCTGTTCTAATAGTAGTAGTTTTTATGCTTGGTAGTGTAAATTCCTCCCCTTGGTACATTTTTCAAATTCAAATATTAGATCAAAATATGAAAGAGAAATGGGTAACAGTAAATGTCCCTTCCCCTGGCCATTGGTCTCACCCATGATGATCTGCGTTAGCGGTCTAACCCTGGTAAACTGGGCATGCTCCACATTGTCTTGCAGTTTGTTTCTGTTTTGTTTTGTTTTTTCATGAACCTTTTTTTTTTTTTAATGTTTTATTGTGAATTATATGATAGTTTTACATGGGAGAACTTTAGTTTTATATTCATTCCATCGTATATCATCTCATTGCCATGGTTCCAATCCCCTCAATGCATCATCAGCCACCCAAAGGGTATATCCCAGAAACCCACTCCCTACGCTTCCCTCTCCTCCCCCTAGTTTTCAGCCCACAGTCCCTTTCCCTCTCTGGGTCCAAAGTCCCCAGTCACTTCATCACTCCATGTCATTCATCATCTCTTTCTCTAGCTCAGGCATCTCTGTTTCTCTGGGTAGGATCCCGCTCTAGTCTCTTCTCCGTTGATGGTCCCCGAGGCCTCCACTCCTATCCTAGAGAATTAATCACTCCCCTCCTTGTTACAAAACTTTTACCTTTGCATTTCCAACCCTCATAGTCCGTCCTGATAAGCATTATTCACTACAGTATCACGAGTTACCCATCTGTATCTCCTTTCATCAGCTC
>NW_006408668.1:3047713-3049666 GCF_000296735.1 Chrysochloris asiatica | reverse complement strand
TGATTTGCATCTCTCTAATGGCTTAGTGATCGTGAGCATTTCTTCATATGTTTGTTGGCTGCCCTGATCTCTTCCTTAGTGAAGTGTCTGTCTTTTCATATCCTGTGCCCACGTTTTAATTGGGTTATTTGTCTTTTTCTTGTAGAGGTGTTGCAGTTTCCTGTATATTCTAGAAATGAGTCCCTTGTGTCTTGCAGTTTTTCATGTATGTGCTTTGCCTTTCCTATAAAATGCAGAGGAGAACTTTGGCATATCATATTTGTATAGCTACGATGCTTAATACATATTTCTCAAATAGATGAATCAATCATCTGTAGTTCTGTTGTCTCTCTGGACAGAAAAGACATGTTCTTGGAATTCTGTGCCATTTTAAAAATGGGCTTTTGGGTTTGAGATCTTGAATTTGATTCCTAGAACTACTTGAAAGCACTTCAAAGGTATTTATAGGATATTCTGAGGAGTAATAGGTGTGTTTTATAAAGTATGAAGCACTGTTCAAATGTAACAACTATTGCCCAAGGCCTTATATGCATACTGTTGTTGTTAAGTGCGGACTCATAGTGACCCTGTATAGGGTTTCCCAGGAGCAGCAGGTAGATTTGAACTGCCTACCTTGTGGTTAACAGTTCAGTGTTTTTCCTACATAGCCACCTTGGGACTCCTATTCACCTAATTAGTTGTTCTTTAAAAGATTACTTTAGGATTTGAATGGATTGTTGAATCTTTGGATACTGTAAATGCTAAACCTTGAGAATGAAATCATAGCAAAGTTTGTCTTGGGTGTTATGCATTGGATAGAGTGAAGAGTATATAAAGACTGACTCATTACTGTAAATCTTTAGAAGAGAGTCAGAAATGGGAAATAACAGGTGGGGATAAAAGGGCAGGTTAGACTGTTCTACCCAATGCAGCCAGGTTACAATGTTCCCCTTTAGTAGAAGGAAATACATACTACCAGGTAAAAATGAGCCACAGAATCATAAGGCTTAGATAGGTCAGACACAGTTGAGTATATGGAGAGAGGAACATACCTTTAAATTTTTAAATATCAGTAATGAAAAGGAAAGGTTGTGAGGGTTGAAGTGGGTGGGGAAGCAGCTAGCGGGTGCAGGCTGAGTCATGTGCTGACACTCTAGAGTGCATGGTCTCAGACTGTCCAGGGCCAGCATCAGAAATGAGACGATAATGATGCCTTTGAAATTCTGAGGGGAAATTATTTACCTCACCCAAAATGTTCTCTCCCGTGTAACGTGAATTAAGATTTTCAGACATGCAGAGTCTCAAAGTGTTTTGCCTGTTCTTCACCCTGTTCCAAGAAGCTGCTAGAGGATGCGTTTCAACTAAGAACTCTAGGAAATTGGATTCTATACAGGAGAGAGAGTCCAAGAGAATTCCTAGGAAGTTGGTGAACAGAGGTCTAGCACAGGACTGCAGAACAGAAACCTTAGCATCCTAATCTATAAAGGGAACAAAGGCCTTCAAGAGGGTTAATCTCAACCACATCCAGATCTCCAGAGATGGGAAATTTCCACTTGAAAGGACGTCCAGCCTGGAGTGGATGGAAGAACAGAAGATACTTCTTGAAAGAAAACCTACAGCAAAACTACAAAACAATAGAAGCAGACCGACTGTTACTGAAAGAACAAACAAGATGCTTGCCCAGGAAACATCAAGGCAAGTGGTCAGGTCCCCTCAGTGCAAACCCCTTCCAAGATTAACACTCAATGGGAATACACACTCTGATTGGTGACCATGCTCGTCACTGATAAGGGGAAAAGCAGCAATGAAGCTGCGAGCTAAGCCCTACAGCGTTCAATAGACTTCTGTGAACCTGAGTGAAGAGCTGGTTGGCCAGCAGTGTGGTAAGACCTGGGGACTCTTGGGCCCAGAGTCAGTGACATAGCCACAGAGGACTAGAGTGGAGAGTGAAGCATCCAGCTGATAAGAAGAGGG
>NW_006408668.1:3001461-3044418 GCF_000296735.1 Chrysochloris asiatica | reverse complement strand
CAATGGATTTCTTGCTTCTGCCACAAATTCCCCCAGCTATAAGCCTTCCAACCTTCTAAATATTCCTTTATATATGGTTCAGAATTCTGGGACCATCCCCTGAGCCTGCTTGGGCGGGTATTCTGTGTTGTTGCTGGCAGAGCTCCTTTACTGCATTTCCACCCTATCCGCCATCTTGTTTGTTCTCTAAATAATAACTTCTTGAAGGGAAAAAAACGGAAAAAAAAAAGGAGAAAATTTACTTATTAGTAAACATGAGCTAAGAGTGTGGTTTTCATTTCATCAGATTATCATTTGACTGTACTGGGTACTTAATGCAATGAATAGTCTTTGGAAAAAGTAAATAGATAGTTATCTAAAGCGAGGAGGGAAAAGTTCTGTAATCTTGTTATTTAGAAATAAGGATGTGAATACCATCAGAAAATTCAAAGCATTGAAAATATTTTTCTCTCTTGGGAGTAAGAATTTAGAGTCAGTTAGAGTCAAATAGTTTTGTTTACATAAATCCAACAGGTTTTTTGGTTTTCTTTTTAGCATATGTAAAAAAGTCTTGGAGTCCTGGTGTGTGGAGCTTGCAGGATAGTGCATGGATTGCAAGATCAGTTTGAACTGCAAGGTCAGTGGTTCTAACCCACTGCATAGAGAAAAGCAGCTGGTGAGTTTGAACCACCAACCTTTTGGTTCACAGTCCAGTGCTGATCCTACAGCACTATACTGAGTCCTCTGTGATGTCAGCTCTAGAAATAATGAGAAACTGGATTCCATATACTTTGGCAATTTTTAGCTTACTACTCTGAGACAGTAAGGAGCTGGTGGTTACAGGTCAGGCCTGCTAATCTCAAGGTCAGCAGTTCAAAACTACCAACTGTTCTGCAGGGAAAAGATGAGTGTTTCTGCTCTCATAAAGATTTACAGCCTTGGAAACTGTATGCAGTGTCGCTGTGAGTCAGAACCGACTCCATGGCACACCACCACCCTGAGTCAGTGGATGTTGTCACTTCAGGGTCAAAGCCTGTATATGACCTGAGACTTCTGATGACAACAGCTCAGGGTGACAGGTAGAAGACACATGAGATGAGAGTGGGTCTCAGGAATGGAGGGGACTATGAGATCATCCTACCCTGGAGTACACAATCGTGGTGTGCTGTCAAGTTGGCTCTGATTCATCATTATGGGAAAAGAAAGCCTCATCTTTTCTTCTCGGAGCAACTAGTAGATTCGAACTGCTGACTTGAGGTTAACAGCCCAATGCATAACCACTATACTACTAGGGCTCCTTTGAGTAGACTAGGAGGCCATAATAGTTCTGAATGAGGTGGCCAGCTAAAATGTGGAGATCCAGCTTTGATACATGCTCAGCACCTAAACCTTCACACCTCTCCCTCCACTTCTGATTTTCCTCTGTGACTCCTCTGGAGAAGCCGTGGAAACTTGACTTGTGAGGCCTATCAGAGTCAAATGCTAGACTGGAACTGGACTTCCAGCTGTGTGCAAGAATGTAAAGGAAAGCCAGTCCTTCTTCTAGACCAACAGCATGGCAACTTGCCTTTAACAAGCGTTTGTCTTCATCTGCCTCTTTCTGGAGGATTCTTCTCTGATTTCAGCAGGAGGATGACAGCATGGTCCGCTACAGAGACTAGAACAGGGTTTGCTTTCAGATGGCAGCATTTTCAGTAGCCTTTGTGGTGTAAAGGAAATGGCAGTAGGACATCTGTAAAGCTGTTTTGGAGTGTGTCCATTGTCATGTGGTGTTGTGGTAGTAGCCTTGAGTGTTTTTTCATCATGTATCCTGTCATTGAAAAATTGACCATGTACTTCTGATGGATATATGTGTACTCATGTACTGTTGTGCTGATAATGTACATCATAAAACACAGATTAGACCAATTTTTAAAAGATAGCTAAAAATAGGAATGAAATTGCTAGTGTTTTTTCCTATACTTTTAACAGAGCACTTGGCAGCTAACCAAAAGGCTAGTGGTTCTAACCCACTTAGCAGCTTCCTGGAGAAAGATATAGCGATCTGCTCCCATAAAGATCATAGCCTAGAAAACCCTGTTCTGTCCTGTGAGGTTGCTTCGAGTCGAAACTGACTGGACAGCACCTAATAACAGCGAACACTGAAATAGAAGAAATATTCCACCTAAGTTCTTCGTATTCCTCTTATTGATCTTACAGTATCTTACTGCATCATGGCATATCTCATACAGTGGTGGGAAAGGAACCGAAAGGCTAAAACCTTCTGAAGAGGAATGACTCCGTTTATTGCTTATTAAGACTTCCCACCATAGCCCCTTCCCACACACACACCCCAGTCTGTTGTTGTTAAGTGCTGTGAAGTTGGTTCCAATTTGTAGCAACCCCTGCATAGGGTTTTTGAGGCTGTAAAACTTTCTTTGTTCCTTGAAGTGGCTGGTGGCCTTGAACGACTGACCTGTGATGAACAGTTCAGTGCTTAGCCAACAGAGCCACTGTGCTCCCCTGTGTTGTTTTCCTTTTAATAAGTAATTGGGTTGTTAGCAAAGCATACACCAATTCTCAGTTTCTACATACACCATTCAGTGACATTGATTACATTCTTTTGGGTCGTATAACTATTCTCCCTCTGTATTTCTGAGTTGTCTCTTCTCCATTAACATAAATTCATTGCATTCTTAGGGTCTTGTGTAATCTTTGGAGTTGCTCTTGTCAATTTGATTCCATATAGATCTTATAAGAGCAGAATGCTCAAGGCAGACTTTTAAAATAGTAGTTAAGCTTAACTATCTTCTGATTTTAAGACTTCAAAGGATATTTTTGGTTTAAGGATTAAAGATTATCACTGAGCAGTAGTTTCAGGGGTCCAGATTCCATGGCTCCAGAAATACGGATTTTGTGGGAATTTTAAATTTGGTTCTGTGTTTCCCGTCTTTAGTCCGGGTTCTTAATTGTAGACCCTTTGATTGAAACATTCAGTAATGGTAGCAGGCACCTTCCATTTCTTCTGGTGTCCTATCAAAGGAAGCAGTTAGCCAGATATTCCATTTTTTCCTCCTGTTCCGGACACTTCTTCTTTCTCTGTTGTTGCAGAGAAATAGAGACCAGTGTTGCAGATTAATGTGCTAGACCCCAAAGTTGTTTTGAACCACAAGGTCGGTGGTTCAAGCTCACTAGTCACTATTTGGAAAGATCTCTGTTAGTCGAGACTGACTTGATGGCAACATCAACATTGTACCTTTGGGGGACATGTTGGCTTGGTACAATAAACATTGGATTGTGAGCCACAAGGTCCACAGTTTGAGCTCACCAGCTGCTCCACAAGAGAGAGATGAGGCTCTCTGTTCCCTCAAAGGTTTTTAAGAAAGCTTCCCTATATAGGGTTGCTATGAGTCGCAACCAACTTGAAGGCACTTAACCACAGTTGTATTTTTTTTACTAGAAGGCTTTTTGTTTTTATCTTGTGTCTCATGTATTTTGCTTCTACAGAAAAGTTTAAAGGATATTTTTCTTTGGAAAATGTAGCTAGCGAGGATGAATTTAAAATAATTTTTATTTAAAGTGGAGACATCCATTTATCCCAGTTGGCAAAACACAATTTTAGTAGTACCAGTATTAGGAAAAAAATTAACGATATTCCTAGCCCCGGTGGGGTGATTGTAATTGGGATCTACTGATCAACACCAGTCTGTTCTTTTTGTGTGGTGCTGTAGGATAAGCATTGGATTGTGTGAACCACAAGTTTGGCAGTTCAAACCCACCAGTTGCTCCTCAGAAACCTTATACAGGGTCGCTATGAGTCGGAACTGACTCGATGGCACTTAACAACAACAACTATAGAATACCAAATAATATCTGTTCATTTATTGCACATGCAAAACTTTTTTTTTTAATCTCTCAGGGAATCTTTAAGAGTCTACTCTTAATGCTAGCTGAGGATGGAAAGAAAATTTAGAAGGAATACTTAAATTATAATACCAAATGCGTACTTTTTATCCCCATTATAAATACTTGAACTAATATTACCCCAATAATCTTACCATATACTTTCTTACTTGTTAAATAATTAAATATCAGTGTAACAAAATTTGCTGTAACATCGAACATATTATCAGGAGGGTCCAGTCTCTGGAGAAGGACATCATGCTTGGTGTGGAGTAGAGGGTCAGGGAAAAAGGAGGAAGACCCCCAATGAGATGGATTGGCACAGTGGTAGCAGTAGTGGGCTCAAGCGTAGCACTGATCGTGAGGTTGGTAAAGGCCTGGCAATGTTTTGTTCTGTTGTGCTTAAGGTCCTACAGCGCCACACCAGAAGACCAGCATCGTGATAACTATCATGAATATTTAGAAAAAACTGGTGTGGCATTGTAGGGTCAACACTGGACTGCGAACCACAGGGTCAGTGGTTCAAACCAACCAGTTGTTTCTCGGAAACCCTATCCAGGGTTGCTGTGGGTAGGAACTGACTTGATGGCACTGAACAATAATAATGATGCTTTTTTTTTTTTTAATTATTAATGCCACTTCCTTTTTCCCTGATGTGTGCTTTTTTTTCTTTTTTCTTTGCCCCATGTGTAGTGTCTTATTCCTGTTTCTTTTTCTTTTGTCTCAAGGGCTTTGAGAATCTGTTAGTGACACCCAAGGGTAAAGAATTCCCCATTTCTCTACTTGCTGTCAACAATAGGCCCACCTAAAACCCAAACCCCCTATTGTCAAGTGGTTCCAACTCTAGCAGCTGTATGTGACAGAGCAAAACTGCCCCATAGTGTTTCCAAGGCTGTGAGTCTATGGAAACACAACTGTCACATCTTTCTTCTGTGGAGTGACTGGTAAGTTCAAACCACCAACCCATCAGTTCTCATCCAAGCACTTCACCACTGTGTCACCAGGGCTTTTTGCTACAGTATACAACAGGGAATAATTGCTATATATAAGAAACGAAACGCTATAGGGATTCTCATAAAGCAATGTTGTCCTGTATTTATGAGCGAGTCTGGTGTACAGATACCCTCTGCTGTTTGAAAATTTGTTTCATGCGTTTTTGCTTCTTTTCAAGTGAAAGAAATCCAAAGGGAATTTTTGCTTTTACACAAAAAGGGGGAAAGCAAAACTGGTGTTCAGCATTTTGTTTTGCAGCAGACCTTTAAGAGGCAGTGCATACCCCAAGTAAGAGTGGGGTCTCCAAGCTCCTGTCCATGAAACTACACTCAGCATCTCAGTATTAGGCCACCATAACTTTGAACTGTGTCTGTGAACATGACAGCGAACCAAACCCCTCCATAGCGTCATTTCTTACTCATAGAGACACTTTATAGTGTTTCTGAGACTGTACATTTCTACAGGATCAGACAGCCTCATCTTTCTCCTGCAGAGCAACTGGTACATTTGATCCGCTGATCTTGTAGTTAGCTGCCCAAAACCCCACCAGGGCTCTGAATGTTAGTGTTATTTTAGGTTTTATGTGTTAATTGGTGTGATTTGGTAGGTTATATTTTAGGTCTGGAAACACTCAAATTTTTTTCCCAAATGTGTTGCTTCTTCTTTTTATGCCATTTTATCTTATAAACAGTTTCATAGGAGCACTCCACCTTCTGCGGGGGAGACTGAGATTTAGGGACTGAGGGACACCTTAGAAACAACTGACCAGTAGAGATAGGGGCCTATGAATTTCCCTATCTGTAACTGATCATCAGACTGTCATAAAAATCATAACCGGGAAACCCCTGCTAATTATCCATCTGTATTTATATAGCAACAAAGGAGAGAGCGTGAAGCCAGAAGGCAGCAAGAACGTGAACAGCGAAGGAGAGAACAAGAAGAGAAGAGGCGTCTAGAGGAATTGGAGAGAAGACGAAAAGAAGAAGAAGAGAGGAGACGGGCCGAAGAAGAAAAGAGGAGAGTTGAAAGAGAACAGGTTAGTTGACAAAGAATGTTACAACCTATTTGTGAGATTTATTATTTGGTTTGCACTCTACACACTAATATTCACAAAAATGTAGGACTTCAGATGCCTTCAAATGCTAAATCACATCATTGCAAGCATCCTGATAAATTGAGTCCCTCGTTTTACTTCAGAAACTTCTTGAAAACTAGTTAAGCTATCGCCAAATAGTCTAATCTTCTCGAGCTTGGCTTAAACTGTGAACCTTGACTATCAGGGTTCTCCTGAAAATACAGAATCTCCTGTGAGAAAAGTTTGAACTATCCATTGCCTAAATTGACTATTGCAGTATGTACATATGTAGGATTAGAAAAACCACCAACATGGCTGTATTACGTTCAGCCATGAAACACCAGCTTTCAATAATGTTACACTTTATTAAGCCACATACAGTTTTATATAAACATTTTAATTGTTTCCTAAACAGCCTGTACAAATAAAAATTGGCTATTCCTTCATTTTGCGTAAGTTGTCAGCAGGCCTCCAGTCACTAACCTTTTTTGTCTTTGTATTGATCATGCTTTGTTATGAGCTTTGAATTGAAAACAAAACACACCATAAAGAATGGGAACTAATTTAAATCATATTTGAAGTTCATTTTTAACATGCTTATAAACCATGGTGTTACTTCCCAAATTTGTTTAATTATGTACTGTCCTCAAAGCTAAACACGTGCCTCCTTTTTCTGTGTGTCTGTCAATTTTTAATAGCATCATTGCTACTCTTTTATCTATTACTTTTTTGACATTTAACTGCCACTTAGCTGTGTGGTGTGTGTTTTGTTTTGTTCAACACTCTAGTTATATTTATACTGGGCGCTCCAAACAGGAAAAATTAAATACACATTTTTAAAAGTTAACTCATCCAGGAATAAAGTTTGATTTGATTCATGAGTGCCGTTGAGTCAGTTCCTACTCATAGCAACCCTGTATAGGGTTTCTGAGGTGTGGCTGGTGCTAGAATCCAACCTTGTCCAGTGCTTATCCTGAGAAGGTATGATAAAAATAATGTTGTTGTTGTTAAGTGCTGTCGAGTCAGTTCTGACTCATAGTGACCCTGTATAGGGTTTTCCAAGGAGCAGCTGGTGACCTTGAACTGCCAACCTTTAAGTGCAAGCTGACCTTGCAGTCCAGGGCATTAACCCACAGCGCCACACCAGAACTCCTATGATAGTAATTGTTGTTGTTGTGAAGTGCTGTTGAGTCGGTTCCAACCCATAGCAACCCTGTATAGGGTTTCCAAGGAGCAACCGATGAGCTTGAACCGTCAACCTTGCAGTTCAAAGGGCTTTGCAGTCTGACACATTAACCCACAGCGCTACACCAGGACTCCATAATAGTAATAGTCACCTTTAACTCTTTCGTGTCAGTTAATAGATTTTGTGACTAGCACACCTTCCTCTCCTTTTCTGGTTTAAAAAAGGGCATCGGGGGGAAAAAAAATCAGTGTAATTCTTCTTTCCTTTTTCTGTTGCAAAATGATCATTTCCCCATGTCATTTCTGCATAAATGTGTATGCTGTGCATGTGTGTAATTATATTCCATATGTTCGTTGTATGTCAGAATCATTATGATTTGGATAGGATGTGGTTTTTCTAGTTGTATTTGCAGTATGAGGATAGAAAACAAATGAGTGTTTAAATGCTTTCTTTGAAGTTTCGATTTAATTCTACTTAATGTAAAGAAAAATAGGTTGGAATCCAACTCCTTATATTACTGTACTTGGACTCACATAACACACCAGCTATACCTTTTTCCCTACCCACCTAACCACACAACTCCCTCGAGTGTTAGTCTTCTGCTTGTGCTGAATGTGTTATATGAGAAAATACTGCTATTGCTAAATAAGACGATTGTTAAGGCAGTTGCTGTCATGGCGTCTCTTGTGGAGAGTTAGGGTTAAATTAATCAGATTCGAGAGTCCAGTCCAGAACCAAGGTACCTTTTCTGAGGTAAGCTTCCCCTGGTGGGCTTTTTGGCTAAATTTGCTATATAAATGTTTCTAAGAAAATTTATATGCTATGATTTCTGTATTTTCTAGCTTGCTCCCAGTGAGAATTATTGCTTAGGTAAAACTTCAACTCAGTTTATAAACAGTGGAGCATCTTTTGTGGAAAACTTTCTGTTACTTTTTCATTCCACTTTTCTGCAAACTTTTTGAAGCCCCCTTGCATGTTATTTTTGTTGTCACTGTTTGTTTGTTTTTAAGTGAGTCACAAACAAGTGTCTGGTCAACAGTAGAAACCCAAGAAAAATTATCTGAATTTCCCGATAAAACTTCTCTTCATAGAACCTTTCATTTATTCCTCTTTTAGAGCAATTAGGTTTTCTCATTTATTGAAAAGAAAGGAAGACTTCTGTTGCTAATAAAAAAGGATCCACGTTTTTCAGAGTCATTTCCTATCTAATGTTTGAGCCTCACACACACAGAGACTTGGGAGAAGAGGTTTTTGATACTCTTTTGATAAATGAAAAGACTCAAAAAATGGGAGGCAAACTGTTCATCTGAGAACGTCTTCCTGGCCCGGTCTTCCCAGACCATGGCTTTCAGAACAGAGTCATGCCAGGTACCTTGTGAATCAGAGAAAGTACAGTTCATGTTTAATATTATACAGGTTTTAGATTTCAAAAATTGTCACTCTATCTTTGGTAGAGATAATAACTCAGAGTTGTTACAGGGTGCTATCCAGTCAGTTCTAGCTCATCATAACCCTACATAGGGTTTCCAAGGAGTGGCTGGTGGGTTTGAACTGCTGATCTTGGGGTTAACAGTCCAGTGCTGATCCAGTCCAGCACTCCAGTAGGACTCCAGCTCACAAGTGTTTTTGTAAAGTGCCATTGAGTTGGTTCCGACTCATCACGACCCTGTATAAGGTTTCTGAAGAGTGGCTGGTGAGCTTGAACTGTTGACCTTGCAGCTCAAACAAGTATTTATTAATTGGAACCCTCTGGTTTTCTGTTGAGTTAAACTTTTGATTTCTTTGGATATTTACCATCCTTAAGAGGAATGGCATGCTCCTTTAAAATATAACAGCTGTGTCCTATCAGAAGTCCTTTCAGATCAGATGCCTCCATGGGTATCACTGAAGTGCATATCATCACTTAGTAGGCTTACCAATGCCAAGGTCTTTGAAAAATCCTTAGCAGTAGATACTTTGTAGTTTAATTTGTAAAGCTATTCATTACTAATGAATTACCACTGAAGAGGACTGGGGCCAGTGATCCTTGGTGCTCCACTCAGGTGGTTCTGGTGCTTTCCTTTTGGATCGATTGATTGCTGGGTAATTTCTGTGTGACAGGAGTATATCAGGCGACAGCTAGAAGAGGAGCAGCGGCACTTGGAAATCCTTCAGCAGCAGCTGCTCCAGGAGCAAGCCATGTTACTGGTAACGCACCGCATCTGTCTTGTTCTGTAGCGTTAGGGCTCACGCATCACTCCCCTGATCACCAGACTGTTGGAGACGCCCTCTGTGGTCAAACAACCATGGGCTACCTGAGAAGTGGTGTGTGTTTATGTGTGTGTATGTTTGCTTTCCATTAATGAGTCAACTGTTCTCTTTTTGCTACATGGACAGAGTTTCGAACTCGTCACTCAGTGAACAAACTAGCATACTCTGAGGGCTGTAGATTGAAAGCACATATGCCATATCATAAAGCTCATCAGGAGTACAAGTTTAGGATTGTTACTGCGTGTGCTATGCTTCTCTTTGCCACTGAAACCGACATTTAATTGAATTCTCTTTTACTCTGTTCAGTGATTATTATCCCTAGCAACAAGCTGTCAGATTTTTCCACAGGTAATACGCTACTTAAAATCCCAGTCATTTTGCTTTATTTAATTAAAAAAAAAAAAGCAAGAGGGGAAAAAAAAAGTGTGAACTTTTTAAGGAAAAAGAAAAACAACAACAGTTGAGAATAAATAGAAGGAGATGAGCACTTCAGTTTCCCATAGATTTAGTGTTCTCCTCTCCCTCCCAAAGGAGTACCGATGGCGGGAGATGGAGGAGCACCGGCAGGCAGAGAGGCTCCAGAGGCAGTTGCAACAAGAACAAGCATATCTCCTGTCTCTACAGCATGACCACAGGAGGCCGTACCCGCAGCACCCGCAGCAGCACCCGCACCCACCGCAGCAGCAGCCCCCGCCGCAGCAGCCGGAAAGAAGCAAGCCCAGCTATCACGCTCCTGAGCCCAAACCCCATTATGAGCCTGCTGAAAGAGCTCGAGAGGTAGCTTCTTTCCTTTGTCACTTAGATGCTGGTCCTGTCATGGTGGTTCTCTGGAAAGTTATAATAATGACACTTAAGAACTGTGCAATATTATTACTAGACTGGGACAACTAATGATTCACCATTTTTCTAGCCATTATCTTTATTTTTGTGGAAGTGAGAATGCTTAGGCGAGGTCTCATGGCGAGTTATGGCAAATATCAGTTAACTAATATCAAATGAATTGGAAAAGGAAACCAAGAAGAATGTTTGGCAAAGTCATTCTCAAAAATGTCAATGAAAGGTGTGGCCAACTATTTTTCCAAAACAAACAAACAAACGAGGATGAGGATGAAATGTTCCTATAGCCTAATTTACTGACTTATCAACTCTTGTGAAAAGTTACATACGTGATGTATTGTTGTTGTTATTCTTAAGTGCCGTGGAGTCAGTTCCGACTCATAGCAACCCTGCACAGGGTTTCCGAGGCTGTAAATCTTTACGGGAGCAGAACGCCTCATCTTTCTCCCGTGGAACCGCTGGTAGTTTCGAACTGCTGGCCTTGCGGTTCACAGCCCGATTCGTAACCACTAATCTACCAGAGCTCCTTACATGATGTATTGTTGTTGTTAAGTGCCGTCTAGTCGGTTCCGACCCATAGCGACCCTAGACAGGGTCGCCGAGGCTGTAAATCTTTCCGGGAGCAGAACGCCTCATCTTTCTCCCGCGGAGCGGCTGGTAGTTTCAAACTGCTGGCCTTAAGGTTCGCAGCCCGATTCGTAACCACTACGCTACCAACCAGGATACGGTAATGCTGTCACTGTTCAGGGGTACTCGGAAGGCCCAAACCCATTACTATGTGCAGTTAATTCTAATGCACAGTGACCTGAACAGGGCGGAACTGCCCACAAGGTTACCAAGGCTGTGATCTTTATAGAAGCCGACTGTCGCGACTTCCTCTAGCAGATCAGCTTTGGTTTAAACTTTTTGGTTAGCCACCAATCTCTTGACCACTACACTACCAGGGCAGGGCTCCTTACTGGGAGGACTGATATACTTCCTGAAGTTGTTGAATCCTGGCCTGTAGGTGGCATCCTTCCACTGTGTCTGGCCTTCTCAAAGACAGTGGATTCGAGGAAAAAGCGCTTTGCTTGCTCTGGAGTGGCTTTATTTTGGGTGGAGTGAAATGTGCTTTAGATTTACAATAATAGTCTCATCCAATCGTTTAGTTGGTTGTGACAGATTAAATTTTTTCCCATATAAAATGATACACAATTAGAATTCTGGACCAACAGGAGATCTTAGAGCTCCCTACTTAATTTTGATCTTCTCAAGTACTTTCCTTTTCCTGAATCAAGTTGTAGTCTTGCTTTATCCGTTCCCACCCCTCTTTCCTCCCCAGTTGCTGCCCTGTTCTTGTAGCAGCAATGAAACAAAAGAATTTCTTTTGAGTGTCTGCCCACTTTTCAGGCTTGGCTATTTCTGCTTTCTCTTACTAACAATGAGTTATGTCTTCTAATTCTCTGATGCAGGTGGAAGATAGATTTAGGAAAACTAACCACAGCTCCCCTGAAGCCCAGTCTAAGCAGACAGGCAGAGTTTTGGAGCCTCCAGTGCCTTCCAGATCAGAGTCTTTTTCCAATGGCAACTCCGAGTCTGTACACACTGCCCTGCAGAGACCAGCGGAGCCACAGGTAGCAACAGACAGTCGGCTGTGGGTTGAGGAGACTTAAGTGATGGCTCACCAAGCTGTGGACCTGCTTATGGTATCAACAATGTGGTTCATTCCACATTCAGAAAGAAACAAGCAGTGATAATTTTGGACTCATTAAAGAGGTTATACAGTCAGTTCAGAGGAAAAGCAGGCCCCTTTTTTTGGTTTTGTTTCATTTTAAAGATTTCTGTTATATGTAGGGGCTTCAAAAAGTTTGTCAAAAAATGGAGTTGAAGAATAATGAAAACTTTCTGTGAACGTCTTAAAGTTCCCTTGCAAGCTTTTAGAATATCTAAATTCAGCAGTATTTTTTTTTCCAGCATAACATTTACCATCTCTAACGCAGATTAGTTTTCATAATTAGGTGCTGCCTTATTTTAATACAAAGATTTTTCTAGTTTAGTTTTTAGACAGTTAGTATTATAGATAGACGGAAGGAGAGCCAGAGCTTTATTATTAACATTGTTTTAACATACCTTTCTTCCAGCTCATTATAAAGTCTGACCTTTAACCTGTGATGCTTGCTCATGGCCAGTTCCACAAATGGGCTTTGGAGAGCCTATTGCTCCCTTGAAGTTTCATGTAGAATTGTTTGTTTTGTTCAAATGCGCATCATTTGAACAGTGTCCATCTGGGGAAAGAAGGACTCTATCAAAGGGTTCGAAAGCCAAGAAAGATTATAATGAGTCCATTATGGTTGCCTTTATCTGAAGTAGGTCAAGGTGAAGGTTATGATTTTTCAACAGGTCTGCACCAGCATTCCACCTTGTCTAGGTTAGCAGCCAAGATAGGAAAACTGCGGGGTGTGGTTAGAAGAGAGGGACGTCAGTAAACAATGAAGATTAGCCATGTGAAAAATCCTTCGAGTACTGGTTGCTACTCTCTTCCTGAAAACTAAACTTTCAGCCATTATCTTTCACCCAACTAGGTAGTCTATAATATTTTCAACCAGTCCTTCCATTTGTTTGCATGTGTTGGGGGACAAAAATTCATGTTTTTGTGATAGAAGTAGTTGTGGTGGTAATGTGCCTTGGAGTCGGTTATGACTTAAAGTGACCCTGCATAGGGTTTCTGAGGCTGTAAATCTCTACAGAAGCTGGAAAGCCTCATCTTTCTCCCCTGGAACAGCTGACAGATTTGAACTACTGACCTTGAGGTTAGCAGCCCAACTTGTAACCACTGTGCTACCAGAGATCCTTAGAGCTTTAGACTCTTAAGCTCAATTAAGAGCTTTAGTAATCAGGGAGTCCTGGTGTGGTGCTGTGGGTTAATGCACTGTGCAGCAAAGCTGGTTTGAACTGCAAAGTCAGTGAATCAAGCTCACCAGTCACTCCTCAGAAATCCTACACAGGGTCACTGTGGGTCAGAACAGACTCCATGGCACTGAGCAACAACAACATAGTAAGTAATCAATCTCCCTGAACCTATAAGAAAAGAGCACAACACAGAAGAGTTAAGAACCAGTATTGAAGTTAAGGAATGGTGTGGTGGGAGGGATTGTTAACATGAGATAAACGGCTTTTTGAGTATAGAAAAGAGCTGACACCTCAGCAAATTTGCAACTCAAGAGAAAAAAGAATGGAAGGAAAAAGCAGGAGGGAGGTATGAGGAAAGAGACAGAGAAGGCAAGGGGGGAGGAGGGAGTAGTTGAATGGGTTTGACCAGACTTGTTTGTAACAACTTTTTACTGTTTGCCAGTATAGAGATATTTGAAAGGTCCAGTATAAAAGTTTTTGTTCTGAAAAATAGAAAATAGAAAATTTTTGTCGTATCTGACCACGAGCAAGCAATTTGAAAATGAGAGTTCCTGGATTATGTAGACTAATTTTTATAGTCATGACTAATTAATCAATATGGTCTCCCTTTTCCTCCTTCTATTCTAAAGTTGCTTTTGACTAAACATTTACCTGCTTAACTTACTTTGGATGGAATTTTTCTACTATAGGTTTTAACACTATTTGTGTTAGAACCCAGTTTTTAAAATCATAATTACAAGTAGCACTTTAAATCACATGCCTGTCCCAATGAGAAATCTTAAAACGTTTTGGTAGTTTGGGATTGGAAGAATCTCACTTGTAAAATACAGAAATTCTAGATCTAGAACTAACTCTGAATCTTGCATTTGGAAAAGTTGTATCGCTTGTGATTAGATATTTTCTGTTTTCAGTAATTATGTTGCTGTATTAGATATGTTGCTAGAATTAGATAAATGTACAATATTGACCGGTTTAAAATTATATAATTTAAAGAATGTATTTTATAGACTATTTCCAAGTTTGTTTTCGCAGTTTAAAAGCAACTGGGTATATTGGGGGCTTTGAAAGTTAATAGAAAATTTCCGTTGTCTTTTAATTTCGTTTTCCACGAACTTTTTTGAAGTACTTGATTGATAAGTAATCATCATGTTTCTTGATTTGATCAAGTAAGAGAGCTATCCCAACAGCAATCAATTAAGGGAAATCATAGTACTGAGTATATCTAGAGAAATCACATTTCTTTTTGTATTTTTTTATTTAAGTAACTAGTATGAGGATGTATGGAGGTAACTCAAATTGGGATTGTAAGGCTTGGGAGAGGGAAGGAAAGCTGTTGATTTATTTGAAAATTTGAATGTCTTTAATTTATATTGATACAGTCTGTCAAAACATTAGGAATTTGTCTTTGCTTGTTGAGTGTGCTGTTTTGTTGTTTCTTGGTCTGAATTCTTACACTGCCCAGTATTGTGAAGATGGATAGATAGGTTTGCATGCTTGGCATTGTCTTTTATCAAGTGATGTCTCAACCTTTCTTTGTTTCTCCTGTCTGTCTGCTTTGACATAGATGTGCACGTAACACTTCATCTGCCCTTTAAAGCTCTTCTTCGGCAACCTCTATGTTTACTGCTATCTGTGTGTGCTTATCTATCTATTAAAAGAGTTTTCCTTGTAAATGTACATTTGTTCTTTTCTACATACTGTGTTACCTTGACCACTTCTTCACCTACAAGTGTAACTATTTTACTGCTTGGCTTAACCTAATGCTGTCCCATCCCTCAGTTTGCATTCCCCTTTTGCCAGTTCCTGCTTTGGATTTGGTATTGACTTAGAAAAGTCAGTTTTATGCCTTGAATGTTTTGTGTTCTGTTTTCTTGTAAGGTACAGTGGTCCCACCTGGCATCTCTCAAGAACAATGTTTCCCCTGTCTCGCGATCCCATTCCTTCAGTGACCCTTCTCCTCCCAAATTTGCACACCACCATCTTCGTTCTCAGGACCCATGTCCACCTTCACGCAGTGAGGTGCTAAGCCAGACTTCTGACTCTAAGTCGGAAGTACCTGACCCCACCCAAAAGGCTTGGTCTAGATCAGACAGTGACGAGGTGCCTCCAAGGGTAAGAAGCAGAAAGACAGATGTGTGCTTCTTTTTCCTTTTTCTTACTTTAAAAAAAAATTTTTTTTATATATTTATTTGTTTTATTTAAGGGCATGATAATTTCATCAAGATTAAAGGGGCAGAAATTTTGAAGGAACTTTTTACAGTGGGAAGAAGGTTCCATAGATAAGCAATTATATTCAGCAAGTGGGCAATTAGCTTTGTATTATGGTTCACTATATGCTTCCATTGAGTATCCTTCTTGATCTAAGTCCATCATCATTTTTACTGTAGCATCTTCTAAGTGCAGACTGAAGCAATGATTTATTTTGCAACACTAACCAATATAAAATGTTCAGAAAAGGGCTTAGAAGAAGGAAAAAAATTAATAACTCACATAAGTGTTTCAAAGTAAAGGATTTTTTTTTTCCTTAAAGGTTGTTTTGTTATAGCTTTGTTACTTATTGATGAAATTAAAAAAGACAGATTTTAGTTTTGTTTTCCTCCACTTAGAATTTGCTTCCTCTGAATATTTTCTTCTTGCCAGTCTTTGCTTCCTGCTGACCCATTTATAGATCATTATTTGATTTCTATGAGCCGATTCTCCTGATTCTCACTCACATTATCTCAGCAAAATACTTTGTATGTCCCCTGCCACCAAGCTTCAGTCCAAACAGCATTTAAGTGTGATCCAAGCCTAGAAAAGCTGTTTTTATTGGCTCCTTAAATGCCTTTGATTAATTTTTTTTCTTTTCCCATTGTGTCCATGAAGGTTCAGAGAAGGTTCAGGGTTGGGGTGGATTGGTTGGTAGTAAGTCTAACGTATTAGGACTGCTTTAAAAAGATGTTTGGGTAGGGAAACTTTTTTTTTTTTCTCCGCCTCGTGTTTTCAATAATTGAAAGGTTGCATTTTCTACTTGAAGGTTCCTGTGAGGACAACGTCTCGTTCACCTGTTCTGTCCCGTCGGGATTCTCCACTGCAGGGCAGTGGACAGCAAAACAGCCAAGCAGGTCAAAGAAACTCCACGAGGTAAAAGAAGAGTGGAAGTTAAGAACGGGTTTACTGGGTAGTTTCCTACATCTGTTTATGCAGCAATGTTCATAAGCATTGAAGTTCTGAAGCAAAGAGATTATCAGTTGCAAAAGTAGAGCTGCTGTAAAATGCAGTGGCCTAAGTAACATCAGAGCGGCCTGTAGAAAAAGAGAAGTCTGAGTTGGGTGGTTGTCTAGTGTTGATAAGTGCTGTTGAGTCGGTTCTAACTCAGAGCTACCCTGTGAGGGTTTCCAAGGAGCAACTGCTGGATTTGAACCACTGACCCTATGGTTAGCAGTCCAGAGCTTATCCTACAGCACCACACCAGGACCTTGCTGTATTTGAATAATTTTAAAATGATAACTAACACCAGCTGCTATCAAGTCAATTCTGTCTTGTAACCGACCCCAGAGGACAGATAGAACTGTCCCTTAGGATTTTCCAGATGATAAATCTTTATAGGAGTCGACAGCCTTGTCTTTCTTTCTTACAACAGGTGATAGGTTTGAGCAACAGACCTTGTGGTTAGCAGTCCAGTGATTAACCCACTGCACCACCAGGGCTCCGTAAATGAAATGACCCCTATAAGAAATGAGTGGTGCTCAATTGTAAAGGCAGAAGTTTTGTAACAAAAACGGGGGAGTAGTTAATCTTACAGTCCAGAAACAGAGGACTCTAGGACCCTCAAGGGAGAAGAGCACAAGTGGAATACGGGACCTTATCCAGAGAAGCAGCGACACCAGAGATGGAGGCAGAGATGGGGACATGGAGAGAGGGAACAGCTGAGGACTCTAGATTCATGGGAAGAGAAGGACTGAGAGCTGGTGACCAGGAGGCAGACTTGCAGAATATGCCCTTTGGTGATATAAATTATTATATATGCATGAGTGTTTAAAAAGAAAAGAGCTAAAATGAATAGAGAAATACTGTCAACTTATGGTACATGGAGGGGATTCTAATTATTGTAATGAAACAAAGTATATCATTTGTTGAATGTAAAACTGATGATCTACCCTGTAAACTTACACTCAATTCACAATAAAAACTTAAAAAAAAAAAAGAATGAGTGGTGCTGAAGGATAATGCACTGGACCACAAGGTCAGTTTGAATTACAAGGGTGGCAATTTAAACTCACCACCCATTCCTCAGAAACCCTATACAGGGTCACTGTGGGTCGGAACTGACTCAACAGCGCTTAGCAACAACATAAAAATAAGTAGAGGGAGCAACGGGGAAGAGAAAAGAGTTTAACGGTAACTTTAATATAAGGGCACTTAACTACCTAAATTGGGTGGGGAACCTTTTTTCTGCCAAAATTTGTAACATCGTTCTCAGACCATACAAAATTAACAACTTAAAAATTAGCTTGCTCTATTTGGTCAAACATTTAATTAACTCATCCCGAATGTGATGGCTGGAATTGCGGTTGCCTTAGCAGGACCAGACCAAATGATTTCACGGGCCTTATCAGATCTAAAGGCCTGACCTAAAGGACTTTATAAGATCTTTGGAACAGTATAAGAATCACCGGTTATTGATGATGGTTGACTGACAGTAAGCTGGTAAATTAACCAAATAATATCTTTTGTAGCCTCTAGAGCCACTGCCTCTAGTATAACAGCCATTAGTCACATTAAATAAAAAAGCATAACAACCAACTGCCATCCAGGCAATCCCCACTCAGAGCAACTCTTTGTAGGATTTCCAAGGCCATAAATCTTTATGAGAGCAGAAAGCCTCATTCTTTCTGCTGAGGAGCCACTGGTGGATTTGAACTGCTGACCTTTCAGTTAACAGTGCAACACGCAACCCCCTGTGCAACCTAGGCTCCTTAGTAGCCACATGTTGTTGTTAAGTGCCTTCAAGTCGTTTCCGACCCATAGCGACCCTGTACAGGGTTTCCGAGGGTGTAAATCCTTACGGGAGTAGAAAGCCTCATCTTTCTCCTGCGGAGCGGCTGGTAGTTTTGAACCGCTGACCTTAAGGTTCACAGCCCGATTCGTAACCACTACGCTACCAGTAGCCACATGGAGCTATTTAAATATAAATTTAAAGTAATTAAAAATGGATTCAAATTAATTTCTTTAGAAATTAGAAAAACATGGCATCAGGATTGGAGGAGGACTTATTAACAACCTGTGATATGCAGATGATACAACCTTGCTTGCTGAAAGTGAAAACGACTTAAAATAACTTACTGATGAAGATCAAAGAGCACAGCCTTTGGTTTTGGTAGTACCTCAATGTAATGAAAACAAAAATCCACCCCACTGCACCAATAAACAACATCCATATAAATGGAGAAAAAACTGAAATTGTTAAAGACTTCATTTTGCTCTGATCAACCGTCAACACCCATATAACCAGCAATCAAGAAATCAAACGACATTGGACTAATCTACACAAGACCTTTTTAAAGTGTTGAAGAGCAAAGATGTATGTTACTTTTAGCCCTAAGATGCACCTGACCCAAGCCATGGTATTTTCAGTAACCTCATAGGCACGTGAATGTTGGACATTGAGTAAGGAAGATCGTAGAAGAATTGATGCATTTGAGTTGTGTTGGAGGAGAATATTGAAAGTACCATGGGCTGTCAAAAGAACAAATAGATCTGTGTTGGAAGAAGTTTCAGCCAGAGTGCTCCTTGGAAGCCAGGATGACCAGATTTCATCTCTAATACTTGGACATATTGTCAGGGGGCACTAGTCACTGGAGAAGGATATCATGTTTAGTAAAGTGGAGAGTCAGAGAAGAAGAGTAAGACCCTCAGCGAGATGGATTTGGCACAGTATCAGCATCACTGAGCTCACATGTAGCAAAGATTGTGATGTTGGCCCAGGACTGGGCAGTGTTTTCTTCTGTTGTGCATAGGGTGGCTATGAGTTGTTACCAACTCGATGGCACGTAATAACAATAAAGTGTACCAGTCACTTTTCAAGTGCTGAATAAGTGGCTAAGGAGTCCCTGTAGTGTAGTGGTTATGTGTGGGACTGCTAACCAAAAGATCAGCAGTTCTAATCTACCAACAGTTCTGTGGGAGAAAGGATGAGGCTTTCTGGTACCATAAAGATTCACAGCCTATGAGTTGGAGCTGACTCGATGGCACATCACCACCACCAACCACCAGTCAGGGGCTACTATATTACACAGCACAGATAATAGGACGTAGAGGAGGAAAAGGTTACTTTGAATGTTCAGTACCTTGATCATCTCCGAACATCTATCTAAAGTTAGAAATCTGTGCTTAGAATGTTGGTATGATTAGAAGTAAATGAGATAACCCTAATATTACCAGGACCCCTCTTACTCTTTACATGATCAGTTGGGCTGTGGTCGTCATCTGTGAATAAGTCATTAATTCTAACCTGGGAAACTTGTGGTGTGTGTACATCCATCACAGCCCACGCTTTCTGTAACATTCTGCAGAGAAATATATTCAAAGATGTCAGTTTTCAAGAACAGTGATGGATGAGTGAGCAGCCTGGGAACAAGTTTAACTATAAACCAAGTTTATAGTTACAATGATTCCTTTAGACTGGACAAGTAATGTTTTCTCTTAGCACCTAATGAGAATTTTACTTCTGCTAATGACAGGAGTCCTGATGTGCTGTAGTATAATCACAAAGTTTAAACCCAGCAGCTGCTCCTTAGAAACCCTACACGGGGTCCTGTGAGTCTGAACAACAACAGTTTAGTATTTTTAGTTTAAAGTATGAGACAAAGTCTGTGAATAATGTTGCATTGATACTTGGTGGATTTGATGTTAAATGCTACTTATAGGCTTTTTTTGTCTTACCTACATTCAAAGACATCATACACGTGTTTATCCTTTGATTCTAAGTCTTGGAATAATGCATTAACACTTATGTCTCTCTCTCTCTCTTTTGTTCCTAACAGCAGTATTGAGCCCAGGCTGCTGTGGGAAAGAGTGGAGAAATTGGTGCCCAGGCCCGGCAGTGGCAGCTCCTCGGGGTCCAGTAACTCAGGATCCCAGCCTGGGTCCCACCCTGGGTCTCAGAGTGGCTCCGGGGAGCGCTTCAGAGTGAGATGTAGGATGGCTTTCTTTATCCCTTCCCCCATTAGTGGTATTGGGCTCTGGTCTGTTTATGGGAAGTCTTTAGTCATGGGAAAACACATGGTTTACATACAGCTGCATTTCACAAAACAAAGTTCCACTCTAGGCTGCTAATAAAACTTACTGTAATCTTAATTTCAGTAATAAAGAGCTAACTTTTAAGAGCTTCCAGGGACCTAGTACTGGACACTTGATATTTATGGCCTTATTCAATTCTCATAGGAACCCCAAGAGGTATATATATCATTAAATCACCATTTTGTACCTTCAAGAAACTATAATTTAGTGAGATTAGGTAATTTGTGGAAAGTAATTACCTAAAGGAGTCCTGGTGTGGTGCTGATGGTTAATGCGCTGGACTGCCAAGCCCACTTTGAACCGGGAGGCCTATAGTTCAAGTTCACTGGCTGCTCCTTGGAAACCTTATATAGGGTCACTATGGGTTAGAACCTGACTTGACGGCACTTAACAACAACAATAATTAGATAAATGTCAGAACTGATATTTGAACCCACTTCTTTCAGACCCCAGGGCCTGTGCTCTTATCAGTGTTGGTAACTTTAACATACTCTTGACAGAATGGAGTCCTGGTGCGGTGCTGCAGGATCAGCACTGGACCTGTGAACCACAAGGTTAGCAGTTCAAACCCATCAGCCACTCCTTGGAAACCCTATACAGGGTCGCTATAAGTCTGAACCAACTCAGCAGCACTTCACAACAACAACATAACGGTATAGCTAGGTACTGATTGTGAACACATAAGTAGACTGTAATAATGGAGGACTTCAAGTAAGGAATCAGAAAGATGACTAGAGATATCTTGGGTCCCCCTGGTCCCCCTTTTGTCCACATGTAGGTTCAGACCTGCATTTGGAAGACCCTATTAGAAGTGAGGGTGAAAATTGAAGGCAGGTGGGGAGAAAGGCAGCAAAGGACTGGAGAGGCTAGAACACTTTGTAGCACTTAGAATGGATTAATATATCTCTGTCTTTCTTTGTCTCTTTTGAACTTACCAGCATCCTCAAAATCTGAAGGCTCTCCATCTCAGCGTCTTGAAAATGCAGCAAAAAAACCTGAAGATAAAAAAGAAGTCTTTAGACCTCTCAAACCTGCTGTAAGGATTATGCAAAATCAGTTTTACTTGTTTCAGGCTTGAATGATATTTTCCCTTTAAAATACCTAGTTGAGAAGCCTATAAGCATTTTTGTTGGCCCCCTTTTGGCCCCCTTTACCAATTTGAGGGATCCGAAGGAACGACCTAAATCCCGGACACCTTCGTGTCTACGTGCATTACTTGATTTATATCCTGTAGAAAGCAATAGATGAATAATATGGTTTTGCTAATGTTCAGCTGTATGTTTTGTGTACTGTAAATCTTACATGGAAACACAGTACAACATGTCATTTTTGTTTAATGAAATTTTCTTTAAGAAAATAGACTCCCTCCCCCCCCCAAAAAAAAAACCCATGGGATGGGGGGCTTGGGGTTTTTTTGTTTTTGTTTTTTAATCTCTTAATACTTTAATTTCATTTATTCTTAAATGAGTTGGGCATTGACAATACTGGCTTTTAGAATTACTTTTTTAAATCACCTTAAACTTGTTGCTTAAATTCTGCCCTTTGGTATCTGGAGTGACAGGTGTATCTGCTTCTCACAGTTCTCCTGCAGTCTTTGTATTACTAATAGGCCATGTGACCATGTCCACAATGTGGGATTTTAAATCTGTCGGGATTTTTATTTCCTACTTGAATTGATTTCTGAACTTCTTCCCTCTCTTCCTTCTGCCGTGCTTCCTCATACTGTGCTCTCCTCATCAATGATGGCTTCTGGCACCCAAATGAAACCACCACTGTACTGCAGGGTGACGTGGTAAGCCCTCCCGATAAAGAATTCTGCATCATAGCAATGACTAACTGCCTTGGGATTCAGTTTACATGCATGCCTTTTCCTTCTTCTGCTTGCTTTTTTTTCCTGAAGAATTTAAAGCTTTCAACTTTTAGCTTCAGCTTATAGCACACAAAATTTGTGGCATGCTGTGTTTTTTTTTTGTTGTTGTTGTTTTTTCCAAATTATTAAGTACATCTTTTGAGTAACATCAAAAAAAGCTACAGCTGTAATCATGGAATAACAGCAAGACTCAAGGCCCAACGCTTGATCATAGTTCTGTCAGAGGCTTGAGCTTAGGCAAGAAAGCCATTCTGAACTGAGGAAATGAAGGAAAGTTGAAACTACTAAAGGGGGGAAAAAAAACCCAACACAACCTATATAGCTTACGTTTTTAAAAGTCATCATTTTAAAATAAAATCCCTAACTAGGTGTATTTTGCACAAAAATATGAAGTATAAATAATCATCTGGCCAAGTCTGAAAGTACCTCAGTATGAAAGAAAAGGAGCTCCTTTAAAAATAACTTTGACTATGGATTTTTTTCCTTTCTGATGTCCATAGTTATTGGAGGTATTGTGGGGAAATTGTGAGTAAGGCACAAAGGGAAGACCTCAAAGGCCACCTAGCTTCCTGCCCAAAGCAATCACCCACTCCCCCATCACCTTTTAAATAAATGTGGCAAGTTGTTAACAATTGGGAAAACAGGATCTATTGAACGATACTCTGCTGCCCACCTCTCTTCTTTCACACTTTCTGTAGGTTTGAAACATCTTGAAATAAACGTTGGAAGTGAAAATAAAAACTTAACTGAAGCCAGTCTAATTAAAAGCTTGCACTCTAGCTAATCCCTTTAAAAGAAGACTTTGTCATGTAGGCAGGCATCTTTACAACAATGTCCAAAGGATCTGTCTACATATATTTGTTCATGTAGAATAACATCTTATACTGGGGGGCATTATGAGATTATCTCAGAGCAATACTATGAGATTATCATAGCAGAGTCTTATATTCTGTTATTGTGGGGTTTGAACTGTATTCAGCTTATTTGACCACTGTTTCAGAAAACTGTAAGAGCTCACTCTAACTGGTAAATACCCTACAAAACTGTTTTACAAAGCTGACAGTGTGGCTGTTTTACTGATAACTACAGTAAAGGGTTTCTCATTCTTTTTCTCTTTTCTTCCCATTCTTTTTCCGTTTGCCTTATTTCAGGGGTGGGACGCCTTTTTTCTGGAAAAATTTATAACATCATTCGCAGACCATACAAAATTATCAACTTAAGAATTAGCCTGCTATATTTGGTCAAACACTTCATTAACTCACCCCTAATGTGATGGCTGGAACTGTGGTTGCCTTGGTAGGGCCAGACCAAATGATTTTATGGGCCTCCTGGTGTGGCGCAGTGGGATAATGCACTGGACCACAAGGTTGGTTTGAACTGCAAGGTCGGCTGTTCAAATTCATTAGCCGCTCCTTGGAAAAACCCTTCACAGGGTTGCTATGAGTCAGCACCAATTTGAAGGCATTAACAACAACAATATGGACCAAGGACCGGGCATTCCCCACCCTTGCCTTATTCTCTTTCTTCTGCCCTGTGCCATAGGATTTGACGGCATTGGCCAAAGAACTTCGAGCAGTAGACGATGTGCGACCACCTCACAAAGTGACCGACTACTCTTCATCCAGTGAGGAGTCAGGGACAACAGATGAAGAAGATGATGATGTTGAACAAGAAGCAGCTGATGAGTCCACCTCAGGACCAGAGGACACCAGAGCAGCGTCAGTCCTTGGTGGATTTTAGAGAGGATGCGGGTGTTCCCTCCTAGCCGCCTTTCCACTTGGGACCAGACAGTTTTTCCTAGACATAGGTTTCCATGAAGATTTAACATTCACTTATGGATTAAGCTATAGCCAGCCCTTGTGTTTTTAACCCCTTGTCTTCATTTGTAGAACATCGCCTTCCCTCAGTACCCCAATATGTCTTTCCTTTTTTTTTTCCCTGTTTAATTTCAGACTCTGATAAAAGGGAAATTTCAGTTGGGTTTTAACTTCTTTAACTAAATAGTCCAAGTTTTTTCTCAAAAACAGAGTTAAAAAGCTAAGCGCTTGCTTCCCTTATGCCTTTATGAGAGTATCCTTGTCTTGTGGGATTTGGGCCCTTAACCTCCTGCGTTTTGTCTCAGTAGGTCATCTCTGAATTTGAGCAATGGTGAAACAGAATCGGTGAAAACCATGATTGTCCATGACGATATAGAAAGTGAACCTGCCATGACCCCGTCCAAGGAGGGTACTCTGATTGTCCGCCAGGTACTTATGTCTTCTCCGTTGTCAGAGGCTGAGCTTTTCCTGTAGTCATTAACCCACTTGCTCATCCACTCACTCATGCTGTTTCTACATCATCATCTGTTTCCATGTTAACAAGTCCCAGAGAGAGGGTAGAGTGTCCGGGGGCTAGGGAGGCAGGCGTGTGCTGCATGCCAAGGTTAGCTAGCAGTCTTCCACCCCATACTGCTGCTGCTCTGCATGTTTTGCGGCAGCCCTCATTCAAGCACCACGCTGAGTCTCACAGTCTGTGTCTGAGCAGTAGAAAAGCCACAGGGAGTCCTTCAACAGACTCACAGAGTGAGGAAGCAGAACCCACCGGGCCCTTAGCAGAGCAGCCATGCTTGCTCTGAAGAGAGCTTTTCAACTCTAAATGTCTGCAGTGCTATACCAGGGGGCGAGCGAGGAGCCAGGAAGGGCTTTATCATGGTCTTCAGGGAGAGCCAGAGGGGTTGGGAGGTCTCTCTTGTTGAATAATTCAATGCATTTCACCCAGATATGCTCGGTTTGGATTACTGAGTTGAACAACTGTCTGTTCATTTCTAAGCTTAAACTTTTAAAAAGGGTGATGTTTCTTTATTTCATTAGCCCAGGGCACCAATCTGGTATTTGGAGTTTTCCCTGAGTGTTTTGTTGCCATGACAATGTATTTGGATGGAAAGTGGGAAGAACATGGAAAAGACCAGGATTCAGAGAATCAACAAGGGTACTTGCTAGTTCTAGTTAGTGTGCTACACAGAAAGATTAAAAAAAAAAAAACTTGAATCATAGCTTTGGTAACAGAAGCCAGTGTAGTAGATCATAAACAGATTAAGCACTCACTTTTGAGATTGTGGGGCCACCAGATGAGGTACTTTGAATTGCATTAGCTCCGTTTAGGCGTTCAGTGAGGATGTGGGAGCAACTCAGGAGAATTTCCGTTGGATTTTCCTTGAGGTTGTAACTGGATCGGAAAGCCACACAACACCTTCAGCAAAATCAGTTATCAGTAGGGTCATAGGCTGTTTCAGCAGCACTTGAGCGAGACAAGTGTGCCTGTTTTTTCTGCAGACTACAGTTGACCAAAAGCGTGCCAGCCATCATGAGAGCAATGGCTTTGCGGGTCGCATTCACCTCTTGCCAGATCTCTTACAGCAAAGCCATTCCTCCTCCACTTCCTCCACCTCCTCCTCCCCATCCTCCAGCCAGCCGACACCCACCATGTCCCCACAGACACCCCAGGACAAGCTCACTACTAATGAGGTATGTCTCGCACCACAGCTGGCTGCTTTCCGAGGGTTAGACCAGCACTGCCTAGTAGCTAGTTTGCAGAGGAGATCTTTCCAATGCCCCTCGCCCTCCTCTCCCCAGCCTGCTTTCTCCTGTCACCTGCCTTTCCCCCATCCCCTGAGTAACATGTTTCAGATCTGCATACAAATCCCTTAACCTTAGATCAGTTTCCCTCCAGACTTGCCAGTTCACTATTTACCTTTCTCTAGACAAGTTTAGTTGCATGGCTTTCTTTATTCAATTTATCTTTTAAAAATATGAGTCGAATATTGGCTGTGTTCTCAGACCCATTATGTATTTGACATGAAATTCTTGTAGTCATTTGTGGAATCTGCCTTTTCTTTTTGTTTTTTTTTTTTTTTTTCCCATTTTATTTTTTTGTTATTATTATTGTAAATCCACCAAATAAAGTACAGGAAAATTTGGTTAAGCAGACTTTGGCCTTATCTGGCCAGAGTTGTCTTGTACTGGGTTCTCCTTCAAAAAGGGCTGGATTTCTTTTTGCTTTTTTCGTTTTGCTTTTTGAGGGAAGGACTGTTGGTTGGTTATGCTTATCTGCCTTTGCCATCCCTATTCAAAGGATTTCTTTACTTGAGATTCACAATCATTCAGTTTTAAGAAAAGGCCAGATGCTTTGGGGGGAAACATAGAACGTTAGGATGATAAGCAAGAAGGGCAAAGATCTGTGAGTGCTTTTCATGTAAAACTTTGTATGGGGATTCCTGTGTGCTTATTCAAAGGCTTGACTGTGGTACGCGGCCTGGGTGCCAGAGGGGTGATATTTGGGACCGGGGTATGCCCAAACACAGTGCCAAACACTCCTTGAGCACCCCTTAGTGAAACTCGTGATTCTATTTCATGGGAGGTCTGGACTAAAGGTGTCTCCCCAACAGTTGAGCGAAGTTGAAACTGACATGTAGCTTCAGCCAGTTGAAAACATGTAACTGCCCACCTGCTCCTGTTTTGGTTCCCTTGTTAGAAAGAATCAGAATAATCCTTTCCCCTTCAGGAGCCAGGGGCAAGTTGACTGCTTCCAAGGCAGGGTCGGCATCAGATTGGCCATCGGCTGGATTGGCCGCTGACTCATGGTTCTGGGGAGGGGAGCCTGCAAGGAGGCAGATGTGTCAGGTGAGATGAGCGCAGCCTGGTGAGCTTAGGCGGGAGGGGGCGCAGGAGAGTGAGGACTCCCAGGTGCCATGGGTGGAGGCAGGGGCTGGGATGGCACCAGACCAAAACCACTTATATCAGACATTTTCTTTTTTTCTCCCTTGATAAATCTCACCTACACTCACATCCCTCCTTATACTCATATTTTAAACTTTGCTCCATTTTGCTCTGATGTGCAGTATTTTTACTATAACCCTTAACTCACTAAACTGGCAAGTTTATTTTTTCTGTTTGTTTTGCTTTAATTGTCATTACATTTTCACTTAACAATTTGTTTCACTTTCTTTGTGGTTTTTTGTTTTGTTTTGTTTTGGTTTTGGTTTTTAGTTGTTTTCTGTTTTAATTTTTTGTTTTGTTTTTGTCTTAAGTTTCATTATTAACCAAAACACTAGAACTCATAGAAAAACAGAAGGATATGCTTGATTTTGTCGTGTGCACCTGTCACTAACGAGCTCTTGTGTGATACGGGTTTGACAGTTAACGTCTCTTAAAGGATGGAAGGCAAAGCTTCTCTAGTTTTTCTGGCAAGAGACTCAATGTAAAACCAATGACTTCAAAATTCAGATTTGCCAGTCCTCCTGCATAAATGCATTGGATTTTTTGTGTATGAGATAAAGTTAGAGATTGGTGAATTGAGGTCAAGACATTCAGCCTGCTTTTAGCAGTTTTCCTCATAATGATAAATTTTCTAAAACTGGAAGTCTTTAGATTGTATTCATAGTTTGCAACATTTCTGTTTTGGGGTGGTAAATTCCTGTCTCAGAAATGAAAACTCTGCCCCTAGTTCCAGGTTGAATAGCCTGTCGTCGGCTGTGGCATGCCCACACAGAGGGTCCTTAGTGCATTTTAATTTTATTTTATTTTATAGGGGGGGGGATGATGTCAAAGGTGCAGGGACTATGTAGTGGGAAATAGTGTAGCACAGAAGTGAGTTAAAATGCTTTTTATGTTCCTCTCTTAATGTCATTTGTATTAATAAAATTGAAATTTACATTGCAGACTCAGTCCGCTAGTAGCACACTCCAGAAACACAAATCTTCCTCCTCCTTTACACCTTTTATAGACCCCAGATTACTACAGATTTCTCCATCTAGTGGGACAACAGTGACTTCTGTGGGTAAGTAAAGTAGCAATAAGAAAGCAGCTGAAAAAGCAGGCGTCACTCACTTTGAGTTGCTCTGTAATTGGCGGAGGCGTGGCAGGGTGGTGGTATGCAGGCACAGACTCTGGGTGTAGAAACTATTCCCATCATGCTTGTGTTACCTTATTTGCAATGAACGCATAGTCAGTTTCCTTTCTCCATGTACATTTCTTACAGATTTCTTTTCCTTAATCAAGTGATGGTTCTTGCTTATAAATACGCACTTGAGATGAATTGGCGGGTGGAGGGAGACATGATGTTTGTGTGTGTAGAAAATAATTTCAAATGTGCTATATTTTAGTGGGATTTTCCTGTGATGGAATAAGACCAGAAGCCATAAGGCAAGATCCCACCCGGAAGGGCTCAGTGGTCAATGTAAACCCCACCAACACTAGGCCACAGAGTGACACACCCGAGATTCGTAAATACAAGAAGAGATTTAACTCTGAGATTCTTTGTGCTGCCTTATGGGGTATGTATCTTGCTGTTACTCTCTGACCCTTTTAAAATTTTTATTCTGAGCAATGTGGGTTTGAATAGTACTCTGAGGATTCTTTTGTTAATAGACAAAATGTTAAGACTTTCTATGTGGACCTTTTTCCTTCTTGTCTTGGCTCAGTCAGAGAGCTTAGTATGTGCGTGTACTGTGTCAACAGTCAGATGCTGTCCGATATTTCTTCATGTGAAGAAGTGAAAAGATGAGACAGGCATTTGGTCAATCAATATTCATGGGGAGAATGAAGAAGCTCATTGAGAGGTGTTTTTTTTTTTTTTTAATGTTTCAATTTGGATTTTTTCCCTTGCTCTTTGTAGTTTGAGCCAACATCTAAACGAAGCTTTTAAAAGCAGTGTGCCACTTCCCAGAAATCTATGGAAGAGGATCCCTGAGCTGCCCTTAAGTCTTCAATACTTGTGTTCATGATGTTGTTGTTATGTGCCGTGGAGTCGGTTCCGACTCATAGTGACCCTGTACAGGGTTTCCGAGGCTGTAAATCTTTATGGGAGCAGAAAGCGTCATCTTTCTCCCACGGAACAGCTGGTAGTTTCAAACTGCTGACCTTGCGGTTCACAGCCCAATTCGTAACCATGTGTTCATGTAGCATCTTTCAAACTTAAGATGCCACAAGAGGGTATTTCTCGAGAGATTGCTGTGCACAGACCCCAACCATCTTGCCTCCCGAAACTTGACTTTCCATAATTTCGAGTTATTCCATGTCCCTGACTCACTGATTTATTTTCAGTATATATATGTTGTTGTTAGGTGTCATCAAGTTGGTTCCAACCCATGGTGACCTTGTATAGCGTTCCTGAGAAGCAGCTGTTTGTGCTGCCAACCTTGTGGTTCAAACCGACCTTGGGGTCCAGTGCATTATCCCACAGAGGCACACCAGGGCTCTGTATACATACAATTTTAATCAAGGGCTGGCTACTTTTAGCCAGTTACCTAAAATGGATGTCCCTATAATAGTAGCTCAGGACATTTCCCCCACAGCATTCCAGCTTCTTGTCTGGATTTGATAATTTGTTGCAATGATCACACAGAACTCAGTCACCATACTCAGTTATGGGTTTTTTGGGGTTTTTTTTGTTTTTTTTAAGGGAAGCTTTTAACAGGTCATAAAGATGAGGTCACAGGACAGCCTCACTTTGAATCTTGACCCCTTAGTCTGGCCTTTACCATCCTCTAGCAGTGTTACAAAGCTCTTTTGTTGTTCTTGTTGTTAGGTGCCATCGAGTCAGTACCAACTCATAGCGACCCTGTGCACAGCAGACTGAAACACTGCCCGATCCTGGGCCAACCTGACTATTATTGCCATGCTTGAGTCCATCGATGCTACCACCTGGCCAATCCATCTCATTGGGGGTCTTCTTCTTTTTTCTCTTGCCCTCCACCTTATCAACCATGATATCCTTCCCCAGTGACTGGTCCCTCCTGACAGTATGTCCGAAGTATGATTGACTAAGTTTGGCCATCCTGGCCTCCAAGGAGCACTCTGGCTGACTTCTTCCAAAACAAATCTTGGTTCTTTTGGCAGCGCATGGCACTTTCAATATTCTCCTCCAACACCGTAACTCAAAAGCAACAGTTCTTCTATAGTCTTCCTTATTCACTGTCCAGCTTTTGCATCCATATGAGGTTATTGAAAATACCATGGCTTGGATCAGGTGCACCTTAGTCCTCAAGCTGACATCTTTGCTCTTCAATACTTTAAAAAGGTCTTGTGCAGCAGATTTGCCTAATGCAATACGTCCTTTGGTTTCTTGACTGCTGCTTCCGTGAGTGTGGATAGTTGATCCAAGAAGCATCAAGTCCTTGACAACTTCAGTCTTTTGTCCATTGATAAAAATGTTGTTTATTGGTCCAGTGGTGAGGATTTTTGTTTCTTTACATTGAGATGTAATCCATACCTAAGGCCGTGGTCTTAGATCTTCATCAGTAGATGTTTTAGGTCCTCTTCACTTTCAGCAAGCAAGGTTGTATCGTCTGCATATCGCAGGTTGTTAATGCGTCTTTCTCTAATCCTGATGACACGTTTTTATTCATATAACCCAGCTTCTCGGATTATTTGCTCAGCATACAGGTTGAATGCGTATTGTGAAAGACTACAACCTGTCATACACCTTTCTTAATTTTAAACCATTCACTGTTCCCATATTCTTTTCAAACATCTGCCTCTTGGTCCATGTACAGATTCCTCATGAGCACACTTAAGTGTTCCAGAATACTCATACTTCACAATGTTGTCCATAGCTTGTCATGATCCACACAATCGAAAGCCTTTGCATAGTTAATAAAGCACAGGTAAACATCTTTTTGATATTCTCTGCTTTCAGCCAAGATCTATCGGACATCAGTAATGCTATTTCTTGTTCCACGGCCTCTTCTGAATTTTGCTTGAACCTCTGGAATTTCTCTGTCAATGTATGTTTGCAGCCGTTTCTGTATTACCTTTAGTAAAACTTAACTCACATGGGATATCAAAGATATTGTCGGATGATTTCCACATTCCATTGGGTCACCTCTCTTTAGAATGGGCACAAATACGGATCTCTTTCAATCAGTCGGCCAGATATTTGTCTTCCAGATTTCTTGACATAGATGAGTTAGTGCCTCCTGTGCCGCCTCACTTTCTTGAAAGTTTTCCATTTTTATTCCATCAATTCCTGGTGGCTTGTTCTTTTCCAGTTCCTTCAATGCACTTTGGACTTCCTCCTTCAATATCACTGGCTCTTAATGATATGCTACCTCTTGAAATGGTTGAACATTAACCATTTCCTTTTGGTACAGTGACTCTGTGTATTTCTTCCATCTTCTCTTGATGCTTTCTGCATCATACAATAATTTGCCCAGAGAATCTTTCAATAATGAAAGTCAAAGCTTGAATTTTTTCTTCAGTTCACCCAGCTTGAGAAATGTTGAGTGTGTTCTTTCTTTTTGGTTTTCTGATTCCAGATCTTTGCATATTTTGTTGTAATATTTGGCTTAATCGTCTCGAGCTGATCTTTGAAATTTTCTGTTCAGCTCTTGTACCTCCTCATGTCTTCCATTTGCTTTAGCATGTCTACGCTGGAGAGCAAGTTTCAGTGTCTCTTCTAACATCCATTTTGACCTTTTCCTTCTTTCTTGTTTTCTTAATGACTTTTTGCTTTCTTCATGTATAATGTTCTTGATGTTAGCGCACAACTCTTCTGGTCTTTAGTCTTTAGTGTTTAATGTGTCAAATCTATTCTTCAGATGATCTCTAAATTCAGGTGGGATATATTCAAGGTCATATTTTGGCTCTCGTGGGCTTGTTTTCATTTTCTTCAGCTTCAGTTTGATTTTGCATTTGAGTAATTGATTGTCTGTTCCACAGTCTGCCCCTGGCCTTGTTTTGACTGGTGATATGGAGCTTTTCCGTTGTCTCGTTCCTCAGATGTAGTCAATTTGATTTCTGTGTATTCCATCTGGTGAGGTTCATGTGTGTAGTCTTTCTTATGCTGTCTAAAGAAGGTATTTGAAATGAATAAATCATTGGTTTTGCAGATTTCTATCATGCGTTCTCCAGCATCATTTCTATCACCAAGGCCATATTTTCCAACTACTGATCCCAACCTTTACATTCAAATCACCAGTCCTGATCAATACATGTTGATTGCATGTTTGATCAATTTCAGATTGAAGAAGTTCATAGAGTTGTATTTCATCCTCACTGGCTTTAGTGGTTGGTGCATAAATTTGAATAATAGTGATATTAACTGTACTTCCTGTAAGCACATGAATATTATCTTGTCACAGACAGCATTGTACCTCATGACTGATCTGGATATGTTCTTTTTGACAATGAATGCAATACCATTCCTCCTCAATTTGTCATTTCCTGCGTAGTAAACCTTGTGACTGTCAGATTCAAAATGGCCAATACCAGTCCATTTCTGATCACTAATGCCTAAGATATCGATGTTTATGTGTTCCTTTTTTTTTTTGACAACTTCCAATTTTCCCATATTCATACTTCATACATTCTGTGTTCCAATTTTCAATGGATGTTACCAGCTGTTTCACTTCAATTTGAGTTGTGCCCCATCAGCAAATGAAGGTCCCATGGGCTTTACTCCATTCGCGTCATCATGGTCAACTTCTCTTTGAGGAGGCAGCTCTTCCCTAGTTGCATTTTCAGTGCCTTCCAACCTGAGCGGCTCATTTTCCAGCCACTTGACAGTGTTTCTCTGCTATTCATAAGGTTTTCAGTGACTAAATATTAGGAAGTAGTTTGTCACTCCTCCTTCCTAGTATGTCTTCGTCTGGAAGCTCATCTGAAACTTGTCCACCATGGGTGTCCTGGCTGGTATTTAAAATACCAGTGGCATAGCTTTCAGAATCACAGCAACTCACAGGCCACCACAGTATGACAAACTGACAGATGAGTGGTGGACAAAGCTCTTTTAGGGCTCCTAGTAAATGTCCTGGAGTCCTGGAAACCCCATACAGGAACTGACTTGAATGCACTTAACAACAACAGTGGACACCTGGTGTGGTGCTGTAGGATCAGCACTGGACTGTGAACCACAAGGTTGGCAGTGGTTCTACCAGCTGCTTCTTGGAAACCTCACACTGAGTCGCTATGAGTCAGAACTGACTTGACGGCACTTACCAACAACAGCAGTGAACTCGGCTATAAACCTCAGCCCGTTCATCGGGCCAGCAGATTGAGCTCCTTACTTCAGTGCTTGGAGGCACCCCACTCTACAAGTCAGCCTCCCAGTTTTACTTCTCCGTGGACTGTGAAGTCCACCACTCTGTTTGGTACTGTGGCTCTTGGTTCTGTTGCTGCTGCTCCTCTACCCCTCCTGGGTTGTTCCTCCAGTGTCACTGTTTTCTGTTTCTTGGATCTCAGGGTCCAAAGGATATGGTGCACTCTTGGCTTTTATTCCGTGATGGTAGCGAAAGGATTTTTGGGGAACTGCTAAGTTCATCTGCTACTGAGATGGCTTATTGGATACCCATGCTAGAGTTGCACATTTTTACAGTCACAACGAACTCTTGACAGTCACTCATAACTGAATCATCTAATCCATCAGCATCTCCCCTTGCTTTCTCTTACCCAGACCCATCAGGAAAAATGTCTTTAGTGTGAGTTTATGGCTGGAAGAGACATTAAATAATTCATTGTACCACACTCCCCATGTCTACCCCACTCACAGTCAACCAACTCTTTCTTTTTTCCCTTTACCCACTTTAATCTGTTTTTAAGGATGTATGAAATTCTACCTCTTTAGAGTTTTTTAATTCATCCATTCCTCTCCATTCCCACTGCTACCACCCAATTTAGGCCTTTGTTATCACTTACAAGTGACAGATGTTCGGCTGTGGACTGCTTTGAATATTATTGTTGTTTTGTTGTGTGCCATTGAGTTGATTCCAACGCATAGCATCCCTGTGTAGGGTTTCCAAGGAGCAGCTGATGAGCTTAAACCACCGACCTTGTGGTCCGGTGCATTACCCTACAGCGCCCACCAGGACTCCTTGACTATAGTTAATGTCATATTGCTCCCACTTTCTATGAGTCCTCAGTTGCTTCCTGGTGCCTGCCAAATTATAGTTTTTTTATCGTGGTATTTTGAGCATTTTTCAGTTTTATTTCCCAGCTCCCCATTTATGTACAGAAGTTCTGTATCTTAGCTCAACTAAATTTTCCTTAGTGTCACCTAAACCTTGCCATTTCACTCTGACACTTGGATTTTCCACCTAGAATGTCAGTCCTCTACTTGCTGGCCTGCCTCAAATAGAGCGTCTGCCCTTAAATGCTTTCAGTTTTCTTTTCCACCTCTATGTTACCTCACCTTCCTCTAAGCTTTCCTTTTAACTTTCTCTGCCACTCTGGTTGCTGTTGTTAAGTGCCGTCAAGTTGGTTCTGACGCATAGCAACCCTGTATAGGGTGTCCGAGGCTGTACTGCTTTACAGGAGCAGAAAGCCTCATGTTTCTCCCATGGAGTGGCTGTAACTGCCTACCTTGTGGTTGACAGTCTGATGGTTATCTTAGAGAATCACCACATTCTTTGCCACTCATAGGGTACCTTATTCTGACTCTCACTGCAATATTAGTGTACTTATTTCTCCTTTTTATAAAAGGGTATGAGTTGTCTTAGCCTTTGTGTGTGTATGTGTATGTTCTCTGCACATAGTAGATTCATAGAAATGCTTGAAGTGAATATTATAAGATAGAGGCAGAGACTTATTTTTTCAGTGGTAAGGCAGGATACAACCATGAAGTATTTCTGTAACAGTAAAGCAGTCTGGGTTATTGTAAGTGTCTAAATTTTTTGTTTGGAGTTGAGCTAAATTAGAGATCTATGGGGGCTCAAATGGTGTGTAATCGTTTGCTAGACCTTGAAGTGCATTTAAGTTTGGCTCTGTGTTGAGAAGAAAATGGCGTTTCCAACAGAGAACCAACATTTGGGGCTAGTTGGGCAGGGCAGGCAATATTGATATCTTAACACTGAAGCCATTAACTACAAGGTCCAAGAATTGTGGACACAGTTCTTGGGCCTTGTAGCTTATTGGCTTCAGTGTTAAGATTAATACTCTAGGAGAAAGGTGTCTGCAGAGATAGATCTGAGAAAGAAGAGGATCTCTGGGGAGCTGCTAAGTTCATGGAAATGATGCCACTATGACAAATCCAAATACAAGAGGAATTTAGAAAAAAGGGAAAAGAACCTAGATAGTTCTAGAAGTAGCAGAGATTGAGTAGATTGTGTGAAAACTGAGGGAGAAGAGCTAATGAAGCATGGAAGGCTGGCTGAGGTTAGGGTGAGTATATATACAGGATGTCATATGTGGTATAGAAGAGTTGGCAGTAGGGAGAAGCATATAGATGCAGGGTTAATGTTAACAGACAGGTAAACATCAAAGCAGGTAGGTAGGGCAGCCTCAGTCCTGTTGAAGTGGATTGGATCATGAAGATCCTGTGTTGGGCAGAGTGATGATACCTACAGATCAGGAAAGATCTGAGTAGCTAGCATTGGTTGAGCACTGCTGTGTGCCATGCTGTTAGAGCAACCTTCAGGTGAGGAAAGAACATTCCTAGAACATTCTGGAGTGATAAAATGCACACCTTTGTATTTGCCAACCACTGGTAGATAAGTTAATTCTTATATGCCTTCCTAGAAAATGTCGATAGGAAGTTGTTGTTTGTTTGTTTTTTTTTTAAATCATTTTATATAACAGACTCCTCCCCCCCTTTCTTTTTAATGACCATACATTTTTTAATATGGCAGATTTTTCCCTGTTGGGAAACAGCATTTTTCAACTGCTTTTTTTTTTTTTTAACATAAAATGTATCCATTGTTACATTCATAATGAATTTGCCGTACGTTACCTTGGTGCTCTACCTATAATATCATACTCTGTCAGACTATAAAAAAAGTTTTCAATCATGGACTGTAGCAGTCTTAGCCATTTCTTACACTTTCAGTTCTTAGAGCAGGTATCATACCTGTGAACATTTAGAATGGCCGGGATGTGGAGGGGCAGACTATTGTAAGCACTGCAAATTTTAATTGTTTGTAGCAGCTAGCAGTTAAAAAAAACATTGAATAAAAAATTATTGTGATGTGTAACTCCATTTTTTCATAGGTCCGTAATTTTCAAGATTGTCATTTTCTAATGACTGTATTCTTTTGACTGTTAGCACTTGGTACTTAAAAAAATCCTCAAAGTTCTTGGAAACATAAAGTAGAGAATTAGAAGGTCAGCTGTAAATGCCAGAACATCTGCAGTTTTTGCATATGAGGGGCTTCAGAAAGTTAGTGGGAAAATAAAGTTAAACTGTTAAGAATTTTTTCCACAAACTTTTTGAAGTCACCTTAAATATGAAGAGATTTTGTAGCTTTATCTTTGATTCCTTCATTTATTCTTAATTGTAAAATACGGACATACATGCTTCCAAGGTTATCTAGTTTTGGAAATTACAAATAACAGATTCCAAAAGCCTCTTGTTTTTTAGTTGTTATTAGTAGATTGTTGACACAGGTGTCTCTTAGCTGCTCGATACTGAAGATTGACAAGGGAAGTACCGAAGTAGGATACAGAGAAGAATTTTGGGATGGGCTCTTTGGCAGCATCTCTGTCAGTGACTTTTTCTGCAAGTGTACTTTTAATCCGTTTTAAATCAACTCACCTAGGTATGTTGGGGATGCACTGAATATGTGGCACTAAGCATTGGACTGCGAACCAGAAGGTCATTGGTTCAAACCTATCAGCTGTTCCCTGGAAACCCTATACAGAGTCACTATGAGTGAGAATTAACTCGACAGCACTTAACAGCAACAAAGTCTGCATGCTTAGGGGGAGGTAGGGCAACATCAGAAGTGGCCAAACTCAAATTTATATGGAAATCATTGAGGTTTTTATATATGTTAAAATTTAATTTCTTTTATCCTAAAGATGGGTTTTTAAGAATGATTTTTTTTATTAGCAGTAAGTAATGACTTGATATATATGTATGTGTGTGTGTACATATTGAGGAGTCCAGGTGTGGCGCTTCAGGGTAATGTTTTGAACTATAAAGTTGGTTTGAACCTGTAGATTACCTCCTTGGAAAGTCTATACAGGGTCGCTCTGGGTTAGAACCAACTTGGTGGCACCAATAACAACCACAACATGTTGTTATTGTTATGAAGAGCTTTTTGCTTATTAGAGCAAGAAGCCATAAAAACTGTAAGGCTATATATGTGTTCTGTTGCAAAGCTATGATGTTACCTGATTTTTAACAGTATTTTCATAGTTCTCCATTATAGTAACCACTAGCTACATATATTTTTTGGTTTGTTTTGTTGTTCAGTCATATTAGCCACATTTCAAGTGCACAATGGAGTCCTGGTATATATAGCGCTGCTCCTTGGAAACCCTGTACGAGGTCGCTGTGAGTCGAAACTGACTCAGTGGCACTTAACAATAACAACAACTACTCAATAGCCTCATGTGGCCACTGGCTACTGTATTGGACGTGTAGGTGAAGAACATGTCCATCACAGCAGAAAGTTCTATTGGATAGAGCTAGTTCCAAGGTTTCATATTAAAAAACCTTAATTATTACAGATGACAAAAGAAGCCATATGCATATTTGTATATGTTTTTTGTCCTTATGTTATTCATAGAAGTACTTTTGAATTGTGTCTTAGAGAGTTGGTACAAATTTCTATATACAGATTATTTTAAAAAGTTACTCTGGATGGGAAGCAGGTAGATGATTCTTCCCTTTTCTCCAAAATTCCAGAGTCTTCCTTCAAATTTTCTGGAGCTGTGTCATAGATAATGTCATACTCTTAACCAACTATCTTAGTAAAATAATGGTAGAAAGCACTTCTGGTGCACAAGAGGTGTAACTGGAACAGAATGCACAATGGGGCACTTGTAAAACGTGAACTGTTCCTACAAGGGACAGAGACAGAGACCTGCATGGTGTGCCTAATGTTAGATTTCTAATAGGGGATTTGGATCAGACCAGATCGAAAGCTCTAATGCCTGTCTCTAAATTCATCATTTTGTTACATTTCTTGTCTTTTTTGGGGACTCCTTGTATGGTCACAGTCCTGTGGATGTATTTGTAACTGTGTACCTGGCACTCTGTTACTTGGTGCAGTTTGTAAGTCAAGTTGGTATAGCATAAGCTCTAAATGGCCCACTTTCCCCCCAGGCCTTCAAAAGGTACTTCTAGTTGTCTCACAAAGATTGTTGAGGTAAGTACTGTCCTCCAACCTATTCAACACGCAACAGGCACAGAGCTGAGAGGGCCTAGAAGGGGGGTTCTTTTGTTACCTTCACAGTGCTTGAGCTGTGTCTCTCCAAAGAGGGTGTGCATGCATGTATGTGTGTGTGTGTGTGTGTGTGGTAAAAACAGATCACGTGATTCAAGAGAGAGCATCCTGTTTGTCCCTCTCGTTCAATCTTCATGAATATACTGAGTGAGCAATTATTTAGTAATTGCAGAAATCCTTTATTAGCTGTTTCAGTGAGTTTAGTAGCCAGGGTGGGGAATCAGTACCAATGTATGCTTTTGCATAATCCCCTAGAAATTGAAGGTAATCTGTGTTGCGAGTTACAGATGTGGTTTGGTGATAAAGGTCATAAATGACAGCAACAATGATTTGGGGCAGTCAGTGAATAATGAAGAGGGGGTAGTTTGTTTTTGACCTTCTGCTGCCAGGAGTGTGCCCTCGTTGAAGATGTGGCATGAGTGTTTTAGGGAGAGTGGGACTGTTTTGATCCTCAGAATCTAAGAATTTAGAGGCTGTTGTAACCATTTCAGTGAGCATCTCTATCCTTCTGGTATAAGATCATAAAAGTCTGTGAGGAAAGGGAAAGGAGGCGATAGGAAAGAGGGAGGCATTATTTGGGCTTGGTGACTGCTGGAGCCCTCATGAAGAGTTGTTGATGGGGAGAGGGTTTAGGCAAATGTTGGAATTTCCATAGAAATTGGTAGCGTGTAGACAAGCTTAGAGACAGGGTATGGGATTCCAGTTCCCAGTTGGTTCAGAGGTTCTAACAGAGCAAAAGTAGGGGTGTGAGTCTTCAGAAGATAGGAGACATCCGCACTGAAGAAACAGAGACTATGCCTGGGACAAGGAAGGAGACCTTTGGTACAAGAACTGGAGAACAAAGGGAAGACCAGGATAGCACCATAGTCAGGCGAGCCCAGGCAGGCCAGGTGAGGTCACCTGTAAAATATGTTGAGGAAATTGAAGAGCAGGAGGACCAAGGGTAGTTCTTTCTTTGAGGGGATTGCTTGCTGTCTAGGGATGCACTGGTTAAGCGCTTGATTGCTAATGGCAAGGTAGGCTATTTGATCCCACCAGCCACTCTGCAAGAAGAAAATGTGGCAGTCTGCTTGTGTAAATAGGTCGGCCCTTTAATCCTATGAAACAGTTCTAATCTGCCCTTTAGGCAACCGGTTTGATTTGTTACGTATCTGGTGATCAGTCATTAAGTGCTTGACTGCTAACCAAAGGGTCAGCAGTTCGAACCCACCAATGACTCCATGGGAGAAAGACATGGCTGTCTGCTCCAGTAAAGAATACAGAGTAGCTCTCTCAGTCTTAGCGCCGTCTAGTTAGAAACCTCCAAGCCATTGAGAACCGAGTGGAGGGAGAAGCCGATGTACTGTCTGCAGCACGAAAGAAGAATGATAAGGCAGAGGTCCCAGTAAATGCTAGCGTGTGTGCCCACGGAAGTCACAGCAGCAGGAATGGGGGTGCTGGAAGTCATGACACTGGTACAAGTTGACTCATGCTACTGTCTAGAACTTCTGTCTCAGTGGGTCTAGAACTTCCATCACCATTTGACAAACCCTAGTGGGCATAAACAATTTGTGCTCAATTGCTTACCTGAAAGTTGGCAGCTTGAACCCACTAGCCATTCCGTGGAAGACAGACCATACCCTGTCCAGGGAGGCAGTGACACTAGGGATGAAGGTGGAGACGATGACAATGATGTGGATAGAAGGAGCGGCTGGGGACTCTGGATTCAAGGAGGGAGAGGGGCTGTTTGCTGGCAGGGGTGCAGAGACAGGTGTGTGGGGGTGTACCTTTGGTTGTTCGATGATGCATGGAGGGAAACGATAGGATGAATGTAAAGATAATGTTCACACATGTAAACTAACACATAATTCACAATAAAAACTTAAAAAAAAAAAGAAAGAACTGGGGGAAAACTGCCTAACCAAAATCACAGTCTTCTTAGGAAAGCTTCAGGAAGTACCATCACAACATTTATTTAATAAAATGATTAAATAAAGTAAAACAGTCCAGATACTACTACTTGTAATTGGGTCAAAAGAATTTAAAAACAAAATAATATGTTTCGGGGCAGGTAGGGGAACTACAGCAAAAAAAAACCAAGCTACTCAATGAGAATAGCACAGCTAGCTCATTCCTGAAGTTTTTGGTCAGAATAAAAAAATTGATGAAGCAAGAAGTAAGGCTGTAGTATCAATTGAAGGTTTGACTAAATCTCTAATGTGCTTAGCATGTGGGGAATCTTTTAACATTGTGGGGGAACTGAGGAAGAACTGGAAATTGATGGATTATCAAAGAAAGTGAGGCTTCTTCAATGTTCGATTATTATTGTTTTGAAATATTTGTCCGTCACCCTTCTAGATCATAATAATGATGATTTGGTACAAGTTTGGTTGTGATAAACTGCAGTCTTTTTTAGTTCGCCCTTTCCATACAAGCCAGCAGAACATAAAATGAGGCTTTTTGTGTCCTTTGAAACAGGAGTGAATTTGTTAGTGGGTACTGAGAGTGGCCTGATGCTGCTGGACAGAAGTGGCCAAGGGAAAGTCTATCCTCTTATCAACCGAAGACGATTCCAACAAATGGATGTCCTTGAAGGCTTGAATGTCTTGGTGACAATATCTGGTAAGGCACTTTCTTGGTATTTGTTTATTAAAGCAGAGTCTATAATGTTTTAGGACTATGACTACCCAGACGTATTTTTAAAAACTGAGTGCTTTAAAGTGATAAATTGCATATAGCTCATTCTCGGATGGTTATGGCTTCATGGTATGCAAGTGCAGCATGGTTTTATAGTAGTGTGGTGGGAAGGGGAATTCTGCCAGGACACTACGCATGCTAACACTCTGCCTTTTCTGAAGAGCCAGATTGAAGAGAATGTTTGTGATTCTTCTGTAGTTGACATCTCCTACACAGGCCACACTATGCTGGGCACATGAGGATAACAGCACTTGTTAGGTTTAATTAGGCTCAGGTGTGGTGCTGTAGGGTAAGCACTGGACTACTAACCACAGGATTGGATGTTCATACCTACCAACCGCTCCTCAGAAACCCTATACAGGGTCACTATGAGTTGGAATTGACACAATGGTACACACCTACAATGTCTGGCCAAGCATCCACCTCCTCACACAGGACTGTTACATGGAGAAGGAACTAATAAAGTATTGTGTTAGATTTTTTTTTTTCTTCTTCTTCTTTAAACAGTTAGCACTTGATAAAAGCTTATTCTTTTTTAAAAAACATCATTTTTCTGAGTTAAAATATGAGGGGGCTTCAAAAGGTGTGCGGAAAAATGGAATCAAGATAACAGAATTTTCCCACAGACTTTGGAGTGCCCATGGTGCTTTTGTAAAAAATTTAGAAACTATGTCAGAAAAGCAACTCGGAAAACGGCTTTCAGTCTATTGGGCACCCAGCACAGCTCAGCCAATATACACCTAAGGGGAAAGAACATCTAAAATACTTAATGACTGTTCAGTAAACAACATTCTTATCGAGAAAAGAGTGAAGTTGTCAAGGTCTTCATTCTTCTTGAATCATCTATCAACACTCATGGAAGCAGCAGTCAAGAGATCAAACGACGTATTGCATTAGGCAAATCTGCTGCACAAGACCTTTTTAAAGTATTGAAGAGCAAAGATGTCAGCTTGAGGACTAAGGTGCACCTGACCCAAGCTATGGTATTTTCAGTAACCTCATATGCATGTGACAGCTGGACAGTGAATAAGGAAGACCATAGAAGAATTGATGCTTTTGAGTTAGGGTGTTGAAGGAGAATATTGAAAGTGCCATGGGCTGCCAAAAGAGCTAATAGATCCATGTTGGAAGAAGTGCAGCCAGAGTGCTCCTTGGAGGCCAGGATGGCCAAATATAGTCTATCGGTACTGACTCGATGGCACCTAACAACAACAACAACAACAATTCAATACATAGTCGGGAGTGCGGTGGTTCCATGTGATAAGCACTAGACTGCACACCACAAGTTCCACAGTTTGAGCCTGCCAACTGCTCAGTGGGAGAAAGATGAGGCTTTCTGCTCCCCAAAAAGCCTTGGATACGCTATACAGGGTCACTATGAGTCTAACTGACTTCACGGCATGTAATAACAGCCACAGTGCAATACTTCAGACGTAGAGAGAATAATGTGCCAACAAGGTACTTTAAAACAATATTAAAATACACTGTGGTAGATAGTCAGGGTCCTCGCCTCCATCTCCTGATCCAAAAGCTGGGGTGTTCACATCCCCACCGGCTTTCATCTTGTACCGCTTTGTAGGTACCCACGTAGCCTGCATTTTCCTGCCATTAAATAGCCCTCAACAGTAACCATTTCATACGGCTTCAGGATGTTTTCTGAAATCTGTGCCTTAAAGTTTATTCTCTCATCTCCTGTGAACAGTCTCGAGTTTTTCGTATCCTTTCCTCCTGTTAACATTTTGAGAAGATAACCCTAGTAGCTTACTTTGCCTTTGGACATGTTCTGGTTACATAACTCATAATTTCTTAGTAGTTCATATTGTTGCTAGGTCAAGTTGTAAGAGTTTAAATGAGCCCTATGCAAGGAGCTCTGGTAGCGTAGTGGTTATGAATCGATCTGC
>NW_006408668.1:2988956-2991376 GCF_000296735.1 Chrysochloris asiatica | reverse complement strand
AAACCATGTGGTTGTCAGATTCAAAATGGCCAATACCAGTCCATTTCAGCTCACTAATGCCCAAGCTATTGATGTTGATGGGTTCCATTTCATTATTGACAACTTCCAATTTTCCCACATTCATACTTCGCACATTCCACGTTCCGATTTTCAATGGATGTTTACAGCTGTTTCTCTTCGTCTTGAGTTGTGGCCCATCAGCAAATGAAGGTTCTGTGCGCTTTTATCCCCCGAGCTTAACTCTATTTTCACATCATCATGGTCAACTCTACTTTGAGGAGGCATTTTTTTCCCCAGTCGCATTCTGAGTACCTTCCCACCTTCCGGTCCTGTATCTGACAATGTTTCTCTGCTATTCATAGAGTTTTCAGTGACTCGTGATTCGGAAGTAGTTTGTCACTCTTTCTTCCTAGTCTGTCTTTGTCTGGAAGCTCATCTGAAATCCATCCACCATGGGTGACCCTGCCAGTTATTTAAAATTGCAGTATTAGATAACTTCTATTAAAGGAGCTATGTGTGGTCAGGGACCTCTGTTTTTAGCCATGGAACCTACGTATATAAGAGAATCAAAGCAGCTTGGTCAAGGTGGTCGTTAACTATAAGTTGAGGAAAAGATTTGTTTTCCTGCTGCTCCTCTGGTGTAGAACTTTATGTAGAATTCTAGAAATTACTGCCTCTGTTATACGGCACTTAACAACAACAGCAACAACGTGGGAGTGATGTGGACTGCTAACCACGAGGTTGGTGGTTCAAACCCACCAGCTTTTCTTCAGAAACCTCATTCAGGGTCACTATGAGTCAGAACTGACTCAGTATCACTTAGCAACAACATTGGTGTCATGAGTTATACATGGGACTGCTGACCCATCAGCTGGCGAAGCTCTCTGGCTATCTGCTGTTGTAAAGATTTGGAATCTTGGAAACCTACAGAGGCAGTTCTACTCTGTCCTAGGATCAGAATAGACTTGATTGCACCCAGTATAGTGTATACTTGCAGATCAGCAAATAAAAGGTTTTGGTGCTCTGCATAGAATCAGCATCTTGGAGTAGTCATCTGTGTCCTTCAGTCTGTGTTAGCTCTGTGCAGGACTTGGCAGAGCTGCACGGATGATGTCACTTTTTTCTGTTATGTGGGAAGCTGTTGCTTGATGAGTCGTGTCAATATCCTTTTGAAGAGAAATTATGCCCTCTCGACTTGAGGGTGGTATGCTTGGCATTGTTCTTAATTATCAAATACTTGCAGTCTAAGAAGATTAGCACCATTAGAGAAAGTACTCATGATGGGCGTGAGATGATGTGAGTTGAATCCAATGCAGCATTGAGAAGGATGAGAACAGCCTGATAACACGTTAAAGAGCTGGAGAAGGCAACATGGAGGCTTCATCTCTGTCAACAGTGAAGTTTGCAGGGACCACTAAGTTAAGGGTTCCTTGTCAGTACTGATCTGTGGTGTTCTCTCTCTTTTTTCCCCCAGTAAAATATGAAAGAATCAAATTTCTGGTAATTGCTTTGAAGAGTTCTGTGGAAGTCTACGCATGGGCACCCAAGCCATATCACAAATTTATGGCCTTTAAGGTATACACCAAGTATATTTAAAAGTGGTATCAGCCATGTTAGTTGTTAGGCCAGAGCATAACTGTAGAGATACTGAACAGTTACCAGTTGAGACTGTAAATGGTATTATATATCTTTGGAGTCCTGGTGTAGCGTTGTGGGTTAATGCGCCAGACTGCAAAGTCGGACTGCAAGGTCGGTGGTTCAGTCTCACCAGCTATTCCTCTGAAACCCTGTACAAGGTCTCTGTGGATCGGAACCAACTCAGCGGCACTTAACAACAACAACAATGCATAACTATCACAAAAGAGGCCATGTTTAAGGCCCTGTTTTCTTTTACTTCAGTGTAATTCATTTAATTCCCTGCTTTCCAGTCAAAGTGAGCAGGAGAGAGCTGAGTGCTGGGCGGATTCTGATCTGTGTCCCAACACGACAGCAGAGGGAAAGACAGAATGCCACTTTCACCCTCCATTGAATTTAAACAGATCTTCTACTAAAGTCATGAATATGGATCAAGAGTTAAAAAAGTTTTGGGTAACAAAACAGTACTCAGCAATAGAGAATTTTAAGGTATAGCTATATCATTGCAAATAATTAAAAATTAAATGTTAAAAAAAAATGACAATAAACTAGAAACTTGCACTAAATTTCTTAATTTAAAATGGTATTACTCTGACGTTCTTAAGTGCTATTGAGTTGCTTCCTACTCATTGGAACCAAGGAGCGACTAGTGGATTTGAATCACCTACCTTGTGGTTTGCAGTCTTGTGCTTATCCTACAGCACCATACCAGATCTGTGACCTTAAAGGTCATTGTTGTTGTTATTGAGTGCCATCGAGTCGGGTCCGACCCATAGCGACCCTGT
>NW_006408668.1:2983428-2988856 GCF_000296735.1 Chrysochloris asiatica | reverse complement strand
CAGGGTCAGCAGTTTGAAACTACCAGCGGTTCCGCAGGAGAAAGATGAGGCGGTCTGCTCCTGTAAAGATTTATAGCCTCAGAAACCCTGTGTAGGGTCGCTGTGAGTCGGAACCGACACCACGGCACATCGCAACAGTGCGACCAGCCACGGATTTGATTGAAATGTGTGCACTCTCAAGTTTATTTTTTTATATGTGCTAGATTTGCTTGCATTTCTCTAAATAATGCTTTTGGTTGTTAAGTAAAAAAAATTTGCTGAAATGCAAAAATTTCCTCTGCTGTATCGTGCTTAAACTGAGAAGATAACTGCAATTTCAAACTTGAATGTGGGTGGGTAGCTTTTGAAATTGGAGGAAAAATTAGGAACCTGCTGCTAAAAATCGGTTAAACATGATTTTGTAATCCAGTGAAACCAGACAGTCCAAGGAGGGGCAAGAGCCTGCTGCTATCAGAAATAATTTGTGATTTTCTTCTCTGCATTCTTGCCCTCTTCAATAACTTTTAATGTTCTTCACAACTATTAAAGTAATACATGCTGATTGAAATGTTCAAAAATAGGAAAAAAATTCAGGAGAATAAAACATGTTTTTTTTCTAGCACACAGATAACTAGTGTTAACATTATATAAATCTGTAAATCTGTCTCATGATACCAGAATAAAACACTATTCAGAAAATCATTTGGCCTTTACACTCAATATTATAATGAACATTTTCCCACTTTAAAAAATTTCTCAAAACTCATTAAAGTTGTATTGAGTTATAAGACACATGCTTACTAAAAGGGCCCATATTGTACACATACAGTTCAATATAGGATCACAAAACCAATACATCCATGTAGCCCCTCTGCCTGCATAAAGCACTGGCATTCCTCTCACCCCAGAAGGTCCCCATGCTGCCTCAAGCTACTCCTTCTGTTCCCTCTCCTTCCCCAGAGATAACCTCTGAACTAAATTTATATAAATGGGAGCTTATACTTCTATGTCTGGCATCTTTTGATGTATTTTGTTGTTTGTACCAGAAGTCATTCATTTTTACTATTAATGTATGTTTTAAGTGCCATCGAGTCGGTTCCCACCCATAACAACCCTGTCTAGGGTTTCTGAGGAGGGACTGGTGGGCTTGAACTGCTGACGTTGTGGTTTGCAGCCCAGAGCTTATCCTACAGAGCCATACCTATACTTCTATGTATGATGACACCCAAATTTATTTCTCATTCTACTCTTGATAGACGTTCATGTTACTTCCTCTCTGAGACTGTTATGAACAGTGCTGCTGTGAATGTTCCTGTTCATGTACTTGGGTACTCCCAAGTGACAGTGTAGGATAAGCACTGAACTGACGGTTAACCACAAGGTTCAAACCCACCAGCTGCTCCTTGGAAAACCATTCATTGTTGCAATGAGTTGGAACCAACTCAATAGCACTTAACAACAACATGCATGCTCACATTTGTGGTGAAAGAGAAATTACTTTATCATACGTTGTTGTTGTTGTTAAGTGCTGATGAGTCGGTTCCGACTCAGAGACCCTGTATAAGGTTTCCAAGGAGCCGCTAGTGAATTTGAACTACCAACCTTGCAGTTGAAACTGACCTTGCAGTCTAGTGCTTTAACCTGTAACACCACACACACCAGGCATGCATAGGGTAGGGTATGAAAATACTGGCAGTTCCCAGATTATGACTGAGTTCTAGTTTCTAAGTCTGAATTTGTACCTTCCCTAACATCAGTCAAGTAGTGCCTTAGTATATAATATACTTTACTATACTAAAATACATTGAAAACAACATTTTCCAGGTACACTAAAACAACTTTAACATAATGATACAGTAGTAATAATTATTATATTTTGACATATATTGCAAAATAGCTCCTGTGTAGTAGTATGAACTATTGTATGTGTCTCAAAGTTTTAATAAATAAGTTTGATGTGGCAGGGGATCCCTAACTCAGGGACTGCCTACATTCAGTTTTAATAGATAATATTGAACCTTTCCAAGCAACTTTAACAGTTTACACACCGATTTATGAGGTTCCTAGTTTCTCCACACCTACCATTGGTGAATGGCAGCATCAGTGGGCTCAAGTGTGGCAACCATTGTGAGGTTGGCCCAGGATCGGGCAGTGTTTCGTTCTGTTGTGCATAGGGTCGCTATGAGTCAGTACTGACTCGATGGTACCTAACAACAGCAACAACCATTGGTAACCAGAGTCCTGATATAAGCACTGTACTGCTAGCCTCAAGGTCGACAGTTCAAATCTACCAGGCTCTCCTCAAAAACCCTATACAGGGTCTCTGAGTCAGAACCGACTCTACGGAACAACCACCACCACCGGTGTTTTAACAATTGGTGTCTGAAATTGTATCTCTGTAGTTTTAGTATGCATGTTCCTATCGACTGTTGGAATCAAGCACCGTTCTATGTCTGCATGGCAGTCTTTTGGGAAGCACCAGCTCTTGTTTCTTGTCCATTTTTTCTGTTGGGTTATCTCTGTGATTATAGGAATTTGCTAGGTATTCTAGCTATGAGTGCTAGATTTGCTCCTGTATGGGTGGTTTATTTAACCTTTTTGTTTCCTCATCTGTCAAATGAGTGGTAATGGTGACTATAAAGGGTTTTGACAATCAGGTGCCTGAAGAGATGTGACAGCATCTGGGAAACGCTACTCTATTTTTGTGCTGTTATTGTATTCCTTTGTGGTCTCCTGACACCACTCATCTCATTAAATGGGAGAGTTCTTTTGTCTCTACTGTTAATAAAAAGATCACTTATTTTGAACATGCATTTGAAATATTTGTATTTATTTTGCTAGGCAAAAAGGATAAGTTACGGGTCTATTATTTGTCCTGGTTACGAAATAAAATACTTCACAACGATCCAGAAGTTGAGAAGAAACAGGGCTGGACAACTGTAGGGGATTTGGAAGGATGTGTACACTATAAAGTTGGTAAGTCCTAGGTGGGTCATACGGGTTGTGTGCTTTCTAAGGTTTAATTAGTATTCCATAGAGCTTACAATAAACATGAATTAGGTGTCTGTGACTGTAATAATTAAGGTTTTGTGTCAGCTTGGCTGGGCCAAGATTTTCAGTGTTTTAACCGTTAAGATGTAGTAGTAAAATCCCCCACAATGAGATGTAATCACTTTCATTATGAGAGCAGCCAATTAATTAAAAGGAAGTTTGCTCAGGGGTGTGGCCTGCAACACTTTTAATCTTAGAAAAAAAATCAGTGGCGAGAGAAGTGAGTGGGGAAGGAAGGACCTACTCCCACCAGGAAAGAAGAGCCAGGAGTGGGGTGCGTTCTTTGTACCTGTGAAGCCCCCATATCCAGGAGAAAACTGATGTCAAGACACATGGAGAACTCCCAGGAATGTTGGGCCTCCAGAGGCTGAAAGGAGACCTTCCTTCTGAGCCTGCACTCTGAATTCGGACTTGTAGCCTCCTAATCTATGAGGACATGTGTCTGTTTGTTAAAGCCATCCACTTGTGGAACTTCAGTTACAGTGGCTCGTATCTCATGTTTAGTCTCTAAATCACCTTCTAATTCGGTAGTACCTACACACTGGCACTGTCTTACTACTGTACGTGCATGTGTAAGCCTAGCTTCCAGTTTGTTCCCGCAGCTTGCTCACTCATGTCGTTCATCTCATTAGAGAATGTTTTCACCTCTTCTATTTGGCAGCTTGACAGCCCACATTCTTCTCTTTAAGATGTGGTTCAGGATAACATCTTTAAGAAATCCTTGCCTAGCCAAATCCAAGGACTTGGATTCCCCCTTTCCACACTCAGCGTCTTCTTTATGTGGACCATTCTGGATCCTTGGCAGTAGCTGGTAGAACATTTGAGAGTTTTGACCTAAGGAAATGCTAACTTGTCATTTTGCATTCTCTGAACTCTGCAGAGCTGCTGTGCTGTTCACTAGCACATTAAATCCCAGGGTTACAGAATTACAGACACTTGTCCTTGCCCTTTAATGTCATGTAAATATGCCCTCACTTTGAAACTACTCAACAAATTCTTCATCATAATCACCATCTCCTGATACACAGGCAGTTTAAGAAGATTTCCTGAGTTTTCTTACACTAAAGCAATGGGAAATAAGAACCATGTGCACCTGTTCCAATTTATCTACAAATTCAACTCAAAGACACTCTTAAGAGCAGCTCTTGTATGTAATCCATGGACCTGCCTAGAGATGAGTTTAGCTAGCTGGTCACTGACATTTCATGCAATTAATTGTTTGTTTTTTCTTAAACAAAACCAAGATACACTTTTTTGTGTGTATGAAGAAAAAAAATCAAAATGCTCATACTAATGATGGGAATTAAGCCGAAATTATGGGTCTTAAAATGAAGATTCTAAGGTAAAGATGATATGCATTGATTGAAACAAGGTCGGCAGTTCAGACTTAACTAGCTGCTCCCTGGAAGCCCTGTACTGGCTTGCTATGAGTTGGAATCGACTTGACGGCTCTCAACGACATTGAACAGATTTGCCATAGTTAGCTCCTCTGCTCCTGGAGATACTATAGACCTGACATTGAACATCATATGCATGCTGTCTGTTCGGGACTTGCAGCTCCATAGTTAGCTAAGGCTGAGCCCCACAATAGTCATAGGAATGGTTTTAAGTGATTCTGGATAAAGTAGTACTGACCCATTAGGATTTTCTGAATTTATATAATCGCTTTGTTTTGTTGAGGTTTGACTAAAGTCAGTCCAGTCTCAGATTTAAGGAGACAGCTCATGACTGCTGACTATACCTGTAGCTAGCTCCCCAGGGGAGACATACCGAGCTTATCACCAGAATAAAACAGCCGTCTTAACATACCCAGAAGGAATCCCAGCATTTTCTGGAGATGAGAATTTGTAATATCATCAGTCATTATCTTTGGGCTTTTAGGAATCTTTCTTTTCCTTCAGTTTATCAAGACCCCTGCTATACCTACCACCAAGCACAAGGGACTGTTTAAATTTAGAATGATTAAATAAAATTTAAAACAAATTTCTTAGTGGCATTGGTACATTTCAGGTACTTACCAAACCTGTATTGACAGTGCAGATTAAGAACAGTTCCATCATAGCAGAATTTTCTATTGGAAATATTTATGCCAGTGATTTATTTTGACAGTAGCAAAATCTGGATTATTAAAAGGAGCATTAGGTTAACAGGCCATCCTTCAAGTATAACGGAAAGATCAAATACTATTGCAATATTGTTGTTGTCAGGTGCCATCAAGTCAGAACCGACTCATAGTGACCCCATGCACAGCAGAATAAAACAATGTACAATCCTGGGCCATCCTCACTACCGCTGTCACACTTGATGCCATCGATGATGCCACTTGGCCGATCCATCTCGCTGGGGGTCTTCCTCTTTTTCTCTGACCCTTCATCTTCCCCAGCATGACATCCTTCTC
>NW_006408668.1:2962939-2978316 GCF_000296735.1 Chrysochloris asiatica | reverse complement strand
CAATAATTTCTTCAACATAGCCCCTAAGGCCATATTTGGGGGGCAAGAATGTAATGCCTTTTCCTCCAAAATGGTTACATTTACTTATTTCAAAAAATAGTGTGGATATTTAACAAAAAGGATAAGCTTCAGTTACTTAAAAAATTAACATATTTAAATTACCCGATTCCCCAGAGAAGCCGGAAGAACACAGTTACCATCTTTATTTTTTGTTGTTGTTTTTAAAAGCAGGGAAACACACACACAACTGTTATTGACTCAAAATAATGGGTTATAAAATTACTTTTCTGAGATCTGATTTTGATATCCATTATGGATATCAACGCAGCTTTAGCTTTGCTGGTTGCATCTCTAAGTGTCATCATATTGACTTCTGTTGTCTCATCATCATTATCCCAACCATGTGAGCTGTGGCCTTTGGCAACCTTATTTTTATAGTCAAAAAAAATTGAAGAGATCAGTATAGCTTGAAGTAGTAACTACAATGAATATACTGTGAATTCTGAATCTGTAACTATGAACAGTTGAATAGTATGTTACAGAAAGTCCTCATTCTCTGCTTTTATACATTTTTTGATTGGACAGACAATAAGGGCAGAGAATTCTTGGCATGGATGGGGGAATTTGGAACATGGCCTCTGGAAGGAAAAGTTTTCCAGAGGCTGATCCAAAGACAAAAACATAAGAAAAACTGGTTGTGGTTACTCTAGTATGACACAGTAATTAAATAAACTGAGTACATTGGTTCTCGCTTATCTAGTGTTTGTTGTTTATTGTTGTTAAGTGTCTTTAGGAGTCAGTTCCAACTTGTATGCTATTAGAAATGTTTTACTTGTTTCTTATTTCTCACTACTGCTCTCTCAATGACTTCTTTGCAGTCATTTGGAGAATTGTTACATAAGCCATTATTGGTGGATCTCACTGTTGAGGAAGGCCAGAGGTTGAAAGTGATCTATGGATCTTGTGCTGGATTCCATGCTGTTGATGTAGATTCCGGATCCGTCTATGACATTTATCTACCAACACACGTAAGAAAGAACCCACACTCTATGGTTGGTTGACTGGCTTCATTTTGTTTTCACTTTTTTCTTTACGCTGCTTAGTGAACTAACACAAGCAGGGATTCCTCACTTCCCCGTGGTGTGGGGGTGAGTATTTATATGAGACGCCATTTTCAGTAGGTTCCTTGTTTTGAGACAAGTAGAAATCCACTTTCCAAGTGCTCCAAAGCCCTTGCTTTGACTAACACGGGATGGATTTGGGGCCGTTGCTGACAAGTCAGAGGGTTCCTGGATTGGGAGCATGTCTATGTACATAACTTCTCAAATGGGGCCCACAATCACAAATGTTCCAGGGTCCATAGAGTATACAACCTGTTAAAGATAAACTTTGGGATGTATAGCTTGAGGGTTCTCCAGAATGTTGTATATTTGCTGTCCTTAGCAGCAGGAATCTGGTAGCAGTGCATGCACCATTGACAGTCTTGCTGGGCGCCTTTGTTGGGCTGGAAGTAACCACAAAGATGTTTCCCTGTACTGGTTCCTCCTCTCTAGATCCAGTGTAGCATCAAACCCCATGCAATCATCATCCTCCCCAACACAGATGGCATGGAGCTTCTGGTGTGTTATGAAGATGAAGGGGTTTATGTGAATACATATGGCAGGATCACTAAGGATGTGGTTCTACAGTGGGGAGAAATGCCAACATCTGTAGGTAAGTATCTCTCAGGGGAAAGCAGCGCAGTCTCAAAACTGGACCACTTTCTCTAAAGTTGCATATATTTACATATAATTGGGCTACAAACAGTTTACTAAAAAAATGCGGCAGTAAAAGATCACGGAATTTTTTTACGAACTTTTTGGAGCCCCCTTGTATCAACATATCTTCATAGCAGTTTATCTTATGTCAATATTTGTTTTTTCCTTTCTCATAAAGCATATATTCGATCTAACCAGACTATGGGCTGGGGAGAGAAGGCCATAGAGATCCGATCTGTGGAAACTGGACACTTGGATGGTGTGTTTATGCACAAAAGGGCTCAAAGACTAAAATTCTTATGTGAACGTAACGACAAGGTAATAATTTTCTTTTGACTTTTTCTTATTTGCCACTATTGTTTAGTGATGGCCTCATACCCTTAGAATTTGGTGTGAAGTCTTCCTTTGCGATTTTGATAGATTCTGAGATAAATTCATCAAAGGATTTTTAGAAGTAGCCCTGTAGACACGTTAAGAGGAACTTGGGATATATTTTGTTTTGTTTTTGCCTTGAGAGACTGGAAGTATTTCTCTGTAAGTCATCACATGTTGGTTTTATTTATTTTTTTCTGTTTTTAACCTCATAAGGTGAACTGTCTAGCTGTATTTGAATTAGGATAACTGAAGGTTACCCATAACCATTGCCATTGAGCCAGTTCTGACTCGTGGTGACCTTGTGTGCGCCAAAGGGATTTCAGTGTCTAGTTTCTTGGAAGTAATTGGCCAGACATTTCTTCCAAGATTCCTCTGAAATCTCTAGCCTTTTGGTTATTTTTATTAAGTGCCATCGAGTCATTTCCAACTCATAATGACCCTGTACAGGGTTTCCAAGGAGCAACTGGTGAGTTTGAACCACCAAGCTTATGATTCAAACAGACCTTGCAGTCCAGGGCTTTATCCCATAGTGCCATGCCAGGACACCAGAGCCTTTTGGTTAACACTGTTGATTTAGGTGAATGGGATGATTTTGTGACTGGAAGGAACTGCCCATGCAGTTTGGGGTAAATGGTTTCCCTCTCTCGATAGGAGTCTGACAGAGAAATAACATTTGTTAGTCTGCTTTAGAGCAGTAAAACAGTGCTGTCGTTGGCATGTCATAAATGCCCAACAATAGACATCGTTCTTATATGCAGAAGCACCAACACCTCCTGCAGCTGAGACCTTAAGGTGACAGAACCCCAGTTAAAGCCTCGGCCTTTCACAACTGCTCAGAAGCTACCCACTCCCTGTGAGTCCCTCCCACAACCAGCCTTGAAGTGGAGGGATGAGCAGATGGCCAAGTTCCTGTCCTGTCTTAGTCTGCTTTGGGAAGGGCATCTCAGGAGGAAATGATTTCTAACATGCCCACCATTCTTTCTTGCCTGCCCATCTGGAGAAAGGCATGTCTTACCAGCCAAAACTACAATATGTCTTTAGAAACTTGCCTCTTAGAAATACCTCCACCTTTTCCTCACACTGAAGTATATCATTCCTCCTAGCAACCATCCCATAGGTCAACTTCTGGGATATTAAACAAACAGATTTGACATGGGGAAGGAGGGCTACACATCTTTCTTTGGCATCTCTCCTGCCTTCCTTGTGCTAAGCACACACGCTCCCTCTCTGCCAGCTGTCTTTCTCCTGCAGGTTTACATCTCGTTTGCATCTTTCTCTTACATAACATCTCCCTAATCTGTTACCCGGGAAAGTCCATACGGCCCCGGACTGAATTTAAGATTTTGTCAGCTGTGTGGCTTAGATTTTCCCAAGTATATTAAATGTAGTCATAACTGTAAGATTTTTTGAATTTCAGACATTTAAATATGTTTATCCTTTTGATGTTATCTCTTAAGATTTAGTGGTACAAGGCACAGCCATAAAATAGATTACTTGAGTGATGAGTCAGATGAAGTAACTTATATAGTTTTGCTTAGTTGTTGAAAGGAGAGAGAAAATTAAAAATTAGATTCCTGAAGAATCCTCCCATGGCTCGTTGAAGCTTTCAATAATATCTTTTAAAAGATAACAGGTAGAGGTGGAAAGAAATAGCCCATTTTCAGAAACATCTTTTTCTCTCCCCTCCCTTTGAGTTCTCACAGTGTGACATTATACAAGAAGTTACCTGGCTAGTAAGCCTTCTGACTGGTTAAAGTTGACCCCAGTCCAGATTTTCTTGAGAAATGGCTCTTTGAGATTTTATACTTCCAGCATTTGGATCTGTTGAGGGAGGCTTTGGGTAACTTGACTGGGGAGCCCTGTGAAGCAGCATTGCCCCCTAGGAATGTGTTGTGTCACATGGTAAACAGCCTTCTCCTCTCTCTCTCTGTCCACAGGTATTCTTTGCCTCTGTCCGGTCCGGCGGCAGCAGTCAGGTGTATTTCATGACCTTAGGCAGGACTTCCCTTCTGAGCTGGTAGGAGCGTGGCCATCTGAGGAGTGCTGGCCTCCAGAGTCCTCAAGATCCTGAGAACTTGGAATTCCTTGCAACTGGAGCTCAGACTGCAGCAGAGCAGTCCAGGACAGCTGTGTTTGCAGACCTCCCACGTTGGGCCCTGTCTCTCCTTTCCTGTCTACTCCTCCTCCCAGTTGACCACCCCATTCTCTTCTTTTCCTTACTGAAAAATAAATCAAGGCTGCAATGCAGCTGGTGCTGTTCCGATTCGACCATCAGGTGCTATCAGTGTTTGGGATTGAGCATCAGACTAGAGCAGACAGACGCCTTTCCTTCAGCCCCAGAATTCCTTGTCTCTGAACGGCTCTGTTGTCTGGGTGGCTGAGTGAAGGTGGAGACGATGTACATGCTGTTGGTTTTATTGGAAGTCGGCACAAGGAGGTGAAAAGTGGTGATCTGGAAAGCGGTTTGCTGAAACAGAGAGCAGATTTAATATAGTAACATTAACAATGTATTTAATTGACATTTCTTTTTTTGTAATGTGACAATATGTGGACAAAGAAGAAGGTGCAGGTTCCAGAAGTGAATATTTATAAAATGTGAAAGTCACAGTTACTAGGATAACTTTTTTTGTGGGTGGGGCTTGGGAGGCGGGGTGGGTGGGTTTCAGGGGTGCCATTTTGTTTCTTGGGTTTGTTTTGTTTTTTTGGTTTTTTTTTTTTTTTTGGCCTGGCCAAGAACTCAAGTCATTTTCTGTGTACCAGGTTTAGCCTAAATCATGTGCAAATGGTTCTTTAAAAAAAATGAAAGAAAGAAAAAAGAAAATTTGTGCATTTTGTTAGATTGCCAGAACTTTGTGGCATCAAAGTATTAGCACTGCCTCAGCCTCATTGAAGGTTTAATTTCTGTTTAAACCTAGAAGTGCAACAACAGTTTTACCACAGTCTGTACTTGCAGAAAAAAGAAAAATTACAAACCACATTTATTTTTTATTTTTTTGGCCTACCTCATTGTTTGAAATGCATTAAGAGGTGGTTTAGTTTACGTTTTTGGAGGAAAACGTTAATATCTAATATAATCGTGATACCAAAACCGTCCAATTGAAGCTTGCCTGCTATTTTGCCACAAGTCTTCAGCAGGCACAAGAAAAATTATCCTTGCAGATGATGGGAGGGCAATAGCCTGATGGCTTTCTGATGCTGACTGATTGATGCAATTTGCTTTCTCAAGTTAGGAAGCCGAATGCTTCGTTTTTACCAGATTCACCCTCAGTGATTGATGGGCAACGGCAGTGGCCTGCAACACAGAGTTCTCCTTCTCCAATTCAGGGTTCAGTAGCAGGCAGGTGGTCACATTAGAATAGCCACACAAAACTGTGCAGTGTTGTATGAACCTTTTCTCGGGGTAGGGCTACTTCCCTTTTCTAAAATTGCAATGCACTAAAACTATTTTACGAATGTAGTTAATATTGCTTATTTCTAAAACTCCAAGCCCTGACTTTTCTGACTTTCACGTGCTCTCCTAGTCTCTTGTTGGTTTTTTGTTTTGTCTTTTAAACCAGTCTTAGTTTTAGGAAAATGTCTGTGACATTTGTAATAGATGTTCTGAGTAGTAATTTGTGTGATGGCATCATGGCCACCCCTCAGTTCCTCTGTGTATGTTAATCCCTCGATGAGGTAACTGTGCAGTGTAACGACTCTGACGTGTCTTCCTGTTTTCTTTTGTTGAGTTTTGAGTTGAGAATGCTGCATGGTGGCTGCCCTCAACTGTTCATTCACCAGATAGAAGCTTGAGCTTCCTTCTTTGTGGTTAACTGTCTTTTCTGACATTAAAATGGGAGATTTTTTTCTTTGTTTTGTTTTCCTCCAAAAATGTAAGTCATTGACACCTGTTTGCCAAGCCTGTACCCAGCTTTCTTGGCCCATTTGGCATCCATTTTGATTGCTATCATTCCCGTCCCTCTGGTTCAGCAGTTTTGCCAAAGGTTCTCCTTTGAGCTACAAAACTTTGGTTAAAAATACATATATATGTATACGTGTGTATATGTATGTATATATGCATATTTAGTGTGCTCACAGCAGCAGCAGCACAGCACTAAAACCCCATGCACTCACAAACACAAGCACAATGATGGTTACTGAGCACTCAGAGACCAGATGACAGAATACCTGACTTTTCTTGTGACGAGACAAGGAGAGAGAAACAGTAGCTTGCCCCTCACCCCCATTTGTATGATTCTGGAGCAGTGCTAATGCCCAAAGCAGAAAGAAATGGTTCTTTCTATTCATTTAGAGTTAATACAGAGAAGGCTGAGCAGTTCATCCCACCTTTGGAAGGACTTTGAAATAAGCCAGAGTTCATTTCTATAGGACTTCATTCAAAAGCAAGTTCCTGCTGACACTCTCCTCTACCTTGTGTGTATTTGCTCTGGTCAAATGCAATGTGCCACAGGAATAACACGGTGTCCGTAGCAAGAGAATAAAGAACCGGTGGCTTGTTTAATCCTGGCCCCCTCCCATGGCTTTAGAGAGAAGTGAAAGGTGAGCAGGTGTCTCTGAAGAAATAATAACATTTCTGATGCCAATAGTGAAAAATAAAAATGGACGAGATAGTGCGGCATCCTTGTCTGACGTTAATTTTCCACAGACGTACAGCTCTAAGCGTGGTAACTCAAGCGGTATTGTGCAGAATGCAAATGGTGTTTCATTGGAATGAACTACTGAGTGTTCAGAAACTGGATTCCCCTTACGAGGTCACAACAGTGGGGTTTGGCCTCAAGAATTGTAGCTGTCATAGTTTTCACACCACCAGGCACCCAGTTGGCAGTCTCTTGGTGTTTGAGTTGAACTTAATTGCTGGGCTTAATTACTGAAGCCAAACATTTGTCCTTGTAGGCCTGGGTTCCTGGTGATGCTCTCCTTGGCTGGTGCAGTCCTTGTTCCCTTCTTAAATAACCAACTGTTAAACCAGATGGTGTTGCATAGCTTGATGCAGGTGCCCCGTTAGGTTTTTCCATGAAAGACTGTGTGCTTTTGAAATTTCAGATGCTTTTGGAGAAGGAATGTCCTCCCCCCACCCCCGCATCCCCTTCTACAGGGTAGTAACTTTTCCACAGAAGTGCCAAGGTGGCAGAATTCCTAAAGGAAACAGTATTATGGTGAAGCTGTTAGCACATACGGAACATTGACCTCTCATGAAAGCAGTGCTCCTCAAAACAAAAACACCGATGTTGTCTCTAGGCTTAGTTAAAAGCTTTAATAAATAATACCTTTGTGTATTTAAACCAGAGTAACTCTTTTTGTACTGAGTGCGTGTTTTTACTTTTCTTCCTCATGCACATGTTATGTTGGAGAAAATGTTTACAAAAACCGTTTTTGTTTTTTTTACACTAATGTGCATCACATATTTATGGTTTATTTTTAAGTGATTTTTTTTTAATGGGTTATTTAGGTTTTTGTCTTAGTTATAGTACACTTTCGGTGATTCATAATCCCTAATTCTGCCAATTATAAATTTGCTAAATAGTAATACAAATGACAAACTGCATTAAATTTACTAATCACAGCTGCAAAGCAGACTGGTGGCAAGTACACACTCAGCCTTTTTCCCACCCCTCCCGCAGTGCTAACTTGTCTTCTGTGTATTATGAAAATTATTGTTGGCCCTCTCCCACCCTTTTTTGCTCCCTTAAATAAAGTAAAATTGACACCTATTTTATGTGGCCTGAGTTTCTAGTATGTTCTGATCCTTCAGAATGTTGGATGCCCATTGGATGCATACCTCCTTCCTCCCACAATGCCGCAGTCAGAGGTCTGGATGGGCAGCCACCAGATCCCGCCATTTCACATAAAGGACTCACCCAAAGTATCATCAGATGTGGATTATGAAAACTGCAAGCATTTGTCCAAAGATCTCAGAGATGAAATAGCTGGTGAGCTTTCTACTGCCACGTTCCTGAAGCCATTTAAATAGGCTTATATGGAGCTCTGGTAGCGTAGTGGTTACAAATCGGGCTGCGAACCTTAAGGTCAGCGGTTTGAAACTACCAGCCGCTCCGCGGGAGAAATATGAGGCTTTCTACTCCCGTAAAGATTTACACCCTCGGAAACCCTGTACAGGGTCGCTATGGGTCGGACCCGACTCGATGGCACTTAACAACAACAACAACAATCCATACAGAAGAAACGAGGTGGTAGCTTTGCAAGTCTAAATTAGATTGAAAGTAGCTGATTTCTCTAATGGGACAATTAAAATGCAGTTGACCCTTGAACAATAATAGGTTTGAACTGTGCCTGTCCAGTTAGGGGGGATGAAAGGGTGAGGAGCTAGTAGTAATAGGAGAGACCAACTGCTCATGTTGGAATGAGTAGCATCACTGAGCGTTTACTCACAACACTTGATAAAGTGCTGACAAGTTAGTTCTGAATCAGCGACTCTGCACAGGGTTTCCAAGGCTTTAAATCTTTGAGGGAGCAGAACGCCTCAGCTTTCTCCTGCAGAGCGGCTGGTGGGCTTAAACCATGGACACTGTGATTTGCAGTCCAGTGCTTGTTAAATGGTGCCTCATGCTCCTTGCTCAAAAACACTTCACTTTTTTTGTTGTTGTTAGGTACTGTTGAACTAGAGTTCACCCTAGTAACTAACATTCACCCATGCAGTTCAAACCCTTCTTGTTCAAGGGTCCTGGTGTTGAAGAGCGTTACAACTTGGACTGCTAATCACAAGGTTAGTGGTTCAAGTCCACCAGCATGTCTGCAGGAGACAGATGAGGCTGTCTGCGCCGATCAAGACTGACAGTATCAGAGACCTTTATGGATCAATTCTACTCTGCCCTCTAGAAGAGGCAACTTCTCAGTGGCAGCGACTTTAATTTGGTTTTAATTCCTTCATTCAAGGGGCAACTATAGTCCTTTCTCAAATGGTTTCATACCAGTCAAGTGGATTCAAACTCATCACTCTGTGTCTGCCAGAGTAGAGCTTGTTCCCCAGGGTTTTCAGTGGCTGATTTTTCCTAAGTACATTGCCAGGCCTTTCTGCCTAGGTGTCTTGGTGACTTGAACCTCAAACCTTTGAGTTGCACCTCTTGGGAAAAACCCCAAAAGGCAGCCTTTGAAATGAATTCCTTTTGAGATACTTTTTAAATTTGATCTTCCCCAAATGCTCTTGATGTTAAACATCAGTGCCAACCAGAGATGATTGGGTCATAAATGCTCCCTAATAATTGGAGTCTTGGTGTGGTACTATGGGTTAATGCGCCAGGCTGCAAAGCTGTTTCAACTGCAAAGTCGGCAGTTCAAGCTCATCAGCTGCTCCTCAGAAACACTATACAGGATCGCAATGGGTGGGAGTTGACTTCATGGCACTTAACAACAATAACTGGAGGTATTTTAATGTCAGATCATTGTGGATATGCCCGTGGTTTTTCGTTTGTTCCTCCATAGGCCTGGTAGGCATGATCCCATTTGGCAGATCTGTGTCACTCTTCTGCTCAGAGAATTTCCACAGCAGAGGAGGGCCACTGCCTCCTGTCCACTCTCGAGCCCATGCTGCATTATCATCAGCTGCAACGTGGTAATTAACTACTTTGTGTTTCATAATTTTTTAAAAAATGTTATTTCTCTAAGGTGAAACTAAAATTGTAAATGCCTAGGCCACCAGATAATATGTTTGTTCCTATATTGTGTGTTTTGCCACTGTGGATGATTAGGAATAAAAACTGGTGGAATACTGTTTTCCTTGGGACTTCATTTCATTCCTCTGGCTCCAGTTTTCCTCTCCTTTGGTTGTGGGGAGTGGGTGCCAACTCATAGCGACCCTGTATAGGGTTTCCAAGGCTGTAAATCTTGGTGGGAGCGGAAAGCTTCATCTTTCTCCCACAACACTGTTAGAAAGTCATTAAAAGGAAGCAACCAGAATAAACACACCTTTTGTACCCAACACTAGCTTTATGCCTTGGTATCAAATTAAAAGGTTGCAGTGCAATTGCTCTAGATACTCTACCACTTGTTTAAAAAACAATAATGCTAGAGGACGTCAATGTGGGCAGCTGCTTTTACTTATCTTTTATCTAGTACTGCTGTAACAAATGCCACAGTGTGTGGTTCTAACAGATGTCTCCATTTAGGCGCTGTTGTTAGGTTCTGTCAAGTTAGTACTGACTCGGTGACCTCGGTGACCTTATGCCCTGCCCGGTCCTGCGCTAATCTCACAGTCATTGCTGTGCTGAGCTCATTGCTGCTGCCACTGTGTCAATCCATCTCATTGGGGTCTTCCACTTTTCCACTGACCCTCCACTTTACCAAGCATGATGTCTTTCTCCGGAGACTGGTCCCTCCTGATAATATGTCCAAAGTATGAGAGATGAAGCTTGGCCATCCTGGCTTCTAAGGAACATTCTGGCTGTACTTCTTCCAACACAGATCTGTTTGTTCTTTTGGTGCGCCATGGTACTGTTAATATTTTCTTCCAACACCATATCTCAAATGACATTGATTCTTCTATGATCCTCTTTATTCATTGTTCAACTTCACATGCATATGAGGCTATTGAAAATACCATGATTTGGGTCAGGTGCACCTTAGTCCTCAAACTGACATCTTGAACACTTAAATAGGTCTTGGGCAGCAGATATGCCTAGTGCAATAGTTAATTTGATTTCTTGACTGCTGTTTCCATGAGTATTGATGGTTGATCCGAGCAAAATGAAGTCTTTGACAACTTTAATAATTTCTCCATTTATCTTGATGTGATTTATTGTTCCAGGTATGAGAATTTTTTGTTTTCTTTACATTGATGTGTAACCCATACCAAAGGCTCTATTCTTTCATCTTCATCATTAAGTACTTAATATTTCAGTCCTTTTCAGTGTCAGCAAACAAGGTTGTATCTGTATATTGCAGGTTGTTAATGACTCTTCCTACAATACTGATGCCACATTATTCTTAGAATCTAGCTCTTCAGATGATTTACCCAGCATACAAACTGAATAACTAGGGTGAAAGAATGCAACCCTGATTTTAAACCATTCAGTGTCTCCGTGTTTTGTTCGAATGACTGTCTCTTGGCCTATGGACAGGTTGCTCATGTGCACACTTAAGTGTTCCAGAATACTCTTTCTCTCCAATGTTTGTTGTTAAGTATCGTGGAGTCAGTTCCGACTCATAGTGACCCTACACAGGGTTGCTGAGGCTGCAAATCTTTATGGGAGCATAAAACCTCATCTTTCTCCTGTGGAACAGCTGGTAGTTTCGAACTGTTGACCTTGAGGTTAGCAGCCTGATTTGTAACCATTACGCTACCAGAACTCCTTTCTCCAATGTTTAGGAGGCTAGAAGTCTAATTTGGGGTGCCAGCTTTGAAGGCAGCCCTTTTTCTTTTCAGATCTGTGGGCAGTCTTCACGTGAGTTAGCATCTCCCCACATCTCTGCTTGCTAGTTTGTGATTAATTTCTTTTACATACTTTAATCTGCTTTATATCTCGAAAGAGTTTGACTGAAGACGCAATCTACACTAACCCTGCTTTATTAACATAACCCATTCCCAAACGGAGTTATAATCTCAGGCATAGAGGTTAGGATTTACAACATACTTTTGAGGGAACACAATTCAACCTAGCTAGGGAATCAAAAGTTGGTTAGTACGTAATCTTAATGAAGAATGAATGTGGTCAAATACTAGGTTCTCATTTCTAGCCTCTGAAAACTCAAAACCAAACTCAATGCTATCAAGTAGTTTCTAACTCATAGTGACCCTGTGTAGGGTTTCCAAGGCTGTAAATCTTTATGGGAGCAGGACACCTCATCTTTCTCCCTCTGAGCAGTTGGTGGGTTTGAACTGGTGACCTTGCTGTTGGCAGACCAGTGCTTATCCTACAGTGTTGGCCTCCTTTACCTTATCCATGTTTGTAACTTTTTAGACTCTGGTATTTGCCTCTGCCCTGCCTGACTTTAGTGCTGCAGCCAGCCTATTATACCTGCTTAGTACCTGTTGGTGTGGCGCTGTGGGTTAATGCGCCTGATGCAAAGTCCTTTGAACGGCAAGGTCAGCTGCTTCTTGGAAACCCTAGACAGGGTCGCTATGGGTCGGAACTGACCCGAGGGCACTTCACAAAAACAACAATACCTGGTTAGGAGCCCTGGTGTGGCACCGTAGGATAAAGTGCTCAACCTCAAGGTTGGTGATTCAAACTGAACCAACTGCTTGCTGAGTCGGAACCGACTTGATGACAAACAGCAGTACCTGATGACATAGGTGCCATCAAGTCAGTTCCAATTCAGAGTGACCCTGTCTAGGGTTTCTGAGGAGCGACTCCTTCAGTATCACACCAGGACTCCTCACTATTTTTGTCTAGATACAAAGCCTGCATGTGAATTGAAATCCTTTCTCAAACTTAGCAAACAGATCCTTAACAACAAAACGAAACATGTTGCAGGCACTTGGAAATTCCTGATGGTTTGTTTAAATAGCTTGAAATAAAAATCTTGATGTTAATCCAAGAGCAAACCAGAGTTCCTATGTCGTGTAGACTTGTAAGGAAGTGAAGTGGTCTAGCCCCGTCCCAGGAACGAGGCAGAGGTGCTTTACCCAGCTGGAACCTACCATCTCACAAGCCAGCAGCCCTGCCTGTCATTCCAGTTGAGGATTTTAATTGCTGCAATGTCTGGTGCTGGACTGCAAGGTCGATTTGATCTGCAAGATCGGCGGTTCAAGCTTACTAGCTGCTCCTCAGAAACCCTATACAGGATCACTATGAGTTGGAACTGACTCAGCGGTACTTAACAACAATGACAGATGGCACCCTTAGTTCCTCAGGCCTATCTCCTAGTTTTGGAATCCTGGTGTGGTGTTGTAGGATACAGCACTGGATCACAAGGTAAGTTTGAACCACAAGGTTGGTGGTTCAAACCCAACAGCTGCTCCTTGGAGGCCCTATGCAGGGTCTCTGAGTTGGAACAGATTTGACAGCACTTATTTTCTTGGTCATAGTTCAGTTCGAATTAAGCATTCCAGCAAAAAATGACATAAAATGCCTTTTCATATTTTAATGTAAGTTGTAAAATTCTAGTACCTGGCCCACCGTGTATGATAAAGTTTTGTGAAGGGATGTGGATAGGTTTTGAGCAAGTCAATACTTCCTTACATTGGTTAAGAAATTGGTCAATGCTGTAGCATCAGCATTGAACTGGGAACCACAAGGTCAGCAGTTCAAATCCACCAGCTGCTCCTCAGAAACCCTATACAGGGTCTATATAAGTCGGAAGTGACTTGACCCACGTAACAACAAAATAGCCTTTAGAAAGCATGATTAGCTTGTCCACAATAAATGGCATTATGCAGTTACATTAAAATATACTATTCATCCATCCAAGGAGTCCCGATGGCATAGTGGGTCACATGTGGCTGCTAACTGCAAGGTTAACAGTTTGAATCCACCATCTGCTCTGCAGGAGGAAGATGAGGCTTTCTGCACCCTGAAGATTTACAGCCTCAGCAACCATGTTTAGGGTCGCTCCACGGAGTCAACTCCACAGAACGCAACCACCACCAGAATCCATCCATTTAAGTGTATTGTTAAACGATCTTTATCTTCATCACGGAGCTGTGCATCCATCCCCACAGTTAAGTTTACAACATTTTATTACCCAAGAAGAGATCGTTTATCCTTTACCATCCCCTCCCCTGCAGTTCCTCACCTTTCCAAACCCCTAGCCATAGTCAACCACTAATTTATCTCTGTCAATGGATTTGCCTATTCTTGGATAGTTTATATAAATGAATTCATACTATTTGAAGACTTTGGTAACTGGCTTCTTTCACTTAGCATAACATTTTCAAGGCTCGTCCATGTTGTAGCATGTATCAATATTCCATTCCTTTTTACTAGAGAATCCTTGGTTGTTAATCCATGTCCCTGTACTTGCTTTCAGCTTTGGGACCATCTGCCTCACTAACAGCTAACTAGACTCCCAGCCTCAAACTAAAGCTATGGGAGTTAATCTTGCAGCCTTCGGGGGGGGCGGGGGGGATGGCGGGGAGAGAAGGGACTCCAAAAAGTAGCTTTAGAAATGGATTCCTAGTAAGATGCTTTTCCAGTTTGATCTGCCTTCCCCCACAAATGACCTTGATGTTAAACACGAGACTCATCATTACTGTTGTTAAGTACCGTCAAGTCAATTCTGATTCATAGAGACCCAGTATAGGGGTTCTGAGGAGCTGCTGGTGGATTTGAATTGCTGACCTTGAGGTCCAGTGCATTATCCTGCAGTGCTACACCAGGACTCCAGAGTCATGAGAGGTCAGTTGCTTTGGGTACCTCTGTCTCCCGCTGGACCTGTCATCAGCACGCTGAACACAACACCCCCACTGTTCAACACTGCAAGTTTAAAATGGAGAGACTGCAGAGAGCCTGTGTCGACATCTGCAGCAGTCCCAAAGATCTGACGAACTCATGCCCATCCAGTCTACTAATAAGTGAAATTCGGAGTGGTGGGGAACAACAAAAAAAAATCTCTAGTGAGGCTTGCCTGTTCTCACCAGCACCGAGACACTTCTTCAACACTGACTCCTGGAAGGACTTGTGATTGTCTCCTCGACCTTCCCTTGAGGGTACACCATTGAGTAAGTTTAGGCATTAGTACACTTCTGGGAACTTGGTGACATTTTGTCAGTGTAAAAAATTGAGAAAGCACTCTGTTCTGAGCACAGTCTTGGTTAACTATGATGCTCCACTGGGGAAACACAAGGAAGTTCTCTAAACAGATAACTGAAGATGGTGCTTTGTGTACTCTGGCAGCTAAGGAAGAGCCTTTAATAGCAGTGCAGAGATTAAAAAATTTGAAATAACAGCACGGCTGTCAAACAAGCTGGTTGGGACTTGGACTGGTTGGTATGGATAAATTGTTTCTGAACATACTTCCTGTCAATCACCTTGCTTGCTAAAAGTAAAGAACACTTAAAATGTTTCCTGATGAAGATCAAAGCACACAGCCTTCAGTATGGATTGCATCTCATTGTAAAGAAAACAAAAATCCTCACCACTGGACCAATAAACATTCTTATCAGTGGAGAAAAGGTTGAAGTTGTCAAGGACTTCTTTCTTCTGGGATCAACTATCAACACTCAAGAAATCAAACAACATATTGCATTAGGCAAATCTGCTACACAAGACCCTTTAAAAGTGTTGAAGAGCAAAGATGTCAGCTTGAGGACTAATGTGCGCCTGATCCAAGCCATGATATTTTCAATAACCT